>NC_142684.1:208354673-208665978 GCF_056320005.1 Nelumbo lutea
AGCCTGGTCCAGCCCGTGAACAAGTCTAATCGAATAGTTTGGGCTTGAGTTTGAATCACAAGGCAAAATTGATTAATTATTCGAACTCGAGCTCAACTAATAAAAAGTTTGGCTCCAAAGCTCACGAGCCTGGCTCAATTATATATATGCCCCAAGGCATATGCCAAAGGAGCTAACACCTCTGAGGCGTACGCCTCATGCACATCTCATATAAAAAGACAAAAAAAAGGAAAGGAAAGGAAAGGAAAAGAAAAGAAAAGAAAAGAAAAGAAAAGAAAGGGAAGGGAAGGGAAAGAAATAAAGAGGAAAATAAAAGAGAGAAAATGAAAGGGAAGGGAAGAAAAAGATAAGGGGAAAGAAAGTGGTCTGCCATGTCAACTAGTGCTATGCATCTTTTTTCTTCTTAATATAAAAGATTTTTATTAAAAATAAAGAAAAAATGAGATCCCTCCTTCCTCTTCTTATGCCTCTTACGTTCTAAACTACGCCCCATGCCTCTAGGTAGTCAAACGCCTTGCATCAGACCTCTGCATTTTAAAACATTGATATATACATACATATATATGTATGTATATATTATATAGAATACAAAAAAAAATTATAATATATTGTGAAAATATCATTTTATGTAAAATAAATTTTAATATTCCATATAATATAAAATTTAGTACATATTATAATACATATTTATATTTATAAAACATAAAAAGATATTCATTTTTTAGCTTTCAAGCTGAACTCAAGCTCATCGAATATTTAGTTGAATTGAGCTTGAATAAGGAAATAGAGTTTGAATCGAACTCGAACTCGAGCTTAATAGTATTTTAGTCGAATCGAGCCATCACATATAGAAGTTCAGCTCAACTTGATTGAGTAGACTCAAATGCACCCTTCCTAGTCCAACCCCAAACTATCAATTGACACATTGTTAGACTTTTTTTTGTCCAATGATAGGACATAGATGCTAATAAATATATCTTCAAGCGGGCATATTGTTTCTCAACTTCCCAACACTCAACTCTACAACATTGCAGATCGTACAACTAATTTATAAAAGTTTACTTTTAGCCTAAGCAACATTCACCTATTACATTAAAAGTTTACTTTTAGCCTAAGCAATATTTACCTGTTACATAAGACTCATAAGCACCTTTCCATTTTGCCCATTGTGCCATAATTATATGAGCAACATCCTTCTCGATCTCTCCCTTGTTAGTATTGTTGAAACGAAGATAATGGAAGAGGTCACGGTAAATCATCTCATGGTCTCCAATCCTAGTGTATCTCAATTACATTGCATATATTCTATTTTAGATCTACTTATTTAAGAAACCTCTTGTTTCTAAGATATTTTTTCATAAACTTAATTTTGTATTAATCCCTTGTTAGTTTAGTTTCATCAATTAAGACCATGTCATCAACAAACAACAAGCACCATGGGACCTCCTCTTACATAATTCCTTCAGTACATTTATATTATTGTTATATCCCATCAAATTTTATGTCTACATGTGATTTGTTTAATTCCAAACAAAAACAAGAGAGATTTTGCATGGAATCTTGAAAGAAAAAAATGGACATCTAATCAAATAACCCATGGCAAACCTTTGCCAAAGTACAGCTCAGATATAGAGGGGAAGAGACAACACAGTTCTCAAACTCTGCTTCACTTTATTTTCAAACGTTGAACTGAACCATTTTGCTTCACTTTACTTTCAAGATCTATTTGTTCTTTTCTTCTTGCTAGAATAGCCTCCAAATCTATCCTTCCAACATGGCAGAGAAGTAATCTAAGATACAATTAGCTTCTAAGCATGACTTTCAAGCCGCTAGGTATCTTCTGGATGAGAAAGAATAAATTGAGATTTTTGGCACAATCAACAAGGGAATCAGTGAATTACTACAAAAGAAATGGTACAGATAGATCGTGCTATGAACTTCAGCTTTCTTTATTAGCCCTTCCCCCTGTTTTCCGGGGCGTTATGGGGATGGATGTTGGGCTTGGACCCGGATATTGTCGAACATGCTTCACTAGAAAATCACAGAGCTTTGATATTTCAAACAAATAAAATAAATGTCAGGTACTTAACAAAAAAATAAAATAAATGTCAGGTACTTAACAAAAAAAGAAAATCACGTTGTTGGCTTCTAATTTTTTTCTCACACACTTTCTTTTCAGAGTTCAGAAAACCCACTTATTAGCAAATGAAGGCTAAGAGAGATGCATCAAATTGAAGTGCTACTTTGTATAAAAAATTGCAGAATTAGATATAGATATTCCACGTACCAGATGATTGACGATATGAGAACCTGAAGTGTTCCCCCGCGAATTACAGAACCACTTCCGGCATGACGGCACGTTGCACCTAACAACACAAGCCGGATTTTGGACCCCACAATACCGACAGGCATGCTCCGTAAAATCACCCTTCCCATACTCGTAATTCTCATCCTCACCGGTATCTTCGAAGCTCAGACCACTCATTCCTGACGCTATGGCATCCACCGTAGCCTGATTGCTGCCGCTACTGCTTCCGCCTTTACCCTTCAACACACTTCCAGGAGCAGAAGAAACAGCGCCACCATTGGCTTGAAGGTCGACACCACGGTCAGCAGAATCTGACACAGAATCCGGCGTTGGAGGCCACACGGACGACCTGATCGGCTGTGATAATTCTCGGAATTCCGGATAGTCATAGTCGTCACCCTGCGTATTGAATTCCAGGAAGGTATAGGCGTCTCCGCCTGTATCAGGCTGTGATGCCGTCTCGTAAAGATTGTTTACAACCGTCTGCGCAGCCATGGATCCCACCAAAACCCTAGCTCCTCCTCGCTCTCTGTCTTTGGCTGTAATTGAATTAGGGTTAGGGCAATGTAAAGGTTATGTGATAGGGCTTTCTACTTCGCCGATGGAGATGAAAGTGAAATTGGTTAGGATTAGGGTTTGACCAGAGGAAGAAATGTGAGAATGAAGAAGAGGAGCGTAGGAGACGAAGGAAAATAAAGGTTTGAAGTTGGATGCATTTTATACAACAGAGGAGAAGATTTGACGTAAGAGAATGAAGAGAGAGGGAACAGAGGATGCCAACAATGGAATAAAGTTTTAACCGTGGTTAAGTCCGAGGTTCCGTCGTAACATAACCATCTCCTTTTTGCTTTGAGGCAAAAAAAAAAAAAAAAAAAAAAGTAGGAAAAATCTATGCTACCGCAAAGATGGCACCGGAATAGTTTTGAACAATCAAAACCCCACGTCAATTTTAATAAATGCCATCTGAGTTCATTGGGTGCATGTTTTTCCGGTATCGAACCCTAAAAAGTAAAAACAATTGAGGTGGTGTGTATCAACAAAATACTTTCTAATACCCAATGTTGATAGGGTGTTGTAACGTGTTTTGGCTGTTAGAAGATCCATGGTATTGATGAATCTGTTATCGATAAATCTCGCACTTTAATTTTGTGGGACGGGCCAAATCAAGAATTGGGATGTACTCCTCACGGATACATCTCATCGTGATTTGTAACATCTTCCATGAATAATAAGGCTATGTTTGGTTTGAAATAAAAGTAGGGAAGGTAGAGAAATTCATACAAGATTTGTAAAGGTTTCTCTACCTATTTTTTCCTTTCCTTACTTTTTCCTTTAAACCAAACATAACCTAAGGGTAAGATACAAAAACCTCCCATGATGTTTTTGGCAATCATAAAAACCTCTCCCATGGTTTCATTTTAGCAAAAACCTTCCCTTTATTTTTGAAAAAATTGACAAATATCTCCATTCCTTCATTGATCAAGACGAAACATTAAATTGATGATCAATTTTTAAAATACCTTTTTTACCTTTTTATAAATTAATGTGCATCTATTTTCACTAAAATACCCCATATAACTAACCATAAGAGAAATATTGTTCATTGTCCTCAACTACCCAAAGCACTAGAGCAGTGGAACCTACTCCAATCTACACCACTGGTCTCTCTCTTTCTCATTCTTCTTCTTCTTCTTCTTACTATGTGAGCATAGTAGCGGTGGCTGAAACAGTTTAGAAGAAAGCCCAAAGCTTGAGGAACCAAGACCGTGTTTATACTTTTTTCGCATTTTTGTTCTCTTTCTCGCTCTCTCACGAAAGGATTAACTAAAAAAAGGTCTTCTAGCTTGGGTTTCTTTAATTTTTGAATTTCTACATAAGTTGAAGTATCAGTGATTACAGGTACCAAAAATAGAAGTTGTCTTAAAGGTTATTCTAGTTGGAGGGATAGTTGCATTTGAAAAAGTGGTCGATGCAATGAAGGTTGTAGGTGGAGTAAAATTGGGGGTTGCAGTTACTACCATGCCAGTAGCATCAACTGCAACTATGGCATGATCTAAACAGGAATCAAATGATGTTAGCAAGTAGCCTTAACAATGTCATTGACAGAAGGGTAAAAATGTAAGTATACACGCTTTCCATCTTGACCGTTGACGGAAGGGAGGTATTTGTTGAGTTTTTCAAAAATAGAATGGAGGTTTTTGATAAAGTGAAACTATAGGGGAGGTTTTTATGATTGTTATAAACTTTAGGGGAGGTTTTTATATTTTACCCAATAATAAATAAAGCAAGAGAGTTGTTCCCAATATGCAGCCTAGACATGCTATGAGGTCAGTGTGAGGAGCATATCTGAACTCCAATGATCCTATCCATTTTGTTTGTAAAGGTTTCCCTACCTTTTCCTTCATTTCCCAACTTTTTCCTTCAAATCAAATACAACCTAAAATACTTTGCTGGGAGTTGAGATTTTCTACCAACAAAACATGTTCTAATCCTCACCAAAATAATCTCACACTCCACATCTCACTATGAGACTAGGACCCACCATAAAAGTGGGGCCTGCTATGTATGAGATGTGTGGTGTGAGATTATGTTGGTAGAGGGTTCAAACATGTTTTATTGGCAGGTGATTTAGACTCCTTTACTGGTAGTTTTGTTCCAAAAAAAAAAGGAGCTCAGGTTTCTAAAATCAAAACCCTTGTTCACCCTATGCCCAAATGAAAATTTAAAGTAAAAACTTTAGCACACTCTCAAAGCATAACCATCCAGCTACATGTAATAGTATTTCTTGCAAGTACAAGCTATGTACACACATAGAAAACATAGGAATTCATACACACATCGTGAGCATTTTCCCAAAAAATTAATATTTGTACATTGATAAGCATCTCCCATAAGTTTGAAATACATGTATAGATGATGTTTTTTATGTGTGGCTGAATGTAGTGTGTACAAAGTTTTTGACATGTTTGGAACCAATTTTGTTTCCTTAGGCATTTTCTCAAAAAATGGTGTTGCATAGACATGTTTTCTTTTTTCGGGGGTTTTCTATTCGATACCATTGTCGTTGCCGCCACAGCAAAATGGTAAAAATGCTGTTTTCTTGTACCTCACCTTTCCCGATTTCAAGGGCTTAGTTTAAGAAAACTTTTTTTTTCAAAAATGGCTATACCAAACATTAGGCATTTTCTAAAAAAAAAAGGATTTCCAAATGTGGCATCGATGCAAAACACATTTATTTGGGGGAGATGCAAACTCATGGTCTCAATGGACCAAGATTACCATTGACAAATAGGTTCCTAATCCACGCTAGCAAGATCACACCAAGAACTTCTGCAATGGGCTAGATAATCTACTCTATATTGTATGGCATTGGTCTCGTGATTCTGATGTTGATGAGACATGTGGCATTTTTTATCCCTTAATTTGGAAATAGAACAAATACAAATATGTACAATTCAAATACATGCAAAATTATACAAAATACAGTTTTGTGCTCTACATATTTTTATTTGTACTCCTTCCAAACCAAACCTTAAAGTCTGCTTGATAAGAAGGTAAATTTATCAATGCAAAAACTAATCCAACTTTACAATTTATATAAACCGTCTTACACTCTACATATTTATTGCATTCACACATATTTGCATCGTTTTCAAACGCAGCCTTAGGAAAATTCATTCAACTCCAAAGCAAGAAGAGACGCATACCTCATTGCCTCACATGTCACTTGTAAATGGGTTAGTGGCTAGACTATCAACCAGAAAGACATGGTACTTGAAAAATTTATAGCGAATCAATTGGTATCATAAAAGAGGTGATCAATTAGTTGGTGTTCATCAAAACTCACAAGGTGCTTTGATTTGTTAAAATGTACATTTAACATAAATAGTACTAAAATGAAAAAATAAAGTATATTAATTATATATTACCAAAAACTAAAGAAAAAAAAAAGAAAACTGAAATACCTCTCACAGCCTAGAAGTATTTGTTTTTCTTTACTAAATGCACGTTTTAATATACCACTTTTACTCTATTTTCAATGTACCACATGTAAGAATGGCATCTTTATTCACATCTTCACCATGGCATGTAGTTGGATCAATTGAGTAAAAATAATAGTTGTGCCTTTCTAATAAAAAAGATAAGTTATTAGTATAAAAAAATGAACAATTGCTAAATGATTTTTTCACCTTCACTTACCATAAATTTCACCAAGACCTTGTTCATTTTTTGGTAAGTTACTTACCTGGGCAAGTGCGTTTGCCCATGTTCTTTTATTTCCCAGGTAAATAAGACAATGCCCATTTAGACATAAAAATTCATTATTAAGAGGGGCATTTTTGTCCCATCCAATTGTTGGCAACTTCCCCCAGGCAGAAAATCACCAATTGGATAAGTGATACATAGGAAAATAAATTTTCCTTAGTCCCCACACAAATCTAAAAAAAGGAACATGGGTTTCTTCGTCAATGGGATTCACAATTCCATTGACCAACTTTCCCCCCTTTCAAAATCCAACAAACAGAAAAAAAAAACCCATAATGAAAAAACATTCACCATTGTTTAATTTTTATGCCTTTAGTCCAATTGCAATTAACCATAAAAATGAAAAACATTCACCATGGCTTTTGTTTTTTATGGGATAGGATCTATTGCAAGCAAAAACTTGTCAATAAAGAACATGAAGTCAATTACAAGTTATAAAAGAATGATTGAATACATATTTACCAATTGAGTGGTGGCTCGGTTGGTATGTAAATTGAGTAGTCCCATAATTGATGCAGTTTCGAGCCCTGTTATTGGCTCCTTCCACCATTTGGAGAAGAGTTATTAAATAGTTGCTGGAAAAAGTGGTGTTTTATGCCAAGGAAAAATGATTTACGGGCCCCTATGGGGATACAAGGCAAGTGTTTCAATATATATATATATATAAAAAAAAGAACAGATACTATCTATTTATCTAGTGTCTCTCAAATAGATATGTAAGCATTTTATTGAAAGCTAGAAAATACTAGTTCACAAACTTGGGATGCATTGAAATGCCCAAGGTAGGAACATGAATGTAGAAGCACTAAATTCAGTTCTAGTATAGGTCTTGAATCCTTAATGTAAGTGGGCTACGTAATTTCTTTTTCTATTGTGACAATATAAGAAAGATAATATGTAGTGTGAAAGTTTTTTTGGATTAAAATTATCCTCCATTTCTTTGTTTGAGAAACTGTATAAAAGCTATTTTATTATAGTTTCAATATTAGCTTTAATGGCTACTAAAATGCCCATATTTATGTATTTAATTCATCACGGGCTGAAAATGCAACTTCAATTATTATTTCCCACCTCATTTAATCTCATCTAATTAAGTCTTACACTTGAGGTATTAAATCCCCTTTTCTCTTATTAAATCATATATTTTTTAAGTTATTTTTCACTAATAAATGCTATGTCAATATTGTTCACTAATTCCATTTATTATTTTTTCACTAGTAAATGCTATATTGGACGAAGATAAGGCTCATCCTCATCCTGGATTTGTATATTCCCTGTACAGTTAGGATTTAGAAGTTTTAGAAAGCTCTATATTTCCTTTTAGATTAGCAGTTGGTTTTTAGAAAGTTTTGAGGAGCAAGAACTCCGATCGAATTTGTATTTATATATATATATATATATATATATATATATATATATATATATATATATATATATATATCAATGAAAAAGTAGGATCTTGGGGCTTCCAAAATTTTTCATGGTATCAAAGCCCGGGTTATTACTCACTTGGTAGGGTGCTTTCGTGTTAATCATGTCTTTTCTCTTCTCCAAGAAACGGTGGAGGGAAGCTCTCCTTGCAATTGGCATATCTGAGCCATTCGGTTGAGGGGGCAACTGTACTCGGTCTTGGTTAGGATTCTTGGCCAAGATCGGAATGACATTTGAACAAGAAGAGGCAAAGCCTCCGGAGTTCGGTCGGTCGCCGCCGGAAGTAGAGGCCAAGCTGCTAGAATCGAGGGAGCCTGCCTTACTTGCAAAAATCCATGACCTCCTTTGCTTTCTCTGCTGGAAAATCATCGAACATAAGCACTTTTCCGGCATAAAATATCATCATCTGGGCTTTCTCATTCTCCTTTGTCGCTGGTCTGGAATCAAGTGTCTTAGGTTGGTCTTCAGAAGAAGAATTCCCAAAATCGGCAAGTTGAGGAAACAAATTCATGGTTGTCGTCATTGATGCCTTCTAATTATAAACATATTGGATTTTCCTTTGCCATTAAGAGAGGAACTAATTCCAAGGCTGAGATCAGCAAGGTTGCCTTTACTGGCTCAGAAGACTACACGTCTACAAGAAGTTAGACCTCCCGGTCGTCTTCCGCGCCTGGTACCTCCCCATCGTCATGTCCGACAGACGATTATCGGCTGCAAATCTTGTTCCGACCACAGCCTACTATCAACGACTCTGAGTCCCAGTTCCTGGAGGAGCTTCATCCATGCATTTATCTTCTCTCTCCTCATTCTTTCTGCTAAACTGTGGCTGTCAGTTGCTTGGCCACGACGAGCTCGAACGTGAATGAACTTTAACCTTCGTTTCTTGGTCCTTCCGCTGGTTCTCACTCGGCGTTGCAGGACTGGAGGAAACCAAGCAGGAGCTCAGAATCGGTAGGCTTGCTTGTTCTGATTTCTTTGTGAGCCTCGTTAGGATTGTCCATCTACCTCTTAGAATCAAGCTCGACGTGTTACTTGCAATAATCAATCAACTCAAATGAATATTGCCGATCGGTTACCATGGCTACCAACAACGGTGAGAGCTCGAGTAAGTCTAAATGGTGGGGAGACAGACCTCGCGGTACGTCGACCGGGCGTGGAGCAGGTCGAGGAAAAGGGGGTGGACCCTCTGGCGGACGTGACCGAGGTTCGGCAAAAACTCATGCTGCTCAGTCATCAGCAGGGCGTGAGGTGGTTGCTAATGCAGTCGTGAATGACGGAGACAGGACCAGACTGAACGGGCTTAATGACGAGCAATGGCAGATTCTTGTAAGCTTGCTTAATGCTTACAAAACCAGGACTAGTGAAAAACTCTCTGGTAAGAATTACTCTACTGAATGGATTGTTGACTCTGGGGCATCACATCACATGATAGAGAATTTAAATGTGCTCGTCGACACCTATGATGTTGCACCTTGTCCTGTTAGGTTACCCAATGATGTGCACACCGAGGCCGTGAAAGAAAGCACTATTGAACTTGGAAATAATTTTAAATTGTTGCACGTATTATATGTCCCAAAACTCAATTGTAATTTATTATCAGTAGGTCGGTTACTTCGTGACATAGATTATATTGTGACATTTACTAATAAGTTGTGTGTGATACACGACCGCATCTCGAGGACTGATTGGTGCGGGCGAACAGCTTGATGGGGTCTATGTCTTCAAGGGTGTGGCGTCAGTTCGAGCTTACAAGACATATAGAATTGGGTCATGTGATTTGTGGCACCAGAGATTGGGACACCCTTCTTATCAAACGGTTAGCTTACTTCTTAATATCAGTAATAGTAAGAACAAAACCTGTGATGTTTGTTTGAAGGCAAAACAAACTAGAGATGTTTTTATTCAAATCAATAATAAGGTGACTGATTGTTTTGCATTAATTCATTGTGACTTATGGGGTGCTTATAGAGTACATGCATCTTGTGGTGCGGTATATTTTCTAACAATTGTTGATGATTATTCTCGAGTGGTTTGGATTTATTTGCTGGCTGAAAAAATTGAAGTTGGTAGAACACTCAAAAATTTATGTGTCATGATTGAACGACAATTTAATAAGAAGGTTAAGGTGGTAAGAAGTGATAATGGAATATAGTTTAAATCCTTGAAGTCATATTTTGACAAGCAAAGAATTTTATTTCAAACTTCCTGCGTTGGGACACCACAACAAAATGGTCGTGTGGAGAGAAAGCATCGTCATATTTTGAATGTGGCTAGAGCGCTAAGGTTTCAAGCACATCTTCCGATCAATTTCTAGGGTGAGTATGTTTTGACCGCAAGATACTTGATTAACCGAACACCTTCAACCATTCTTGGTGGTAAAACACCTTACGAGATGCTATTTGGACAAATTCCTTCTTATAAATATTTAAGAGTTTTTGGCTGCTTATGTTTCTCGCATACTAGGGACTGTGACAAGTTTGCCGCTAGAAGTAGGAAATATGTCTTTGTTGGGTACCCTTTTGGGAAAAAGGGGTGGAAATTGTACGACCTTGAGTCTGGTGATTACTTCGTCTCACGAGATGTGGTGTTTTGTGAGGCCGAGTTTCCCTTTGCCACTCCAGAACATCCACCCTCTATAACCAGTCCTCCCGTAGCCAAAGAAAATATTGGGTTGCCTTGGGCCACTCCTCCTAACATGGTATCTGAGTCACCTCGTATAGAAGTTAGGGGGAGCGACATTATCAATGAAGAAGGACATCCAAACACGGGTAATGATGAGGTGGCAGATCCCCATGATGAGACAAGGAGTCATGCAGATTACAAAGATAATGAAAATCCAGCTGCTCCTCAGCCCACCACGGAGGTATTAGGCTGCGAACATCGAGAAAAGCGGACCCCCTCTGTTGTTTCTCCTGCATCATCTCAGTCCTCAGGTACTCCTTATTCCATAACTCATTATATGACGTATTATAATTTTTCTGTGAAACACAAGCATTTCTTGGCAGCTGTTACTGCAGGTTGAGAACCTACTCGTTTCTTTGAGGCAATGACTGATGCTCGGTGGTGCGAGGCTATGCGCTAAGAGATATAGGCTTTGGAAGTCAATGGGACATGGACCTTGGAAGACCTCCCACCTAGAAAAAAGGCAATTAGGTGTAAATGGGTCTACAAAATCAAGAACAACTCTGATGGATCCATTGAAAGATTTAAAGCACGATTGGTAGTCCTGGGCAACACTCAAGTTGAAGGTCTTGATTACAATGAGACCTTTGCCCCTGTGGCTAAAATGGTCACAATTCGAACCTTCTTAGCAGTTGTTGCGGCCCAACATTGGGAATTACATCAGATGGATGTCCACAATGCTTTTTTGCACGGTGATCTTCATGAAGAGGTCTATATGAAACCTCCTCCAGGTTTTTCGTCCTCCAGGACTAGAAAGGTATGCAAACTCTAGAAATCTTTATATGGTCTACGACAAGCTCCCTGGAACTGGTTCTCTAAGTTAGGTCCTGCCTTGAAAGCTTTTGAGTTTGAACAGTCCTATTTTGATTATCCCTTATTTTCATATCGCAAGAATGGGGTTGTCTTGCATGTCCTGGTTTATGTTGATGGGAATAACCCGGAGTTCATATGCAAATTTAAACAGTATATGAATCGGTGTTTTCGCATGAAGAACTTGGGTGTTCTTAAATATTTTTTGGGCATCGAAATGACTCACGGATCATCGGGGATATTTCTTTTCCAAAGAAAATATGCACTTGATATTATTACAGAAGCTGGCTTATTGGGATCCAAACCTGCTCACTTTCCTATTACTCAGAATCATAAACTTGACCTTGCTGACGAAGCACTCCTGGATGACCTTGAACGATATTGATGTCTTGTGGGTCGTTTGATTTATTTAACCATTACACGGCCGGAGCTCAGCTATTGCATCAATGTCCTGCTTCAATTTATGTAGTGTCCTCGTGTTGATCATTGGGATGCGGCATTACGTGTGGTTCGTTATCTAAAAGGACGTCTTGGTCAAAGAATATTTTTGCGCTCTGATAGTGATATGCAATTGTATGCCTATTATGATTCCGACTGGGCGAGTTGTCCTCTAACTTGTCACTCTCTTACTGGGCGAGTTGTCCTGGAAGACTAAGAAACAACATACTGTCTTCCATTCCTCTGCCGAGGCTAAATACCGGTCAATGGCTACTACCAGTTGTGAGTTGAAGTGGCTAAAAGGTTTGTTATTGTCTTTGGGTATATCTCATCCTCAACCTATACACTTGTTTTGTGACAATCAAGCTGCTCTGCACATTGCTGCAAACCTTGTCTTCCATGAGTGAACCAAACATATTGAAGTTTATTGTCATTTCATTCACAATGATCTGTAAGCTGGCACCATTGCGCCTTCCTATGTCTGTGTCGGTGAACAAGTTGCCGACATTTTCACAAAGACTCTCGGACAAAAATAGTTTGATTTTTTCCTTCCCAAGTTGGGCATTTGCAATCCTCATGCATCACCTTGAGGGGGAGTATTGGACGAAGATAAGGCTCATCCCGGATTTGAAGGTTCATCCTCATTCCGGATTTGTATATTCCCTGTACAGTTAGGATTTAGAAGTTTTAGAAAGCTCTGTATTTCCTTTTAGATTAGGAGTTGGTTTTTAGAAAGTTTTGAGGAGCAAGAACTCCGATCGAATTTGTATATATATATATATATATATATATATAGATATCAATGAAAAAGCTGGATCTTGGGGCCTCCGAAAATTTTCAAGCTATGACAATGTTTTTAACAGTATAAATCCATATATTTTAAAATTGACTAAAAAGCAAAACCATTATTTATCCAAGTGGTGTGGTTAAGAAATTCAATCATTCGAATCAAATTGATCAATCTACGAAGTCATATTTAGGTAATAAAATTTTTAAAATAGAAATATATATAAAAAATTACAAAAAATATAGAAAAATTAGACACACTTATGTAATCAAATTAAAAAAATAAGTGTAATAAACAACAATTATTTTATTGATAATGAAAATGAAATACATAATTTAGAACCGGCCAAAAATGAAATATAAAAATTAATAATAAAGAGTTCAACTTTGGAGTTAAATGTATTTGATGGAGGATGATTTGACCCAACCCCTTGAGACGATGACACGCGGACCTGACTCAGCACGAGCAATAGCTCAGCACCACAGCCTGACTGCGACTAAGTAACGAGCCTACATGATAGCTCACTACGTCATAGCTCGCTATAAGGGGAGCTCGAGGACCTCTGATCTACTGAACAGGAATACACCAAGTCTATCCCAGCTCACGAGCTAGGGTAATCAGCTCGCTCCAACACTTAGGTAGAAAAACGATCCCAAAGGCAACCTTGAGAGGGGTCACCTTGAAGCACCCCTAGGAGCTCGCGATAAGGTAGCTTGCGACTAAGCGGCGCGATGCTTTCAAGAAGCTTCTATCTGACAAGACCGTACCCGTCAAACTACGCCACGTCTTCTGGTTGACGGTGCAGTCCCTGCCTAGAAAAATGATCCCAAAGGCAACCTTGAGAGGGGTCACCTCGAAGCACCCCTAGGAGCTCGCGATAAGGTAGCTTGCGACTAAGCGGCGCGATGCTTTCAAGAAGCTTCTATCTGACAAGACCGTACCCGTCAAACTACGCCACGTCTTCTGGTTGACGGCGCAGTCCCTGCCAATTCAACAGACTGCACCCACGTCTCTCGACAGATGGTGGCATGCCCGTCTTCCTAGGACGTGTCACTCACCCGATTGGGTAGTACCTTCAACGGTTACCTGCGCAGCCCTTGCAGATAACGGCTGCGACAGAAGCCCAATGGCGGTTACACCCGATTTGACAAGAACGCCTGTAAAAGAGCCCCTTAGTCGAAGGGGAGGGGATGGGATATGATTTTTGGGTCTTGAATCATCTTACTTGCTCTCGAGCTAATCTGGAGCACTTAGTGATCTAGCGCGACCTACACTCTTAGCCTCTTTACACTCTTTACTATTTTCCCTAGCGCCTAACTTAAGCATCGGAGGTTTCCCACTGGGCAAGTCCCCCAGGAATTCTTCACCGTCTTCTTCTCAGGTGCCATCTGTTGCCAGGTAGGAGCCAGTTAGCAGCCAGCTAGGAGTGCCCGGATCGTGCCGCATCATTTGGCGGTGTCTGTGGGAAACGTTTCAAAAAGCCTTCCTCTAAGCTTCTACAGTTTCCTTTTGAAAACTCAACATTCATGGCCTCCTCCAGCAATGCCGGACGTGGTGCCAGCCAGAATGCTTCTGGGGAGCAACCCTAACTTCCTACTGTCTGTATCAGATAGTTCATTGTCCCCCTCTCCATGGACGGGATTCCCAGTCTGAACGTGCCTCTCACAGTGGCACCCATGGTCGCTCCACTCTCTTCCATGGTGGGAGCAACCTTTGTTGAACCTTTGGTTGTGCCCCCAGTGGCCAACCCGAACCAGTTGGAAGACTTAATGCAATTCATGCGAGCCATGCAAGATCAAATGCAACAGTTCTAACAGTTCCAATTTTACCAACAACAAGTGTTGCATCAGGTCTCCCAATACTAGTGCTAGCAGCAGCTTCCCTCCTTGCCTCAGGCCCAGCCGCCGCTTCCCCCTCGGCACCCAGCCATGAAGCAGACCAAGCCCTCCCACCGAAGCGAACGACCTCACTGGGGAGAGGCCTCCCAGGCCCAGGATCCCGCCAAGAGCCAAGCCTCTTCCCATGGTAGGAAGGAGAGGCCAGCCACCCCTGCCTCATATTCTATGGGCAGGTCAGAGGCCTCCCAGCCAATCAAGCCCGCCTCGCCCCAAAATTCATAGTTCGAGCTCCCACTCGCAGAGAACCCATTTGAGGTCCTAGCCACAAACTACAGGCAAGGCTATTTAGTTCAGAGCCACTACCAACAATCCGAGCCCATTGAGCTCGGTGACATTGAAGCATCGGGCACCATCGTTGAGCCAGCAAAGCAGCAGCGGAGACGCCGGCAAGCTTGTCAGACTACTACCCGGGTCTCTCCTGAGCTCAGAGGAAAAGAGGAGGTTGGCAAGGGGATCAGAGTAGAGACGCTCCCGAGTCCAGCAGGCAAGTGGAATAGCCACAGAAGCAACCCCCCGAAGAGAGACTAGTTCAGGGAACCATCCACGTCATTGTTGGAGGTTCAATTGTGGCGGGCTGCACCTCAGCTGCAGCTCGCACATCAGCTCGCGAGGCCGCCAGGGAAGAGCAGAACCCCCCAAAGCGGCCAATGATGGAAGACCCCATCTTCTTCACAGAAGACGATGCACGAAGGGGCCACTACCCCCATGATGACGCGCTCATCATAAAGGTGAAGATCAACGACTTCGAAGTCAAGCGCATCCTCGTTGACTCAAGCAACTCAACGGACATCCTCTTCAAAGAAGCCTTCAACCAACTTCAACTCCAAGAGAGTGACTTGAAGCCCGTGAATATTCCCCTAGTAGGCTTTAGCGGAGAGGAAGTCAAGCCCCTAGGAAGGATTACAGTACCCATGGAGGTCGGCACTTGGCCTAGCATAGTGAGGCTCAACCACGATTTCTTAGTGGTCGCAACCCCCATCCCGTATAACATCATAGTAGGTCAACCGATTACCCATGCCTTATGGGTTGTGGTGTCCACTTACTACTGCCTTCATAACCGAGCTTGGCCTGTACTCCTACAAGGTCATGCCCTTTGGGCTAAAAAATGTCAGGGCAACCTTTCAAAGACTTGTAAATAAACTGTTTGAGCCATTGATTGGCCAAAAAGTAGAATGTTATGTAGATGACATGGTCGTCTAAACACAGTTTTCATGTGACTTAATACAAGACTTGCATTTTGTCTTTGAAATTCTGCGTAGATTTAATATGAAGTTGAACCCAAATAAGTGTGTCTTTGGCATCACCTCGGGTAAATTCCTGTGATACATTGTAAATCGGCACGGCATTGAGGCCAACCCGGACAAGATAAAGGCCATCCTAGACATGAGACCACCCCGAAAAATGAAGGAGGTTCAAAGGTTGAATGATAGAATAGCTGCTCTAAGCCGCTTCATGTACAAGTCGTCAGACCGCTGCCTACCTTTCTTTAAGGCAATTAAAAGCAAAGGGTTTGAATGGACCCAAGATT
Organism: Nelumbo lutea; assembly: GCF_056320005.1. Lineage (NCBI taxonomy): Eukaryota > Viridiplantae > Streptophyta > Magnoliopsida > Proteales > Nelumbonaceae > Nelumbo > Nelumbo lutea. The sequence goes on from NC_142684.1 coordinate 208,370,822, forward strand.
GTCAGCCCACATTTGACAAGCTCAAAAAGTACCTTGCTAGCATACCGGTCTTAACCTGGCCCGAAGAGGGCGATGTTTTAGAGCTGTACCTCTCGAAAAGTGACGAAATGGTCAGCTCGGTACTAATAAAAGAAGTAGATCGGGTCCAACGACATATCTACTATGTTAGTAAAGTGTTGCAGGGAGCAGAGACAAGATATCCGGAGATAGAAAAACTGGCATATGCACTGGTTATTACAGCCCGAAAGCTTCGTTCGTACTTTCAAGCTCATACTATTATCGTCCTCACCAACAAACCTCTGAGGCAAGTCCTACTCAAGCCCGAGGTCTCTGGTCGACTGACGAAGTGGGCCATTGAGCTTAGCGAGTACGATCTCCAATACAAGCCATGAACTGCTATTAAGGCCCAAGCCTTAGTAGACTTCATCGGGGAGTGCACTTTCAGCTCTGAAGTCCCTAGGCCGGTTGAGCACGAGGCCCCTAGTTCGGGCGAGCCCAGTGCTCCCAGGCCGGTTGAGTCCGAGCACCGTGAGGTAGCAGCCAATGCGGCATCTCTCCTAGTTAGGCCAAGCGCAAATTGGGAAGAGGAGCCCTGGATCCTTCACGTAGATGGCTCCTCGAACCAGCAGGGTAGCGGAGCCGAAATAGTTCTGCACTACCCAAGTGGTACGCAACTGGAGTATGCACTATGCTTCGAGTTCGCTGCATCCAACAATGAAGTAGAGTACGAAGCGTTGATAGTCGGGCTAGCTCTAGCCAAAGAAGTGAAAGCCAAGCATATCATCATTTGCAGCAATTCCCATCTCGTGGTGAATCAAGTCACAGGTGAATACGAAGCTCGCGAACCGACTATGATTGCCTACTTAGCCAAAGTAAGAGAGGCTCTGCTCAACTTCCAGTCACACTTCATCAGGTAAGTCCTGAGGTCGGAGAACGTTGAGGCCGACGCTCTGTCCCGGTTAGCCAGCACCAGTGATAACACCATGAGAACTATGTACATAGAGAACCTACCTCAGCCTAGCATTCTCACGGAGGGGCAGAGGAGGTCGTTCCTGTCAGTCAAGCAGAGCCGAGCTGGATTGACCCGCTCATGAGCTTCCTGCTACATGGGACCCTCCCTGCAGATCACAATGCCACCAGAAGGGTAGAGCGTCAGGCGGCCAAATATGTCATGATAGACGAACGACTGTACCGAAGATCCTACACGCTCCCCTACTTGCGCTGCTTGCGACCTTCCGAAGCTGAGATCGTACTCCGCAACACTCATGAGGGCCTGTGAGGCGGACACTTGGGGGGCAGGGCCCTCGCCCAAAAAGCACTACGACAGGGGTACTACTGGCCAACAATGAAAGCAGACACTATTGAGCTCGTCAGAAAGTGTGACAAGTGCCAGAAGCATGCCAATATCCACCACCAGCCAGCTGTCGACCTCAAGTATCTTACCAGCCCGTGGCCTTTCGCACAATTGGACATCGATATACTCGGACCGTTTCCACCATCGTCAGGCCAGAGGAAGTTCATAGTAGTAGCAGTGGATTATTTCACCAAGTGGGTAGAAGCTGAACCTCTCGTGACAATCACAACTCGAAACGTCCAGAACTTCTTTTGAAAGAACATAGTGTGCCGCTTCGGGTTACCTCGGGTACTGATTCTGATAATGGTAAGTAGTTCGAGGACATTAAATTCCAGAATTGGTGCCAAGACATGGGGATCCAATAGAACATTACTTCAGTCGCACACCCTCAAGCAAATGGTCCAGAATAGGTCATGAATAGAGCTATCCTCCGCGGACTGAAGGCTCAGTTAGACTGAGCTAAAGGACTATGGGCAGATGAGCTACCCAGTGTTCTATGGGCTTACCGAACCACAGAGAAGACCGCCACAGGAGAGACCCCCTTCAACCTCACCTACGGCACCGAAGCAGTCATCCCATTTGAGATCGAGGTTCCCTCGCTATGACTGGAAGCATATGACAACAAGGCAAATGAAGACGAGCTACGTACCAACCTCGACCTACTAGATGAAGTAAGGAACCTCGCATATATCAGGACCACGGCTTACCAACAAAGAGTAGCTTGGTACTATAACGCCAGGGTTAAGAAGCGAAAGCTTCGCGTTGTTGACCTGATCCTTCGCAAAGTTATGGTACCTGAGCCCAACGTGGGTAAGCTTGGACCGAATTGGGAAGGACCCTACCGAGTGAAACGGGTGCTCGGGGAAGGTACATACGAGCTCGAAACCCCTGAAGGGAAACAAGTACCTTGGGCATGGAATATTGTCAACTTAAGGCAGTATTACTTGTAACTACTGAGTAGACCACGAGTCACTCACAGAGCCTAAGGGCCAAAATGCCGAGCTTATACGACATCGGCGCAATAAGACCCAGTCGCCTCTATGGCATGGGTGAACTAATGAGTAGACCATGTGTCGCTCTCAAAGCCTAAGGGGTAAAATGCCGAGCTAACACGACCTCGGCGCAATAAGACCCGATTGCCTCCATGTTATGGGCAAAATCCAAGGGCAGACTATAAGTCACCCCCTCAGCCTAAGGGCTAAAACATCGAGCTAACCAAGACCTTGGCACCATGAAAGACTTAACCACTTCATTGGTAAAGGTGAAGTATGAAGTACCAGAGATGCAAGCAGCTCGGGTCTAAACCCTACGAAGCATAGCTCGTCTCAGTACATCGGTTGAACCAAATAAGGAACAACCTACAAACATACAGTTCGGGCATACATGGTAACTATTTCATGGTATACTATAAAAATGCCTCAAAACACTAAGGGATAGCTCGGGGTAATAATTACCGAAAAATCCTATTTCGGGTATGTAGCTCTAATAGCTCGAGTGGTGAGATCGCTTTGGCAAAAAATAAAAGAGCACACCATACTTAGCAGAAAAAAGGGAAAATTTCATTACTATTTCATAAATAAAAACCGAGCTAAAAAGCTTAGAAAAATTCAACAAAAAGTAAAAAAGGGCACAACTACCCAAGAAGAAGATTTTTGAAAATCGAGTTTTGGCACCCGGGAACCACTAGAAGTCAATCAGAAGAAAAGAAAAATAGAAGAGCCGCCAGCCTCAAGGGTCCACCTCGTCCTCATCCTCCGGGGAGTCAGGCTCCTCCTCCTCTGCTTGGTCCGCCATCTCGGGAGCCAAGCCCTTCATTGTGATGTCGTCGAGGTTGAGCTCAAAGAACTTCTTCCGGACCAACCAATGGTAGAGCTTGAATCCAGAGCGGTACGAGCTTGAGCCATACTCCACTTGAAGGTCGTGATACTCCTGGGAGTCCTTGAAGTCCTAGACTGCCTTAGCCCGCTCGCCCTCCACCATGGTGTTGAAGTTCCGAGTTCGGTCTAGAAGTGTAGACTCCAAGCCTCGAACTTGCTGGCGAAGGAGCTCCCTCTCTGCTGCCACCCTCGACGACTCTTCCCTGTAGTGCGCACTCTCCTCAGAAAGCCTGGCGATCTGCGCCTCCTAGTCACGGGCAAGCAGCTCCTGGGCCTTGCTCCCCTTGCGAGCCTGAAGGATCTCACCTCGGGCCTGGTTGAGCTTGCCTTGGAGCTTCTGGACGTTGGCCCTCTGATTGCGAGCGTTGGCGGAGTGGTTGTTGGTGTGGAGGGCCATGGCATGGATGGCGGAGTTCACCTGCCAACAAGAGACTAAGGTTAGAAAACAGGAAAAGAAAGGAAAGAACGAGAAGAAAGAGAAAAGACCACTTACCACCATCCAGTGAGAAGCAACAAGTGCGGAGAGCGCCTTGGGCTCCATCTCCCCCCACCTAGTAACCTCCTCGTGGCAGATCGCCCTTTGGCTCTTCCGCCCAGTCATGAGGTAATCATTGACACCCTCCTAGTTCCCCATCGGGAACTGCAGATAGGGAAATAGGCGGGAAGGCCCAGGAGGAAACAACCCTTGCCTCAGGAGCTCGCCCTCCTCGAGGTCGCCTTCTTTGGCACCTCCTTCAGATGGGATCGGTGGAACCTCAGGCGGTGGAGAAACAAAGTCTGGCTCAGCAGGCTCGAACTCAATGCCCCTAGAAGTGGAAGCTCGGTCAGGATGCAACCTCTTCACCTTACGCTTCTGGTTGCTGGAAAGAAGGCGGCGCGCATATATATATATATGTATATGTATATTTTTAATGGACTAATACCTTGTGGTTTTCTTGCAGCCATCATGTCTGTATATATATATATATATATGTATACTTTTACAAGGCACTACGCAACCTAAAAGGCAACCTACCTGGAATCAGGCAAGCCTGCGCGAGCTTTTCCTCAGTCAAGTAGTCTGAACAAAGAAGGCCTATTGCTGCCCAAGATAACAGCATTTTCTGAGTTTCAAGGTTTCGGGGTCCAAATCAACCCCAGAATCCTAGATGGTAGCCCTCCAAGAAGTTGGGAAGGGCCACCCCTCGGGGTTATGGACCACAAAATATTCCCGCTTCCAGGCCGGAATCCTATTCGACAGCTTGTGCAAGAGCTTGAAGCCGCAACGGGGAGAAAAGTAGTAGGAATGCCTTTCCGAAGGCGCTCCGCGAGTAGCATTCTTGACGTAGAGAATGGAAGAAAAGATATCAAGATCAAGGGGAAGACAATACTCATAGCTCAGAGAAATAGCCCCAACTACATTCCGAATGGCGTTGGGATGGAGCTGGTCAATGGTGATGTTGAAATGATTCAACACCTCCACTATTAGAGGGTGCAAAGGAAGACGCAGGCCAGCCTCGAGCTGTTCCTAGAAAATCACTATGTCATTGGGACCATGCTCCCAGGGAAAGTTACCGAAGGGGAGACTGTAGATGAGGTCCCCGGTAAGGTTAAACTAGTGAACTAGAGATCTAAGTCTCTCCATCGTCATAGAGGAGGGACAGAAGCTATTGGGCTCCCTGCCCCGAGACGTAGAAGCCATCTCGCCAGAGGCCTCCCGAGCCTCTGAAGCCTGCCCCCAAGCTCTCCCCGAGCTCGAGGGGGCATCATCCTGGTTACCGTCCCGGGGATAAATGTGGTACGGATACCTAGACATGATTGACAGAATGATTAGACTCACTAGAAAAGATGAAACAATGTGAACTGGAGAAGAGCTCGGGCAGACTAGATGGATGCGCAACCTCAGAATCCGAAGACAAAGCAAGTTAGCATAAAAGAAATTGAGGCCTAGGGGGCCCTCCTATTTATAGACACTGTGCCCCCAAATCAATGGCCCAGATTGAGACAGATCTGACGGTTCGTAGTCAAGCTGACCGCGTGAATTCTGAGACCGAAATGTGACTGGATGCACGTCTTCCATGATTGAGGTAATGACGGCTGCACGACATTCGGAATTAAGAGCCGCTTCGGCGCGTTTCTCGATATTCGAAAAGTCAGAATCCCTTGGCTTCCGCATGCACATTTAATGCAAGCAGTCAATCAAGTTTGAACTTTGGTCAAATTCACCCGTTACACTTCATGAACTCCTCACACTAAGGTAGCACTCTTAGCCCGAGGAGTGGGGGACAATTGATGGAGGATGATTTGACCCGACCCCTTGAGACGATGACACGTGGACCCTACTCAGCACGAGCAACAGCTCAACATCACAGCCCGATTGCGACTAAGTAACGAGCTCGCAGGATAGCTTGCTTCGTCATAGCTCGCTATAGGGGGAGTTCGCTATAATGCGAGCTCGAGGACCTCTGATCTACTGAAAGGGAATACTCCAATTCTATTCCACCTCGCGAGCTAGGGTAATCAACTCGCTCCAACACTTCGGCAAAAAAACTATCCCAGCTCGAAGCACCCCTAGGAGCTCACTATAAAGTAGCTCGCGATAAGGTAGCTCGCAACTAAGCGACGCGATGCTTTCAGGAAGCTTCTATTTGACAAGATCATACCCGCCAGACTGCGCCATATCTCCTGGCTGACGGTGTAGTCCCTACCAATTCAACAGACTGCACCCACGTCTCTCGATAGATGGTGGCGCGCCTGTCTTCCCGGGACGTGTTACTCACCCGATTGGGTAGTACCCTGCAACGGTTACCTGTGCAGCCCTGGTAGATAACGGCTGTGACAGAAGCCCAGTGGCTGTTACACCCGATTTGATAAGAACACCTGTATAAGAGCCCCTTAGTCGAAGGGGAGGGGATGGGATCTGAATTTTGGGTCTTGAATCATCTTACTTGCTCTCGAGCTAATCTGGAGCACTTAGTGATCTAGCGCGACCTACACTCTTAGCCTCTTTACACTCTTTACTATTTTCCCCAGAGTTCTAACTTAAGCATCGGAGTATTCCCACCGGGCAAGTCCCTTGGGAATTCTTCACTGTCTTCTTCTCAGGTGCCATCCGTTGCTAGGTAGGAGGCAGTCAACAACCCGCTAGGAGTGCCCGAATCGTGCAGCATCAGTATTAAACTTTAATGTCATAAAAATAATAAAAATTAATAAAATATAAGAATAAAAAATATATGCATATTTTGCAAATAAAAGCATTCAGACATATGTATAACTAGTAAAAGTGTACATGCATTGCATGTGGCAATACCAAATGATGATGATGATGATGATAACAGTCAACAACCAAATGACCTTTTTGGTTGAACCATTAACCTATTTAACAAGGAAAATGGACTATGATTAAGACATTAATTCATTTTTTCTTTGTATTTTAGCCATTTCTATCTTTACTAACAATAATTTTTATTTTTCAAAGATATTTTTGTTTAATATGAAGAATATATATTATTAATGCATGTTCAAATTTTTCTATAAAATTCATAAAAAAGTTATATGTTTTTATTTATTATTATTTAATTTACGAGATAATAAAAACTACTTATTTACCAAGAGATAAAAATGTAATTCCAATATATTTTTTGAATATTAGTTTTTAATATTGTGGTGAAATCAATTATGTTTATATATATCATTTATATATAATTATATAATATATATGTTATTTATTATTTATTTATAAATATGTTATTTATATTGCATTTTTATAAACATATTATATGATGAAAATAGTTGAAAAAAAACTTATATTTTTATTTTTCTTTATTTCAACTATTATATTTTCTTTTCCTTTTAATAATTTATTATTTTTTAAATTAAATTGGGTCATATCAGATTCGGATATCCAACATATTGATCGGATTCAAATTTGAATCAATATTTATGAGATCTAATTAGATCTTTGGGTTGAATCGAATTCGAATATACATTGATTCAAATCCGACGTAGTCTATTTGCATCCCTACCAAACCACTTGCCCACAATGACCTATCTAATTAAATCATTAAACCACTTGTCATGATTAGTGGGGTCATGTGTTAGACATTAATGCCCTTTATTTTTTATCCCATTTCTATCATTAATGAAAATAATTCTCATTAGTCACACTTTTTTATATGATGAATATATAATATTATAGAATGTATCCAGAATTATCGATAAATTTATACATTTTCTAGAATTTTATGTATTTCATTATTTAATAATAACATTGATTTGACATGGATAGTTTAACTACTAATTCATCACTTGGATGGAAAAACCATTTTCATTGTCGATAAAAGTAATTCTTATTTTTGTATTTATTTTTGTTTAATATTGTGAATATATAACAATAGGATTGTATCAAAATGCTTTATACAAAGCTTATATTTTTCTTTGAGTTTATATGTATGTATGTATGTATTTAATATTTGTTACTTAATTATGACATCATAGATTGACCCATTTGACCTAGAATGTTAGATCATTGACCTACCTACCAATCTAGATATGTAAATGGTTTCATTTTTCAAACTGATTTAAATTTTGCATTTCATTTATATCATTGATAAAATAATTATTATTTGTCATATTTATTTTGTTTATATTATTAGTATATAATATTATAGATGTGCCCAAAATTGTTTCATATTTTTTTGTACTATTTAAAAAAAATATTTTTAAATATACATCATGGGTTAACCTATTTGACCTGAAAGGTTGAACCACTAACCAACCCCATTGGTAGGAAGACGACTTAATTTCCCATCGGTTTTAAGTTGTATATTTGATGTCCATCATTAATAAAATTGTATATTTTATCATATTTATTTTTTAATATGACAAATATATAAGAATAGAAACACACCCATTTTTTTATTCAAAATTTATTTTTTTTTATATTTTTTGTATTTCTTATATTTCTAAATTTGTATTATTTATTCATGACAACATCAAATTATCCATTTGACCCAAATGGTTTAAGTACTTACCCATGACCTAGCTAGATGGAAGACATGATTTCATTTCTAGGTTTATTTTAAAATATAAAATTTCATTCTATTAATAATTATTGTGTATGGATTTATTAGTGAAATTTAATGATGATAAACAAAAGTATAAATATTGGATTTAATGAGAGAGAATGTGATTTATTTAATGGCTCAAATGTGAGGATTAATGAGAGGTAATTTAATGTACTTAATGGAATTATTTAATTACATTTTTTTTGCCATTTCAATGGAGATGAACTAAATTCAAGATGAAGGGTATTTTAGTAAAGAAAAATCCAGAAGCCAATACCTCCCCATTCACACTTTTATAAGTAGTATAGATGTCACATATTTGCCATATTAAACAAAAAGTAAGTGTAAAATATCAAAATTAGTTTTACACACAAAAATACAAAAAACTATAGTAAAAATTGAACACATCTATAATTCTAATTTACACTACTATGAAAAATATGAATAAGATTGTGGAATTTAATTTTAACTAAAATACCCATTTTTGAATTTAATCCCTATTTAATTTTGATGTTTAATTTGCAATTGAACTACTATTTTTTACCACATTCAACTCACTCTATTTAAATCTTACATTTTTTTTGATAAATGAACAAAAAAAAAATGATACACAAAAAAAAAAAACATTACAAAATGATGAATCTAGCCTAGTAGTTGGGGTGCAAACAAATATCTTTTTGTCGAATTCGGAAATCCATAGTTGGGAACTTTGAATCGGATCAGGTTGGATAATACGATCCGATAAAAAACTAGATCGAATTTGGACCATTCCCTATTCGATCCAATATATATATGTATATGTTATTTATTTATTTATAAATATATTATTTATATTGCATTTTTGTAAAATTGTTATATTATTTATTTTTTTGATAAATGATGAAAATTGTTGAAAAGATACTTGTTTTTTGTTTTTATTTATTTAAATTGTTATATTTTAATTTTTTAATATCTTATTATTTTTAAATTAAATTGGAATAGATCAGATCCAAATATCTAACTTCCTCATTGATTTCGTATTTAAATCCATGTTTACGAGATGCGATCAGATCTGTCATTAATGGTATTGGATCAAATTTGGATATACCATGATTTGAATCCGATTCTATCCGTTTGCATCCCTATCAAGCAGGTAAGCTTGTCAATAATATATGAAACTTTACAATTCAATCCGATTATCACATATTTGGACGAGGTGTTTATGTAATCGGGTTTGGATTTTGTAATATACATTCGATTAATAATAAAAAATAAAAAATATAAAAACGAAAAAAAAATTATAGAAAATTATGAATATATTATTACTATCATTATCACCATCTAGATCATTGTCATGTACAAAGCATGTGCATGCTTATTAGAATTGATTAATAACGGGATATAATTCATTGAAAGCCACCATATACAGGTTACATGTTATATACCGGTCCTAGGCATCCTCAATCTAAGCAATCCTTTCCAACCCCAACCTTAGACAAAGAATCAGCCTGCATGTTGACACTCCGAGTCCTAGACACCCACTCAAATGAGATGTTTAATGCAACACCTAAAGAATATTTAGATAACAATTGATGGGGTTAGTAGAATCCTGTAACCTTCATTATCCATGCTTTTTAATCATGCTTCTGTAAAGACAAATTTGGATAAAAGACAAATACAATGCTTGATGGGTTTTTTCTTTCACCTAAGTTCAGTTTGAAAGTAAATACAAATATGTAGAATACAAAACCTTGTATTTTGTATTCATTTGCACTGTACATATTGTATTTGTACTCTTTCCAAACTGAGCCTTAGGTTATATTTTTTTTGCTTTCTTAAGATTTAATCTGTTTTTGTTGATTAAGGGGGCATGTGTTTGAATGAATGATTGAAGTGGTGGGAAGTTCAATTCATGATGAAGTTGGAAGTGCATAAATGTGGATACACAGATTTCAGTCAATATATAATCCCCTTTAAAGGTCTTACACTCCTGCTAAAAATTTTTACAGAAATTGAACTTCAACATTTTACAGGCTCTTCCAAGAGGCCTTTCAGCGGGATTTTCATCCTAGAGTTCCTGCATGTTGACTTGCGTCTTTGCTGTAAACTTCAACAGATCTCAGCCTCTTTTGTACTGTATATTACAGAAGGGTGCATCCATTTCAACTCTTGATATCCCACTTTCTTCAATTCCAAATGGCTGCAGACTGCAGCCATCTTTTAGGCCCTTATTTGGCATCTTTCTGTCGTAGACAACAACAAGTTTTAGGCTGCATTTAGTATTTCTTATTTTACGAATTATCTCCTTTTTGCACTTAAAAACTCAGTGTTCAGAAGTCCTTAAAATAAGAAATGTCAAATGCAGCCTTAGTTCCTTTGGTTTCTGTTGCAGATAGCAATAGATTATAATGCTAAGATGGAATTCACTTCTGCGTCCCACATGGCACACTCCAAAAAGGCCCCACAGCACATCCCAACTGTGTATTAGGAACATCTCCCAATGACAAAGTACAGGAAATGTAGACAACAACAAGTTTTAGGCTGCATTTGGTATTTCTTATTTTACGAATTATCTCCTTTTTGCACTTAAAAACTCAGTGTTCAGAAGTCCTTAAAATAAGAAATGTCAAATGCAGCCTTAGTTCCTTTGGTTTCTGTTGCAGATAGCAATAGATTATAATGCTAAGATGGAATTCACTTCTGCGTCCCACATGGCACACTCCAAAAAGGCCCCACAGCACATCCCAACTGTGTATTAGGAACATCTCCCAATGACAAAGTACAGGAAATGTTCTCAATGCACGCTTAGATGTTCTGTGGGGCGATTTTAGGGTGTGCTGGGTGGGGCACAGATGTGAAGATGATGATTGGTTGAATTTTGATATCTTTGATCTGAACATGATTTTCTCATTTTCAGTCTTGATTTGCAAAAGCAAAAATTAAAAAAAAAGAAAACAAAATCATGATGGTTGTGTTTTGCATTTCATTCTCTTTTAACTTGCTTGCAGCTTTTTTATTACTAATTTGCAAAATAAAAAAATGAAGAGAAAAAGAAGAAAAGAGAAGTAAAGTGAATAGCAAAGTTGTGCATGATTATGATATAATTCTATTGTATTTTAGTTTTTTTTTAACTTAATTGATGATTCATTTTTAGTTTTTTTTTTTTAACTTAATTGATGATTCATTCATTTAATTATAACCCTTTTATTTTATTTTGTTTTCATTTGTTAATTTAATAATAATATGTTTGATTTGATTTGATTACTTAATCTTAATTTTCTATCGACCCATGAATTGCATGGGTGGTTTGTGAACAAACTTAGGACCCATTTGGTACGTGGGAATAGGGTCTAGAACCATTTTGATTCCTTGTGAACCAGACGGACCGTTAAATCGGAATCGGAATGATCATTCTAAATTCTAATTCTTCGCTTGTATGGTTCAGACGGGAATTGAAATCGGAATAAACTGAAATTAATTCTCACCATTTCGATTCCGATTTCAGACTCCTGTTCCCGCGAGCCAAACGGACCCTTGACCTCGAACTTCCTCTTTCCCCACATTAACTCGAATCTTCCTTTCGAAAAAGGCATCATTTCCACCAGCTGCCTCCTGACGGGCGACGGCCTTTGCGATAAAGATCCCATACTTTTACATTCATTTCTTCCATCTGAGACGATTCAAGTATGAGTGGAGTCGCTGCAAGACCACAGAACGGTGAGTCGTTTTGTTTTTGATGTTTGTAACATCTAAAAATGTAGGTGCTATGCACTTCTCGGATTTGATTTCCCCATGAACATGGTGGAGCCAATTGGATCCGTTTCTCTCTACTTTTGTTCCTTTCTGATCAGTTTGGAACTGCGTTGCATTCAACTACCGTTTATTTTTTCAGTTTGCTTTTTCTTCTCCTGGAATTACAATTGATTTCAATCAATGGTCGGGCTTTTTCTTTTCGCACTGCATCCTATATTAGATCCAACTTATGCCAAAATTCTGTCAGGAATGTTTTGTAGCGAAGCACAAGTAGGTGCGTGAGGATGTGTGCTTATGCATCATATCCAATTGGGAGTAAGAAACCGCTTGGTGAAGGTTCTTAATCTATCCGTTTATGGCGGACTATCACTTTGTATACAAGGATGTTGAAGGAGCGAGTACACAGTGGGACGATATACAGAGAAAACTTGGTAACCTACCTCCCAAACCTGCTCCTTTCAAGCCTCCCGCCTTCACTCCGTCTCAAGACGAAGATTCGAAATCCAAAGACAAGACATGGATTGATGAGAAAACTGAAGAGGAGCTTGAAGAGCTTGAAGACGATCCTGATCTTGACGATGACCGATTCCTTGAAGAGTACAGGTTCTATATTATATCTTCAATCTTCTTATTTTTTATAATTTTATGGGACTTAGTAGAAATTAGGTTTCCTTTTCTTTTCTGATATGAAGAAATCAATTTTATTTATTTATTTAATCGTCTTAAAGGAAGAAGCGGTTGGCAGAGATGAGAGAGGCAGCCAGGATTTCAAAATTTGGATCGGTGATTCCAATATCAGGAGCAGATTTTGTTCGGGAGGTGTCACAGGCTTCTCCAGATGTTTGGGTTGTGGTGTTTCTGTACAAGGAAGGGTAATGTGCCAGATATCTTTTTTTGCCTTTCCCTTTACCTGTTTTATGTGATATTTCCGGAATTTATCTGTTTTAACATTCTCTTACCCAAATTATTTTCGGAGTTGTTTAAAGTTGCTTTCTGTATCCTGTGTCTGTGTTGCATATAGCAATTTTTACAACAAACAAACAATAACATAGCGCTAAAAACATTTAATTTGCATCTAAGGAGTTTTTTTAGTTTTAATTTTATTCACACTGTCTTGATTAAATTGTTAAAATTTTCTCCTAAGTTTTATCCTAGTAAAAATGGAGTTGGCCAATAATGGCCATCTTATGGAGACAATCGAAGTAATATATACAGAGGGATACCTTTATTAAGAGACCTCGATGATCTCAACGGTCCATAAGATTCATGGCCAAACCTCTCCAGATTATGGAGTTATTTCTCATCTTCTGAGGATAAACACCTTGATAAGACAAGTATTTGGCTTTTAACACTTTGACCCAAATAGCATGAGATTTGTTTATGTACTCCCAAGCCAACTTTGTCAAGTTAAATTTATTAATCAACTCAGCTAACCTGAGACCTAAACCACCATAGATTTGGGGGTACACATTTGCTGCCACGAAGCCCAGGACATTGTCTGAACCACCATAGACCTAACCCCGATCACCTTCCTGACGCCACCAAAAGGCTCTCTGTATACCATCGTTCAACACTTTATTTGGATATTGTATAACAGGACATTGTCTGAACAGGAATCGCCTGAAAAACAGATTTCATTAGGACTAATTTCCCAGCTTTGGACAAAGAACAGGCTTCCCAACTGCTTAGCTTGACTTGAAGTTTATTAATAATTTCCTGCAAATTAGATGGTTTGCTCCTGCTCCAGAACATGGGAATTCCTAGAGTATTTATCTAAGATATGATAGGGTTGGCTTTGACACCAAAAAGCTCTCTCAAATTTCTAGGTGTTCACCCAATAATTAGGTTGACTTTAACATTTGATTCAATCTTGCTCCTACAGTATTTATCTACGATACTGTATTTGCTGATGGTAACTTAATACATATACATGTTTACATATCTTGTATGGCTAGAAGGCTAATTATTTTTTTAATGATATTGGATCCATCTTATCCTCACTCTTTATACAGGAGTATTTTTTTAGTTGATTTATGTTGTAATTTGTGGCAGAATTCCAGAATGTGGGCTACTTTTACGTTGCCTGGAAGAGTTGGCTTCAAGATATCCAGCAACCAAATTTGTCAAAATAATATCTACAGACTGTATTCCAAACTACCCGGATCGTAATCTTCCTACCCTATTGGTGTATAATAACAGTGCTGTGAAGGGAACATATGTTGGTTTGCATCATTTTGGTCGAAGATGCACACCTGAAGGTAATTTCCTGTTGAACATGCATTATGTTAACATTTTATTTAATCTGGGTATCTCTGGTTCTATTTGTCTAATGTTTTATGGGCTAATAACAGTTGTCAGTTTTAATTTACTTTGTGTTGTTGGCAGAGATAACTACACATAAATATTTCTATAAGCCTAATAAACGATTATGATTGTTTCTATATTCAAGTGAAAATAGAGATCAGAGACGAAATACAAAATATGATATTTTCACTCTAATCCTTGATTTAAAGAATCTTGTTAACTTGCAGTACAGTCACAATTTCAATTCTCTACAGCTTTGATCCTTGTATTAACTCTGTCAATCGTTATGATGTTTAGTGATCGTTATTTGTTTCTTTGTAAAATTTCAGGCGTCGCACTGGCTCTATGTCAATCAGATCCTGTACTTAACGATGGCCAGGGCGGAAGTGATCATCCATCACAAAAGGCTGTCATTGAAGGAGTTCGAAAGAGGTTTTTAGAGAAGGTTGTGGTAGAACATGAAGACGATGATGAGGATGGATACTCTAGTGACTAGAAGGGTTTCATGCAATGCTTAATGCTTCATGGTGACTTGTCATTTGTTCTAATCTGGTTTGTTCATTATTAGGACAGCCCTGGTAACCCTCTTCAAATGTAAATCACTGGTCGCATGTTTCCATAAATGCTTTCATTCATGTAATCACGGGTGGTGGGTTCAGCTTCTATTTGCCAATACATCAGATGCACATCTGGTAAATTCTATCACAGTGGTTTTTTTGATCGGTTATCTTATAGTGGTTTTGATCCTTTACCAATGTCACTGAGTCTATCACAGATACTACTATTGTTTACAAAGGAATTCGCTTTAGGTTGTTTTCTTCCATTGCAAACATCAATACTGCTAACGTTATTGCTTAAGGAATCTGTCCTTCATCTACTCTCCCATTTATGGGAAGATGATCTCAGTGCACGGCTGAGGACAGGAACTCCAGATTTTCAAATGGTGATCGTACTGTGTAAGTTGCCCAATGTCTCGACCCTGTCCGACACCGATCTTAAAGAGGAGGATATTAGTATTACCAGTTTGGGTCTCTTTGATTTTTTCTTTTTTTTTTTAAATTTTCGTTAAGTAATAATATGCCGAACCGTGTAACAAAAACTCAGTTTCTTTTCTAGAAGAAAAGTGAACAACAGAGAGTATACACATGAGCAGGCATATACATCAAGCACGTCACGTAGGTATAGAATAGATGATGACATTGTTATGTGGAACAGTGGAAGAGACTGGGTAACTACACCGACTCTGAGCTACTTCAAAGAGGACCAGCGAAGGTTCCAAGTTCCCTCTGTTCATTCCACTTGTCAATCTGCACAAGCACAGTGAGTGATATTATATAATTAGTCTGTATGTATGGACACATGACACAGCTCTTCTTTTCAAGATAAGTTTTACAGTGAAGTTTTGGTTACCCATTCGGAAGGACACAGTGATCGGTAGGAGCGGGCGAACTTCTCACACTCTGGCGCCTCATCTCCCTTTTCCCTGATACACCTGTGGTACTCCATATAGCGTGCAAAGCAATGGCGCGTTTGGTTTGTGGACGGGAATCGTATGTCTGCCGGAGCTGTCTTCAACGCCACCTGATGATAATCACAGGATCAGTAATGTTTTAGAGAGAGAGAGAGAGAGAGAGGACCTGAATTCGACCATCGGTGGGTGCTGGCGGAGCTTCAGAAATGGAACCGGGT
The DNA here is from genome assembly GCF_056320005.1 of Nelumbo lutea. Lineage (NCBI taxonomy): Eukaryota > Viridiplantae > Streptophyta > Magnoliopsida > Proteales > Nelumbonaceae > Nelumbo > Nelumbo lutea. The sequence continues at coordinate 208,386,823 of NC_142684.1, forward strand.
TCATGGGGTGGGCGTGAAGCTTGTTCTCCTCGAGCCACACGACCAACATCTCTCCCTCTCATCTTCTCATGTGGGTCGATGGTCGACACAGACATGGTTTCCCACTTCCCTTCGAAGTTTGAACTTCAGCCGTCACCCTCTTCTTCTCAAGCTTGCGTTCAGGCCAACGCTTGTTATTATATTCCCATGATCCCATCTTCAACGCTCAAAGACATGACACGACACAAACACTTGTCATGCAGAGCATAAAGACGTGCCGATTCCCCAACTACATTAGGCTTTTAGGACAGCCTAAAGGTGTAGCTCTTGGTCTTTAAGTACATGAGATTGCTTCGTCGGCCGGCTCATGACTCATTAACCCAAAGGGCAATACTAATAGTAATAGGATAATCCTCTATTGTCAGAATTAGAGATTAAGAGGATGAGTGCTAAGTGCTAACATATACACGCAAACGCATACTCAAAGGACGTTACACATCAAATTATAAGAGGCAAAGTAGTTTCTCTAACTTCCATTTGATCAAGTCATCAAGTGAAGATCCAAGGGTAAAACAGAAAAAAAAAATCAAATACACAAACACTCCCGCCAGATTTTGTTCCTGCTCATTGATAAGAAAATTTTACAATATTCAAAACTCAAAAACACGTAACTCAATCATTCCTTCTTTCCTCTTGGGAGAATACCAGGCCACAACTTTCCCCGAACGCAAGAGCCTCAATGAGTAAGTTAAGCTGTACATCATGTCTTCAACAATGGGGCCACGCTTCCCACATGAGGAATCTAGTGAAAACTTTGAATCCACTCGAAAGAGGATTGGTCCCAAGACCTGCAGGGTAAAGGGTTACAAGTTACAACATTGAGAACATGGAACAAAGATACAGCCTTCCTGCTAACGAGAAAAACGAACTCGTGGATACAAAGTAATAATGAAACTACTTTTGAATGAACTTTGTATAGTAGTGATTCTAAAATTTCAAGTGGTTTTAAAGTTACTTTTGTTTCATTAATTGCCAGAGCCGTTTTGATAATCTGGAGAGGTTTAACTCTCTAATTTCTCCAGTTTTCTATAAGCAAAATGGCTTCTCTGTCATCTCTAACGGCAAGCAAGATCCTCTACATGTGTTAAATGTTCAATCCACTTTCGGTCCAGACAGGCAATTTGATTGGTCAAAACATAGAGAAAAAGAAAAACAACCAAAATGAATGACCATAGGCAGAGATGTGCTGCATTTCTTGGATAACTAGGATATAAAAGAATCTGGTTAGGAAGGGTGAATATGGGCTGTAAGTGTATTGTGGTCACTTAATCTAGATATCACTGAAAGTGCTGTAAGTGTATTGTGGTCACATAATCATGGATGCCTGTCATCCTACCATCCAAATGCAAGTACATAGAGGGACTGGCCAGTAGAGTGAAGGGAACGTATACAAGTTTTCAAGAAAGTTCTTTTCATGATAGGCAAATTAGTTAATGGTTATGCAACAGGAAGGGTGAATATAGGCTTTAAGCGAAGGAATGTAACATTGATGTCAGAGCCCGCCAACTCTGCAAGCTGGCATTTTTTAACTTGATTTGAAATTGTATTGTACTTTAGAAAAATATTTTAAATAAATAACAACAAAATAACTAGTTCCAACCTGATTATCTAATTTGGTTGCAGTTACGCTATCATATCAAGATGGGAACTGCATAGTAGAGCTGCTACATCCACCCCTTATAGATAGTCATTTGAATCCATCAAAAGACAGAAGATCTTCAAGGCCAGAGAATTAACATGGTTTGATTGGGTAGTTTGGCCAATATACACATTTTTTCTGCATCATACAGCTTTTACACTTTTTTTTTGATAAATGATACAGCTTTTACACTTTTCATTCTGTTGTTAATAGTTGTTTAGCATTTATTTGTTTATTTATGTTTTACCTAGAAAGTAGTCATCAACATTCAAATGTGACTAAAATGTCATTTTTTTTTATGAATGACTAAAATGTCATCATAGCAGGGATGAATAACAATAATAGCAATACCTGCTGTTGAAAGATCACATTAAGTCTTGGGGAAGAAAGTGGATTCACTTCACTTCTGTTTGGAGATCCCCTAAAAATGCTAGAAACTAGATGAGCGGCACTTTTTGCAAAAGCTGAAGCAGAAGAAATGTCCAAGCGAGCATCTACTCGTGTCAGATCTCCATACAGTTTTCTGAACTTCCCATGTTGGACTGTGTAGCAGATTGAACCAAACATGTCTGTGCTCAATGCATTTCTCTTCCTGGCACTTGAAGTAGTAGCCTCCCCATCTCCTGATTGAGTCCTTGAATTAACAGTTTCTGAGATCTCCCTTACCCCAAGCCAAGCTGTACAGGTACCACCTATGACGGTATATGTGAAACCCACTGGTTAAGAGTCTACAAGCATTTCTATAACATCAGCATAGCAAAAGTGACTAAGCAACAACATGGACCAGGGAGAGTCCTCAATTTCTTATTTGGATTACTTAGTATGTCATTTAAGTGCTATAATGATTGTTTAAGTGTCAGACTGTCAATAACTTAAAGACAATATTTGAATGAAGCCTCATCATATAACTGATTAATCCTTAGAACAATCTCTTCAAATCCCCTTATGTTTATGCATAGTTCTTTCCTCCATAGAAAATACTTCACTAGCTATTTGAGGGAAATAATAACTAAGACACCAGAGTTCTGATTTATGAATTTCCAATTTTAGACAAACATTTAAAAACAAAAGCAAGTGGATTCACCCTCAGAAATATAAATACTAAAATATCAAGTAAGACCTTTATAAATCTAAGTAAATCCATCCAAAGAAGATTTACTGCTTCCCTTGAATGGAGAGACTACCAAAGCATCAATCTGCTAGATAATGTTGAGATATATGGGTCATACTTTCCAAGGCACAATGGAGCGCCTAGTGGAATGGGCACCTACCTAGGCATTACCTAGACAATAGAAGTTGACAACAAGAGAACCTAAATTCTGGGCTCATTCCTAGTTTTTTTCCTCCTTTCATACATCAACGACCAATCATACAAATTGAAAAATAGCCACCTTCTCATTCATATCAAAACGATGAAGTTATTATATTCAATAAAGAAAAGATAGCATTTAAAATATATTAAGTTCAATAAGACACAAATTCACAATGAATTAGTTGTGTTTTTATTAAGGCTGTTTATAATACCAGATTGTCTAGGCAAGTTGGTCATGATTGACACCTTTGATCCAATTTGAGAGGGAGTGGGAACAAATAGATGTTTACATTATATTTATTCTTTCAAAATAAAATGCTTCTCGAGGGCTTATCCTTTGCATCATTATTGATTCTGATTAACAATATTGTGGGGACCTATGGATGTTAGTGGGCCGGGTTAAGTGATAAACCTGCATTGACTTGACCCTATTGTGTTATGGTTTGGCAGCCTTATTTGGGGTAGGTCATGTTAAACCCAATCCATTGACATTGCAGCATTGGAATATTTGTCTATATGGGCTTGGTTGAGTATAGATAGGGATGCTAGTGAGTCAGCTTAATTGGCAAACCTGCACTTAACTGACCCTACTGGGTTAGGGTTGGGGCAACCTTAAGTTTTGGGTCAGGGTCAGGTCAAGATGAACCCATGCTAAACCTGACATGTTGACATTGCAGCACTGAAATATTTGTTTGAATTGTTTACAGTTTGATGTATCAATAGTGGTCACAAATAAAGGCTGGCATACATTATTTAGATAATTCTAAAACTTCGCTGAAATTCATGAATCTTTACAATCTTCTTACAGCAATGCCAACTTGAATCACATCAGAGGAAATAAATTAACATAACAATACTTAGAAATAAAGTTACCTTCAAACTCAAACTGATAGTCAATGAAAGAGAAAAAAAAAAAGAAAAGAAATGAAAAGAAAAGAAAAGAAAAAGGATTAGGTCCATCAAGTATATGTTAAACTCAAGGTTTTATTATTATTAACATGTTAAACTCAAGTATTCAAGAACATTTTGTAACATCATGCATATAGCATTCTGTGGGCAATTGTACAAAGAGAAAATTTCAGGAGCTAGTCCAAATCTCTTATGACAATGCTCCATTCGCAAGAACTCAGGGCTTACTCCAAAAATATAACTTAAACAATAAATTAAATGTTTTAAGTAAACTAACCCAGGAAAATGACTTCTGCATTCATCCTAGCATACTAAATGGTTCAAGATAATCCACTCCTCCAGACAAAAAAACTACTGAACACAATAAACATCATTTCTATAACAATCTGAATCACTTAAAATGGCGTTCCATTAACAAGAGTTCAAGTTTTACCCAACAACAAAACTTCAAACAATAAATCAAATGTTTTCAGTATATTGACCCTGGAATGTGACTTCTACATTAATTTAACCATGCAAAATATTCAAGACAAACAAACATTCTAAACATGACAGTTATCCATCACTATAAAATGAAGCCTGACGAGAAACAACTGGATAGAACAGACTTCCATTACCATAACATTGACATCTGGCATAAACTTTGACAAAAATAGAAAGTAAAAAGCAAAAGGAGGAGAAGGGAATAACTCTATACTGAAATTTCCAATTTTACTATGAAAAAAATTGGAATAGTACTAGAATGACTTGACAAAATAATTTCAGCAAAAATTAAATAGAAGCAATATTACCAATAATTCCAGATATAGCTGCATGGGGTTCTCTTAGTCGTACATCATATGAAGGCCACCAATACTCGCCCTTCTCAGTTTTTACAATGACATCCTTTTTCGTCTCCTTTTGCCTCCAGATGTCTCTGCTCTTCTCATAAGAAAAAGCAGCTGTTGCACACAAGCCAGGCATCAGAGCTAAGGGTGGTTCACCACTTGTGGCATTAAAAGCCTGGGGAAGGCCACTACTTTTGTGGACACCAAAACGGTATCTAAATCCAGATTCAGAAACAAGGGATGACAAATCTAAGGATATTGACTCAGGCACACTCCAGTATCTTCCATTCTGGTCAATGAATAGTTCAGGCCATGCTGCTTCTACTGTAACATCATGATGTGGAAGCTGAAATATATAAGAAACATTTCTTGTCATAAAGGAGTAAAGAACACAAAGAAGAATGTGAGAAATGTTGAGGAAACATAGCCAACAGGATTGACATGAGAAGTGAACTTAGGAGAATGGAATTCTCAAGCAATATCAACAGATGAAGAAAAAAATGCTGAAAAAAAATACTTTCTCCTAAAAATCAGAAAATTTGCAATTTAGACGTGGGAACTTGGTCTTATAATCCTGGGAAATCTTGGGCCAACAAACATGAGAATGTTGGTTCAAGTTTAGGAGTGGCCATTCTGTGAAGAAAATGCCAGAGGTTAGGTCTGTATTCATCTATTGCTCCCAGTATCCCAGATGGCTGGAACTGAAATTGGGCTATGGACTTTTTATGCTAGATAAATTACCTCAGAAAACATGAAAGTTGATGTGTCTCTATCATGCTTATGTGTGCAAAAGTAAAAGAAGCACATACATCACATTTTATTCAACTAACCAAGAGTATGAGATGTATGTGATTGTTACTATAATTTTATAGGGGCTGACTTGAATTTTGACCAAGGAAAACTCCAAAAATTGGACTTACTGATTGTTGACCACCAAATCCTGAACATGCATACAGCATGGGAATGTCATGAGGAAAGAGTTCAGGAGTCCTGTTATCCTAAGGATAAGAGTGACAGAGGTGTACATGTATCTGTCCAAAGATAGGTAGATACATAGAATCCATCTCACTAGTAATATAGCATACTTTACACGTGGAGCGATGAGGGGGAGCCAGAAAAAACAAGGATCATCATTTGATGAGTCCTACTTAGAATATATGCTTATCATTTGATGGGTTAGAATAGCACAATCCAATTGAATGCTTTGGATAACTAGGATTGCACAATTAGCATGGTCTGTTAGGACTTGGTCCAGCCAAGATGGTCTAATATATTGATCACTCAAATGTTCAGCATGTAACATTAACATAACAACTGAGAAAAAGATGGCTAGAGTTTCCCATTACTTTCAGAATGACCAACCTAATATGTTGGTACAATATCTACCATAAAGATTGAACAAAAATATAAGAAAGATGCCTGGAAAGCTTACCTTGTTAAAGAGCATTGCTTTATTGCTATGCCCCTTTCTTTCACCATGGGATTCTTTCATGAGAAGTAAGGATGAGGTTGGAGTCAGAGAAATCTGTGCACACAAACCAAGTGCATAGAGCGACTTGTCCAAGAAATGCTTAGCCACATCTTTAAATGCAGGCAGATCTAGCACATCATCAACTGTAATTTCTGCTTTAATGGAAGATAATAGTTTCTTGGGACGGAATTGCCCAAATATTCCCAACCATCTACGCCACACAAAGACCATGTAACATACTACTCTGTTTCAGGTAAATAGAAGGAAAACCAAAGCATGCATAGCCAAAATATATGAAAGCCAAACACCCAGAAAGGACTACTAGGAATTTAAAATTTAATTCATCTTTTATCTCATTTTTGGCAGGAGATGTATGGTTGAAGAAAGGGGAAATCAAACCCTAAAATACCAATAAGAGAAATTGCACTTCAGATGTCTCAACCATGGCAAGTGTTACTAATTGCATCCATAATATTTCACAAAAATAAAATTTTCAAGACGGAAAAGGTAGTGAAGTTTAAGGACGGTCTTAGGAATGATTTGCCCATTCTTAAAGAATATAAAGTTTTGGGCAATATATTTATTCATCTGGATGTAATGCTGAAGATTCTGACGTCTGTATAAGGGAAATGTGTTTATGTAAACAAATTGGATGCGAGGTGCTGAAAGTATTTCCATGTGGAGGTTCCCTTCAAAATCGCTAGAGCATCAGAAATTTTCTAAAGAAAGACATACCCAATGCCTTCTCGACCAGAAACTGTATAACATTCCAACAACTTGGAAGAAGCTATCAAATAAGAATCCAGAAATAGCATAAAAAATTTAGTCCTAAACATGGGAAATTGCATCTATTTTTTTTTTTTTTAAAGTTGCTATATCCAACCTGGAACCAAAATCTATCTCCAATTCATAAACAGAAGTGAAACGCGGCATTTTAGCTCCAATACGATCCCAAAAGTGAAACATGGCATTTTAGCTCGAAAATTCTCAATAAAAAGATAATCAAAGTAACTTGCGTTCAGATAATAGTTTATTTACTTCAAGAGATGTTGTCAACCCATTTTAGGAACAGCAGGAAGAAAATAACCTATTAGCCAAATCGAAATTTTATATAGTTAAAAAGAAATTAACACGCCATTCCCAGTCCGACTCCAAAACCATTCTCTAGCACATTACGAAGAAAAACAAAAAATTCATAGCATTGCATAAAGTACCAAGCTACAGACGCCTTTAGAAGAAAAGAAAGTAAATACAAGAAAGAATAGAAGGGATAACATTCAATCTTACGCGTTAGAAAAGGCGGTTTTGAGCAACAACGACTGAATAGAGAAGGAGCCAAGCTCCTTTTGAGACGTCGGGGAGTAGGAAGGGATGATACCAAGAGGGAAACCACCGCCCAGTAGTGAGAGCTGCTGAGCTCGCAGTGCTCGACTGGCTCTGGCCCCCTCAAGCGGCAAAGGCTCACCAGGCACGTGCCGAGCTGAGCCGTCTAGGGTTTGAGGGCTCGAAATGTTGAGGTCCCAGAAAGCAGCATCCATTGCCGTTCTCAGATTCGCCATTTTTTGCCTTTTCTTTCTGCTCTGCTTTCCTTCTTCTCCTCTCCTCTTGCTCTCTTCCTTATCTGTCCCGTACTTCGGATTTGAAATATGTGGGGCTTTTGTTTGGGACTCGGGAGCACCTTCGACTTCGAGCGACGACAGCAGGGCTGGTTGGTTCGGAACCCATAATTTGCCACGTGGCAACAAAAAAGATGAAAAAGCGATCAGCAGTAATAGGGTCATATGGGTCCCACCAGGACCTGGTGGCTTGTTGCGTGGAATTTTTGAGTTTTGACTGCCTGGGGACCTGGGGCTTAGCACGGGGAATTATTCTGCTGGTCCAGGTTCGGTCCGGTTACCGCGCCTTTCTTTCTTTTTTTCGGTAAACAAGTAATTTATTTTAGAAAGTTAAAGCGGATACAAACTATATTGCAAAACGCAAAGTCGCAAACATGCTTTTTGTACAAATTATATCATTTCCTACAATACCCCTATTGTTTTATAGATATATTTAAAAGTTTTCATTTTACTAAAAAATCCTCTATAGTTTGCGATGAGAGTGATTTGGCCTGAGCACATAATAAGTGACACATGGATATGACTTGATATAGGTGACAATTCGGCATAGTCAGTTCATTATAAAGTGATACTCCATTACCTCGAACTAAGGGTTCTTCGAGCTGAAATCATCTCAAGCTAAGGGCACCTCGGTACTAGGTCGTGGCACCAGTACATAATTCAGTTCGAGGTGTACGAGCCTTAGCTCAAGAATATCAATTCGAGGTAGAAACCAGCTCGAGTATAATGATTTGCCCTCAATATAACCTCGAAAGTCACTCCAACGGTTCCCGAACTTTGCGGGATCGGGCCTCGTAACAACTAAGCATTATCTCCCTGTCCGATTCGGGCGGAAGTGATTAACCTTATCAAATATAATGTTATCTCCAGTTAACGCGGAAACAAATTCTATCATGGCAATGATCTTGGAACTACTCCGCGAAGCCCGCGAGGACTCCATTATATAAAGGCCTCCCTCTAGGGGCCCAAGGTACACACAATTATTGCTCACTAGCCTTCTTATTTCCTAAATCACTCTTAGCTTGCAAGTTACTGACTTAAGCATCAGAGCGACCTCATCGGGTAAACACCCTCGGGTTCTCTGATTTTCTTTGTGCAGATCAGCTAGCCCCGTCATCTACTGGAAGCCATCTTGTCTCTAGTTAGGAGTAGCCAGATTGCGTCGCATCAATTGGCACCGTCTGTGGGAACGCTTCAAAAAGCCCTTTTCCACAAAGCATTTCATATCCAGCTCCCATGGCATCTTCCAGCAACGCAGGGCGCAACACTGACATGAACGTCTCCGGGGGCCAACTCCAGGTGCCAACCGTGTGCATTGGACAATTCACCTTTGTTATTCCCTCGGTGGTCAGACAGAATCAACTCGATGACTTGGTACACTGCATGCGGGCCATGCAGGCCCAAATGTAGCAGGTCCAGCAATTTCAGTTGTACCAGCATCAAGTCCTCCACCATGTTTATCAGCAACAGTGCCAACAGCAGTTCCCTCCACTGCCGCATAATCAACAGCCGGTTCCACCTCGGCATCCGACCACGCAGCAAACCAAGCCTCACTACAAGAGTGAACGCCCTCCTCGCCGGGGAGAGACCTCCCAAATCCAGAACCTTCTGGGGAGTAAAGTCTTGTCCCGCGATAGTAGGAGAGAGACAAATTACTCCTCCCACCTTGCAGCAAGTAAATAGGTCGGGAGACACCTAGCCCACCAGGACCGCTTCACCTCGGCCTTCATAGTTCAAAGTTCCACTTGCGGAAAACCGGTTTGGGGCTCTGGCCACAGACTCTAGACAAGGCCCTTCAATCCATAGCAGGCGTCGCTAGCAGTCCGAGTAGTTGCCAGTGGGAAAGGCGACGCTGTAGAGCTCGCCGAGCAACAGTCCAGAACTTCCCTGAACTGCCTAAAGGAAAAGAAGAGGCGAGCTCGGGGACCGTGAAGACCACTCCGCTCCTTTCTGTGCCATCTCCTTTATCTCCCGAACTCTTGGCCACCCCAATACCAAAAGATTTCAAGGTACCTCCCTTAGACAAGTATGACGGATCGTTTGATCCAAACGACCATTTAGATTCATTTCAATCTCAAATGCACCTGGCCGGAGTAGATGAATCTTGCATGTGCGTTGCTTTCTCCACAACTTTTAAGGGGGTAGCTCACACATGGTATAGAAACCTTGCGCCCGGGACAATCAAGAGTTGGGCGTAGTTCGTGCAGATCTTTACCTCGCACTTCATCACTAGTAAGAGGTGCCCGAGGTCACAAGAAAGCCTGCTCGAAATAGTCCAGAGGGAGTGGTAATCTATCTGGAGCTACATCAAGAGATTCAATGATGCATGCTTGCAGATTCCCGATCTAGATCCCATTGTAAGACTTAAAACTGTAAAGAGAGGAATCACCCACAAGGAATTCAAGTGGCACGTGATCACCAACAAACCCAAAGACGTTACTAAGTTCCTCAAGCTCACCGACCAGTTCATCGGAACAAAGGAAGAGACGAAACAGAAGAGCGGGAATCCACCAGAGAAGAGGAAAAGAGAAGGTGAGACCTCAACTAACGGGGGCAACAAGAGAAAGAAGGATGAGCCAGTTCGAGGAGGAAAACCGGATCAGCCTTTCCGAGCTCCTCAAGCTAAAAGAACAAATTACACTCCCTTGAATGCGAAGCGAGCAGAAATCCTCATGGCGATCAAGGATGCTTCTTACGTGAAGTGGCCACCTCAGATGAGAGGAGACCCAAACACAAGGAATAGAAATGTATACTGTCACTTTCACAGACATCACGGTCATAGCACCAAAAATTGTAAGAACCTCCATGACGAGATAGAAGAACTCATCCGTCACGGATATCTGAAAAACTTTGTATTAAATGATAATAAAAGTCAAACAGGTTGACAGGGGGAGTAAAATAAAGATGCCCCCGAATCTAGCAATAGGCAAAATGAGCAGCCCGCAGAGACAACTACTCAAAGAGAGGCCAGTTCAAGGAGTAATACAAATGATACTGGCGGATCGATTGTCGCGGGCTGCACTTCAACCACAGCGAAAACGTCAGCTCGTGAAATAGAGAGAGAAGAACAGAATCCTTCGAGGTTAGAAGAGCTTATTTTCTTCACCTAGGACGATGCACGCAGAGTCTAGTATCCCCACGATGACGTGCTCATCATAAATATTAGAATTAATAATTTCGAGGTGAAGCACGTCCTGGTCGACTCTAGCAGCTCGGAGGACATACTCTTCAAGGACACTTTCGACAAGCTACAACTCCAGGAGAGTGACATCAAGCCCGTGAACACTCCCTTGGTAGGTTTCAGTGGAGAGGAAGTCAGACCCCTGGGAAGAGTTACAGTACCTGTGAAGGTCGGTACCTGGCCTAGCATAGTGAGATTCGACCACACTTTCTTAGTGGTCGCAACTCCCTCCTCGTACAATGCCATAATAGGTCGGCCTAACACCCATACTCTATGCGCAGTGGTGTCCACCTATTACTTGGCCATGAAGTTCCCCATGAACTTTGAAGTTGGGGTAGCGCGAGGTGACCAGCTTGAGTCTCGCAAATGCTACGTTGCCGCCCTCATAGGGAAAGCCAAGGCAGCAGAAGACCTCGAGTTGGAGCGACCTATAGAGTACCATGAGGAGTGAGCTTCGCCAATAGAAGAGACGACCTCTATAGCCATTTCAGTAGAAGATCCAACCAGGTCTCTCCAAATCGGCACTTCGATTGAGGAACCTCTACGTTCTCAGCTGGTAAGCTTCTTACTTCGAAACTTAGATGTTTTTGCGTGGTCCACGGTAGAGATAACCAGCATAGACCCTAGAATAATCACTCACAAGTTGAACACTGATTCTATAGTTAGGCCTGTTAGACAGAAGAAACGCAACTTTGCCCCAGAGTGTTGGAGAATAGTTGACGAGGAAGTCGGGAAACTCCTTGTAGCCGATTTCATCAGAGAGGTCCATTACCCGAGCTGGGTGGCTAACCCTGTTCTGGTAAAAAAGGCCAACGGTAAGTGGTGCATGTGCATCGACTATACCGACTTGAATCGAGCTTGCCCAAAGGACTACTTCCCACTTCCTAAAATCGACCGTTTGGTGGACGCGACTTTAGGGCACGAGTTGCTGAGTTTCCTGGATGCTTATTTGGGTTACAACTAGATTAGGATGGACCCTGCCAATGAGGAAAAAACAGCCTTCACAACTGATCTCGGCCGGTACTGTTACAAGGTCATGCCCTTCGGACTGAAAAATGTCGGGGCAACATTTCAAAGACTTGTAAACCGACTGTTTGAACCGTTGATCGGCAAAAAAAGTAAAGTGTTATGTAGATGACATGGTCGTCAAAACTTAATTTTCAAATGATTTAATAAAAGACTTATATTGTGTTTTCAAAATTTGCACAAGTACAATATGAAATTGAATCCCAATAAATGTGTCTTTAGTGTCACTTCGGGTAAGTTCCTGGGTTACATTGTTAACCGATGCGGTGTCGAGGCCAATCCTGAGAAAATTAAGGCAATCCTAGACATGAGACTGCCCGTAAATTGAAAGAGGTTCAGAGGTTGAACGGTCGTATAGCCACTCTGAGCCATTTCATGTCTAAATCTGTAGATCGCGGTCTGCCTTTCTTCAAGGCAATCAAAAGAAGTAAGGACTTCGAATGGACCAAAGAGTGCCAGTTCGCTTTCGACGAGCTCAAAAGGTACCTCGCCAGCATCCTAGTTTTGACCCGACCCGAGGAGGGAAATATTTTGAAGCTATACCTCTCCACGAGTGACGAGGTAGTTAGCTCGGTACTGATAAAAAATGTAGATCGGGTTCAACGACCCATATACTATGTTAGCAAAGTTTTGTAGGATGTAGAAACGAGATATCCAAAAATCGAAAAGTTGGCGTACGCGCTAGTCATTGTAGCTTAGAATCTTTGGCCATACTTCCAGGCTCATACCATCGTCGTCATCACCAACAAACCTCTGAGGCAAGTCTTGCTCAAGCCCGAGGTTTCCAGTAGATTGACGAAGTGGGCCATTGAACTCAGCGAGTACGATATCCAGTACGAGCCCTGAATTGCTATCAAGGCCCAAGCCTTAGCCGACTTTGTCGCGGAATGTACCTTCAGCGCTGTAGTCCCTGTGTTGATCAAGCCTGAGCACGAAGAAGCTTCAACCAGTGCGGTACCTCTCCTGGTTGAGACGAACCCAACCTGGGATGAGGAGTCCTGGATCTTCCATGTGGATGGCTCATCAAATCAGCAAGGTAGCGGAGATGGAATCATTCTGTACAGGCCAAGCGAGGTGAAACTAGAGTACGTGCTTTGGTTTGAGTTCACTGCGTCCAACAATGAAGCAGAGTACGAAGCGTTGATAGTCGGGCTCTTCTTAGCAAACGAAGTATGAGCTAAACACCTCATTATCTGCAGCGATTCCCAGCTTGTGGTCAACCAGGTCACCGGAGATTATGAAGCCCGCGAACCGACCATGGTCGTCTACCTAGCCAAAGTCAGACAAGCTCTGCGTGATTTCCAGTCCTACTTCATTAGGTAGATCTCAAGGTTCGAGAATGCTGAAGCCGATGCCCTATCTCGATTAGCCAGCACAAGCGACAACACCATGATAATCGTGTACATAGAAAACTTGCCTCGGCCTAGCATTATTGGGGGGTAGGGAATGTCGCTCCTGTTGCACAAGCAAAGCCAAGCTGGATTGATCCACTCGCGAGCTACCTGCTCCACGAGACCCTCCCTGCAGATCATAATGCCGCCAAAAGGGTAGAGCGTCAAGCAACCAAATACGTCATGATAGATGGATGGCTATACCGAAGATCCTACACGCTCCCTTATTTGCACTGCTTACGACCTTCCGAAGCTGAGCTTGTACTCCGCGACACTCATGAGGGTTTGTGTGGCGGACACCTGGGGGGCAGGGCTCTCGCCCAAAAAGTGCTACGACAGGGTTACTACTGGCCAACGATGAAGGCAGATGCGATTGAGTTCGTCAAAAGATGCGACAAATGTCAAAGGCACGCCAACATCCACCACTAGCCCAGTTCTGACCTAAAGTACCTCACCAGCCCATGGCCCTTCGTACAGTGGGGAATCAACATATTTGGACCATTCACGCCAACAACATGACAGAGGAGATTCCTAGAGGTAGCAGTGGACTACTTCACGAAGTGGGTGGAGGCTGAACCTCTTGCGATGATCACAACATGAAGCGTACAAAACTTCTTTTGGAGGAATATAGTTTGCCGTTTTAGACTACCTCGAGTGCTTATCTCTGACAACGTCAAGCAGTTCGAAGACATAAAGTTCCAAAACTGGTGCAAAGATATGGGGATACAACAGAATTTCACCTCGGTGGCGCACCCTCAAGCCGATGGCCAAGCGGAAGTCACGAACAGGGCCATCCTCCGTGGACTTAAGGCACGCTTAACCCGAGCTAAAGGATTATGGGTTGACGAGCTGCTCGGCGTACTTTGAGTTTATCGAACCACTGTGAAGACCACCACGGGCGAGACTCCCTTCAACCTCACCTACGGCACGGAGGCAGTGATCCCAACTGAGATCGAGGTGCCTACGCTATGCCTGGAGGTGGATGATGAAGAAGTAAATGAGAGCGATCTATGCACCAACCTCGACCTACTTGAAGAGGTACGGGACCTTGCATACATTAGGACCGTGGCCTACCAACAGAGAGTAGCTCGATACTATAACGCCAGAACCAAGAAGTAGAATTTCCGCGTTGGAGACCTAGTTCTTTGCAAAGTCATGGTGCTTGAGCCTGTTGTTGGTAAGCTTAGACCGAATTGAGAAGGACCCTACCAAGTAAAGCGGGTGCTTGGGGAAGGTACGTATGAGCTCGAAACCTTAGAAGGGAAATAGGTACCTCGGGCATGGAACATCGTCAACCTAAGGCAATACTATCTATAACTGCCAAACTAGGGAGTGGACAATGAGTCACTCCCTCAGCCTAAGGGATAAAAGTGCCGAGCTCACAAAAGACCTCGGCACCATATAAGTCCCAGTCGCCTCCTCGGCATGGGTGAACTCCAAAGGAGAGTGGACAATGAGTCGCTCCCTCAGCCTAAGGGCTAAAAGCGTTGAGCTCACAAAAGACCTCAACACCATATAAGACCTAGTCGCCTCATCAGCATAGGCGAAGTGCTTTTAATGCCCAAGGCGTAGGCAGCTCGGGTATGAGCCCTATGGTGCATAGCCCACTCCAGCATACAATAGGGTGAACCCGTCAGGGACAATCGACATCTATTTAAGTAGCCCATATGCAGACAGGTCGGGTATATACCCTACTATGTCGCTCACCTCGGCGTACATCATGAAATTGCCCCTACTAAGTACTAGGTGACAGTTTAGGGTGACGACAATTGAGAAACCCCCAACTACGGTTATCTAGCTCGATAGCTCAACACTTAGCAAAAAAGTGCATTTCATTATAAAGAGTTCATTACAAAAAAATATATCGAGCTCGCAGGCTCGAAGTATAAAGAACTGTTAGGGGCACTCATCGCCCTCGCCCAAAGCTTCGGCGAAAGAACCAGCCTTGTCGTTGGCACCAGCTTTGTCGCCGGCACCGGCCTCTTCAATGTCAAGTAGCTCACCATCGCTCTCCGCCTCGGAGTCTCGGTCTTCAGCAGCTTCAATGTCAAGTAGCTCATATCAAGCTGCGGGAACTCGCGCTTGGTCAGCCACCTACTAAGCTTGAAGCCTTTACGGTAGCTCTCTGATCCGACCTCGATCAGCTCTCCCTTGAACTCCTCCGAGCTCTTATAATCCTCGATGGCCTTGACCTTGGCTTCCTCAATGGCCTTGAGAAGAATCTCAGTTCGCTCCTTGATGTCGGCCTCGAGGTTCTCCACTTGGCGCTTCAGATCCGCCTTCTCTGACATCAACGATGCGATAAGCTCTTTCTGAGCTCGTGCATTGTTCTCCAGTTGACTGATCATGCCATGAGCTAAATTCAGCTCAGTATGAGTTTCACGGGACAAACTCTCAACAGCCAGAGTCCGCTTCAAGTGCTGCTCGGATTGGTAAGTCAAGGCGTGCACGATGGAGTTCACCTGCCAAGAGTATAAATTAGTACCAGCAAAGCTACAAATAAAAAAATTAAAGTAGAACAAGACTTACCACCATGCAGTGGGTAGCCGCCCGAGCCCCGAGCTGAGTAGGCGATAGTTCAACCCAGCTTGAAACTTCTTCAGCATACACAACTCCTTTCCTCTTATGGAGGCTGCATTGCGGGGTCAGGATACTCCGAACTGTTTCTTCGCTCCCTGAAGAAGCAACAGTTGTTGTAGGGCGGGTCCCAAAGATGTCTCGGGCGCACAAGTTGGGGCCTTCTCTGACTCCTCCAAGTTAATCACTAGAGGTGCACTGGAAGGCTGTTCGGGCTCAGGAATGGCGGGCTGTGGAGACTCAGTACGAGCTCTTTTAGTAGCTCGCTTCTTCTTTCCTTTCATCCACCCAAAAAGCTTGTCCGCACCGAGCTTCATGGGAGTTGCAACAAAACTTGGCGTTAGCGATGTTGACAAGAATATAGTACCAACTATCAAAATAAGATACCAACTCTAAACCAAGACGACCTACCAGGACTCAAGCCGGCCTGTACGAGCTTATCTTCTGTGATGTAGTCCGCGAAGTTGAGGTTGAGCTCCGCCCAAGACTGGAGTGTCTCCCTTGTCTTCAGGTCCAGTTTAATATCGGAATCCTGAACGGCCACCCTCCAATGGGTTGGAAAGGGCCATCCCGCGGAACTGCGGACCATGAAGTAATCCCGCTTCCAGGCTGGGATCCTATTGGGTAGATCGTGTAGAAGTTTATAGCCCGGGCGAGGGGATAGATAGTAGGTCCGCCTATGCTCAGGGAAAACACAAGAAGCATTCTTCTTGATGGACAAAATAGAGGAAAAGGTATCGAGGTCGAGAGGCAGGGCATAATCATAGAAGAGTGAAATGGTCTCGACTACGTTACAGATAGAGTTCGGGTGAAGCTGGTCTATGATTACGTCAAAGAACTTTAAGACCTCTACTATTAAAGGGTGTAAAGGAAGACGAAGACCAGCCGCGAGCTGCTCTCCAAAAATCACGATCTCATCGTGACTGTGCTCCCAAGGGAAGTTGCTTGAGGGAAGACTATAGGTGTACTCATCCGGGAGGTTGTATTGATATATTAAAGCCCTAAGTCTATCCACAATCATCGTCAAGGGACCGAACTTGTCCGGCACCCGACCTCGATGAGAAGTGGACATTGGTTTATCCATGGTCTTTCATGCCTCCCAAGATGATTGCACCTCAGGAGGACCGACCTGAGCAGAGGTACCTTCCTCAGGCTCATCTAAAAGACTATTGAAACTAAGATTGGACATAACTATGAATTGAACTAAATTGAAAAGAAAGGCTAGGGAAGACTCACCTAGAAAAACGACCGAACTGGGAAACCCAAGCTAAAGAATCTAAGCACGACCTCTGAGCGAAGGCTAGTGAACTTATGGCGAAGAAAAATGTCTTGGGTCCCCCCTATTTATAGCCGCAATGTCCAAGAATCAACAGTCAAGATCAAGGCGATCCAACGACTCTCAATAAAACTGGCAGCGTAACTCTCGAGGTTGAAATCAGTTTAGCGCATTTTTTGGCATTCGTGGAATTTATAGATCGCGTGACGTCCGTGCGTAAACCATACGCAACCCGGGTTATCCTTGATTGAGACGAGCAGCGAATTGGTCCAATCAACGAACTATTCGACTAGACAACCTAGACTTTGAGCCAAATCCACTCGTCATGTCGTGAACTCGCCACACCAGGTCAAGACCCATGGCATGGGGAGTGGGGGACAATTGATGGAGAGTGATTTGGCCCGACCTCATAATAAGGGGACACGTGGACATGACTTGACATAGGTGACAACTCAGCATAGCTAGTTCGCTACAAAGTGATACTCCACTACCCAGACCTAAGGGTTTTTCGAGCTGAAATCATCCCGAGCTAAGGACACCTTGGTACTAGGTCGCGACACCAGTACATAATTCAGTTCGAGGTGTACGAGCCTTAGCTCGAGAACATCAATTTGAGGTAGAAACCAGCTCGAGTATACTGATCTGCCCTCAGTATAACCCCGAAAGTCATTCTAATGGTTCTCAAATTTTGCGGGATCACGCCTCGTAACAACTAAGCATTATTTCCCTGTTCGATTCAGGCGGAAGTGATTAACCTTATCAACTAATAATGTTATCTCCAGTTAATGCGGAAACATATTCTATCATGGAAATGATATCGGAACTACTCCGCGAAGCCCGCGAGGACTCCATTATATAAAGACCTCCCTCCAAGGGCCCAAGGTATGCACAATTACTGCTCACTAGCCTTCTTATTTCCTAAATCACTCTTAGCTTGCAAGTTACTGACTTAAGCATCGGAGCAACCTTGCCGGGTAAACACCCCCGGGTTCTCTGATTTTCTCTATGCAGATCAGCTAGCCCCGTCTTCTACTGGAAGCCATCTCGTCTCCAACTAGGAGCAGCCAGATTGCGTCGCATCAATTTGTAACCTATTTACTGAATTGACTTTTTATTATAAACTAATTTATCTTACTATCTGAAAATAATAACATGATCACTTAAAATGAGTGGAAAACGTTCAAAGGCATAGGCCCATGCTTGTTTATTTCAAAAATACCTCTAATACATTTTCGTAAAGAAAACAAAATTAACTAAATAGAACAAAATAGAATGGTTATTCGTGGCTTATTATGATATTTTCATTTTTATTTTCTTTTGATTAAATTTATCTGAATGGATGATAGTGTCAAAATTATAGGGAATATTTTAGTAAACTGTCACTTCCATCTAATGAAAGGTCAATTAAGTAAATTAATTGCAAACTATAGGGAAAATTTTAGTAAAATGCAATCTATGGGGTAAATTTAAGTAAATCTATGAAACTCTACGAGGTGTTTTAGTAAATGGCCCAATTATATATATTAATACATTTGGGATACTGACACCTTAGGCCGAACTTTCATTTTCCACAAATACCCTCTTTGAACTTCCAAATTCCATCACTTTGCTCTAATCCCTAGTAGTGGGGTTGGTAGTAAGATAAAACTACAAAAATGTTCATACAAAGTTTTGCATTCTTTTGTATTTTTATGTGTCTTTTTCTTTGTTTGCAATTTTACAGATTTTTGTTGTATTTTCTTAATTCTTTTTTGTTGTATTTTTATTTTTTATTTTTCATTGTGTTTTATATTTTTTCTTTTCTTTGTTACTATATATATATATATATATATATATATATATATATTAATTTACTGTTTTTAGTATTTTCTTCTTTTTTATTTTTATTGTATTTCCAGCATTTTCTACATTCTTTTTTTTGTTATATTTCATCAATTTTTTACAAAATGTTCTCATAAGTTGATATGAGGAAAATTTGGGGTTTTAAAAATGTTTAAACACGCATATGGCATTGGACAGTCATATATATGAAGATATTGCTTGAAAAGTGATGGAGGCCCATCACAAGGCCCATCTCATCCCTAGGGGCGGCAGCTCCTAGGATAAGGTCAAGAATTCAAGATAAGTCAAGAATTCAAGATCCATCAAGAATTCAAGAATTCAAGACTCATCAAGAATTCAAAACTCATCAAGAATTCAAAGAATCCAAGACTCATCAAGAATTCAAGAATTCTAGATAATTCAAGATTCATGCAGGGATAAGATCAAGGGAGATCGGACGGGGGAGATCTAGTCAAGAAGAGTTCGATCCTATCTGCAAGTTTGAGATGTTTAGATCAAATCTAATTTCTTTTCCTAGTTCTTTTACAATTTCCAAATGTATTATAAATACTGCTATTTTCCCAAAGTTAAGAATCAATTTCATACTTCAGATTTTCAGAATTTATTCAAGTTCTCTTCTTCCTATTTTCGCTACATTTTTCTCTCTCCTAGAGAGATCGGTGTTTTTCGCTAGGTGCTAGCGGACGCCCGGTGCTTGCATAGCCAGCTCCGGTTTTCATTGCTTCCACGCTGCGTCAGGTGGTATCAGAGCAGGGAATTCACCCAGTCATGTCCAACCCAGACGGTAGCAGTCGCAACCCACCCCGTGACGGAGATCAGGGGTTCCCAGCTGTTTGGAGAGCAATCGAAGAGCAGCGTACAACCACACGTAACATCGAACAGAGGTGACTGAACAATTGCAAACCTTGTTACGGGAGGTTGTCCCACGAATCCGGAAAAATCCACAGCAGATCGCAGGAGATGACCACGACAGACCATCCGTCGCTACTGCGTCCCAACGTCCAGTTCTTGATGACGACAGTGATGATGATTTCAAATTTGGTGGTGCTCCAATTCTTCCCGGCAACGACAGAAATGGTAGAAATTGGCACAATCAAGGTAATTTCAATCCCCGTAGGAATAATGATGAATTTAAACTCAAGGTAGATATTCCTACTTTTAGTGGAGATCTTGGTATAGAGGGACTTCTGGATTGGATCACAGAAGTCGATAGGTTCTTTGATTACATGGAAATACCAGAGGAACGAAGGGTAAAATTAGTAGCTTTTCGATTAAAGGGAGGCGCATCTGTTTGGTGGGAATGGATGAGAGAGACCCGGATGAGAGAAGGAAGGGGTCCTGTTCGAACCTGGAGGCGCATGAAACAATTAATCAGAGGTAGATTTTTACCTCCTGACTATGAACAATATATGTTTGAATCTTATCAGAGGTGTGCGCAGGGTTCTCGTAGTGTTAATGAATATACATCTGAATTTTTGAGATTAGCTGAAAGAAATCAATTATCTGAAAGTGATAACCAGCAGGTAGCCCGTTATCTAAGCGGTTTAAGACCGTCTATCAGAGATAAAATTGGTGTACAGATGGTTCTTAGTGTGCAGGAAGCAAGGAACCTAGCCTTGAAAGCAGAATTAATGTTCCAGGACAAGGCACACAGTGATAATTATTGCCGGTACAACGGGAGCGACAATAGACCGGCAACTGTTGACAGGAACAAGTCAGTTCCGGCAGCACAACCTTCTCACCTGGCAAGTACAAGTAACGCCGGTAAGGCTACTACAGGAGGACATACTCGAGGTAATCCTTCCAACCCTCCTAAACCCAGTAACCCTTATGCAAGGCTTGCTCCTATTAAATGTTTTAAATGTAATGAGGTTGGACATAGATCCAGTGACTGTCCCAGGAGGAAGGCAGTTAATATGGTAGAAAGGGAAGAGGAAGAAGATATTGAGGAAGAGGTATATTGTGTACCTGATGGGGAGGATGAAGAGGGTCCATATGAACATGAGGAGTATACTTGTGTGGTAAGAAAATTAATGTTGTCCCAGAAAAATAAGGATACTTCTCAACGGCACAGATTATTTCGTACCAGATGTACTATCAAGAAAAAATTATTTAATTTAATTATTGACAGTGGTAGTCAAGAAAATATTATTTGCAGGGATGTCATCCAACAATTACAACTGATTCCTAAAAAACATCCCAACCCATACACAATTGGGTGGATTAAGGAAGGAGGCGGCGTACGAGTGGATGAACGCTGCAAGATACCTTTTTCAATTGGTAAGTACCATGATGAAGCATATTGTGATATTGTAGATATGGATGCTTGCCATATTTTGTTAGGGAGGCCTTGGCAATTTGATACAGATGCAAGGCACATGGGTAGGAAGAATACCTACCAACTTGAAAAAGAAGGTACACGTTATACTTTGGTACCCATAGCAGAAAAAAATATTACAAATACTCCAAAGGCACTTGAGAAAAATTTCCTTACCATTACCCATCATCATGCGGAATTTGTTAAAGAATGTAAGGATACTCATGAGATACATTTGTTAGTAGTAAAAGGAGAAGATGTTAATGATGAATATACAATTCCAACTGAGATACATGGACTACTGAATGAATTTAATGATGTAGTTCCAGAGGAGTTACCAAATGAACTCCCTCCCATGAGAGATATACAACACCATATTGATTTTGTTCCAGGTGCTAGTCTACCTAACCTCCCACATTACAGGATGAGTCCTAAGGAGAATGAAATTTTACAAGAAAAGGTAGAAGAATTATTGAAAAAGGGACACATTCAAATCAGCATGAGTCCTTGTGCAGTACCTGCCTTATTAACACCTAAGAAGGATGGCAGTTGGAGAATGTGTGTCGACAGCAGGGCCATTAACAAGATCACCATTGGGTACAAATTTCCCATTCCTAGGCTGGACGACATGCTGGACCAACTAAGCGGAGCTGTAGTTTTCTCAAAAATAGATCTCAGGAGTGGATATCATCAAATCAGGATCCATCCCGGAGATGAATGGAAGACAACCTTCAAGAATAGGGATGGCTTGTTCGAATGGTTGGTCATGCCCTTTGGACTAACCAACGCACCCAGCACTTTCATGAGACTAATGAACCAGGTATTGCGCCCTTTCATTGGTAAATTTGTGGTAGTCTATTTTGATGATATTTTGATATACAACAAATCTATCACTGAGCATGTGGGAAATATTAGGGAGGTCTTGAAAACATTGAGGGAAAATAAATTATATGCTAATTTGAAGAAATGCATCTTTATGAATGATAATTTATTATTCTTGGGATTGATTATAAGCAAGGATGGTGTGAAAGTAGATGAGGAAAAGGTGAAAGCCATTAGGGAGTGGCCGACCCCATCCACTGTCACAGATGTCAGGCGATTTCATGGGTTGGCAACCTTCTATAGGCATTTTATTAAGAATTTTAGTAGTATCATGGCTCCCATTACTGAATGCTTGAAAAAGGGGAAATTTCAATGGGGAGAAGAACAAGAGCAAAGTTTTGCTCTCATAAAAGAAAAGTTATGTACTACTCCTGTTCTTGCCTTACCTGATTTCAATAAATTATTCGAAGTTGAATGTGATACCAGTGGAGTTGGCATAGGGGCTGTATTGTCTCAAGAAAAAAGACCCATTGCCTTCTTTAGTGAAAAATTATGTGAAGCCAGAAGAAAGTGGTCTACTTATGACAAGGAGTTTTATGCTGTGATAAGAGCCTTGAAAACATGGGAACACTATCTAATTGCAAAAGAATTTGTTCTCTATACTGATCACCAGGCCCTAAAATATCTTAGTGGGCAAAAGCAATTAATAAGTGATTTACATGCCAGATGGTATGCTTTCCTAGACAAGTTCCTATATAAAATTGTGTATAAGACAGGACAGCAAAATAAAGTGGCTGATGCACTTAGTAGGCGTGTAGCTCTCATCAAGACCCTCAGCGTTGAGATCGTGGGTTTTGAGTGCCTAAAAGACTTATATGCCCGAGATGAAGACTTCCAACAGGTATGGGAGAAATGTGTGAATAAGCAGCCAGCGGAAGACTTCTTTATTTATGACGGGTTTCTTATGAAAGGGGAACAACTGTGTATCCCTTGCACCTCCCTCCGCGAAAAGATCATCAGGGATTTGCATGGGGGTGGACTAGCAAGACACTTGGGAAGGGACAAAACAATAGAAGCTATTAAGGGGCGATATTACTGGCCGAAATTGAGAAGGGACGTGTCTACCATCGTAAGCAGGTGCTATGTTTGTCAGACAGCTAAGGGACAAACCCAGAACACAGGTCTCTACATGCCCCTACCCGTTCCTACTGCTATATGGGAAGACTTGTCCATGGATTTTGTGCTAGGCTTACCAAAGACCCAAAGGAACATGGACTCCGTCTTCGTGGTAGTTGATAGGTTCTCAAAAATGGCCCCTTTCCTCCCATGCAAGAAAACAACAGATGCATCCGCAACAGCCAAATTATTTTTCAGGGAGATTGTTCGCTTACATGGGGTACCCAAGACCATCACTTCAGATCGTGACACACGGTTCCTCAGTCACTTTTGGATAACCCTATGGAGGATGTTTGATTCATCACTTAATTTCAGCAGTACAGCCCATCCACAGACAGATGGACAAACATAAGTGGTAAACCGAACCTTAGGGAATTTAATCCGCAGCATATGCTGGGAAAGGCCAAAACAGTGGGACTTCGCCATTGCCCAGACTGAGTTCGCCTATAACAATGCAGTGCACAGTTCTACAGACAGATCCCCATTCTCCATCGTATACATGAAGGTCCCTAACCATGCACTGGACTTAGTGAAGCTACCCAGAGTACCCAGCACAAATATCTTAGCAGAACAGATGGCAGAACAAATCCAGTCCGTCCAAGAAGCCGTGAAGCAGAAGCTAGAGCAATCCAATGCCAAGTACAAGATGGCCGTAGACAAGCACCACCGACCTCAAGTGTTTGATGTAGGTGATGAGGTTATGGTCTTCTTAAGGAAGGAAAGGATTCCCGTAGGTACTTACAACAAGTTGAAGCCTCGGAAGTATGGTCCATATAAGATCGTGAAGAAGATTAATGACAATGCCTATGTAGTAGATTTACCAGATCATATGGGTATGTCCAGGACCTTCAACGTTGCTGACCTTCATCGGTACCTGCCGGAAATAACACTCGCCTACCCTAGTTACGACTCAGAGTCGAGTTCTCTCCAAGTGGGGGAGAATGATGGAGGCCCATCACAAGGCCCATCTCATCCCTAGGGGCGGCAGCTCCTAGGATAAGGTCAAGAATTCAAAATAAGTCAAGAATTCAAGATCCATCAAGAATTCAAGAATTCAAGACTCATCAAGAATTCAAAACTCATCAAGAATTCAAGATTCATGCATGGATAAGATCAAGGGAGATCGGACGGGGGAGATCTAGTCAAGAAGAGTTCGATCCTATCTACAAGTTTGAGATGTTTAGATCAAATCTAATTTCTTTTCCTAGTTCTTTTACAATTTCCAAATGTATTATAAATACTGCTATTTTCCCAAAGTTAAGAATCAATTTCATACTTCAGATTTTCAGAATTTATTCAAGTTCTCTTCTTCCTATTTTCGCTACATTTTTCTCTCTCCTAGAGAGATTGGTGTTTTTCGCTAGGTGCTAGCGGACGCCCGGTGCTTGCATAGCCAGCTCCGGTTTTCATTGCTTCCACGCTGCGTCAAAAAATTAACCGATGAAATGCTAATGATTAGGTTAAAGTGTTGGAATCTAAAAGTCGAGGGTGGCAGTTTGTAATTTAACTTACTTATCGTGAAAGATGATCTCAAACAAAGACTGAAACAGCGTCTTATGATTATTTATGGATTAAAACATATAAATATATGATAACTAACTAAATCCTGTGAGTTTCAAGCCAATCTAGAAATGTAATTAATCTTTATTGCAAAAGTCTATTGGGTTTAAACCCTTTATTTGTGATGCAACTTCATTTGCATTAATGCACAAAGGCTAAAATTCCCATCCTATTGTTAATGTAATTTCATTTCAAAATATATTTTGGAAATCATTGGTATAATATACCTTATCATCATCATCATTGTCGTCATTGTCGTTGTCATCGTTATCATCGTTAAGGAGGCTTTTGATGATGGATTATAAAGTGGTGGATCGAGTCAGGAATTTTCTGTTGAGGGTCGTGGAGGGGGGGAGAAAGATGGTTAGACACTAGTATGGTATTTGACAATGATAAGAGGCTAAAACAAGAGAAATGACTTGCTGGTTTGTGTTCAAGTTACATTAAAATAGAAGCTAAAACATGTAAAAGTCATAAGAGGCACCAAGAAATTAGGTAATGGAAAGATGAATAATACTTAGTTTGTAAGCAAAGTGATTGGAGCATAATTGGAGTCATAGAATAAGAGAAAACGAAAAAGTGAGGAAATAAGGGGTGAGGCCTTTACGAGAGAGAAAAAAAGTTTGGGGGGGGGGGGGGCAAGGACCCCACCTTATTACTAGTATTTTCAACTCGCCGTTGACCGGATTGGTTGAACCATTCAAATCATTACATGGTCAAGATTTTGGGTCCAGTTTGCATGAAGTCCATCATTTGATAAAAATCCATTGGCGTGGTAAAAAACTGTTTGATCCGAGCGGTTGAACCATTTACTCATTTGACCAGTCATTGGGTCATGGATTGCACACTCAATGTATGTGCAAAGTTCGGAGGCCACAACTTTGTGCTTGGATGTCCAATTGGTGTGATCTTTTTTTTTTCGTGGATACCATTTTGAGATCTATACGCCCCTTGCCCCCCTATTTTCAGCCAAAAAGGTCTTTTTATTGGCCTCAAATTGCAAATTTTAACATTTTTTACAAATAAAAACTAAAAACTATTAAAAAATAGAAATAAAAACAAAATAGTATCTATATATATATGTATGTATGTATGCTGACATGACACAATTTGATTTATTCAGCCCGGATGATTTATTCGGCCCGGATGAGAGAAACCTATGGAAATGGCAAATTTGATACTTTCCGAAAGAGCAGTGGCTTCAGAAACAAATGGAGGAGAGAGAATGATAGGAATAGCTTGCACAAAAATGAAGGAACCTGTGTGGTCTCTCACAACAAAACCTGCTACACCTAACTTTTGAGAGGAATTAGTGCCATCAAAGTTGATTTTTAAAAAGCCATTGGGGGGCTTTGTCCATTGCATTGGCTGCACCAATATGTTGCTTGCATGATCCATCAAGTTATCATGATAATTAGAAAAGATCAAAAAGTTATGATGAGCTAAACTGGTGGCGCGATGAGCAATAAAATGAGGGGCCTCGAGCCTGTTCTTAAAAATTAGCGCATTCCTTGCAAGCCAAATATGCCAAAGAAGAGATATGAATTTTAGTAAGTCAACATCAGTGATGCACCTTGATTTAAAGAGCTTTATCCATGTTGTGATCGAATCTGCTAAACTCCCTTTCTGAGTTTAAGTCAGAACGGATAGAAATGTCCATACCAAACCAAATTTGCTTAGCAAAAGGGCATTTGAGAAATAAGTGTTCAAGAGATTCTTCTTCATCGTCACAAAGAGAGCAACGAATGGTTATATGTTTCAGCGCTACTTTTAGTCTTTTTTTAACAGGACGATCATCATGCATAATCCTCCAAATAAAAATCTGTGGTTTAGGAGGAATGAATTTCAGACTCCAAAAATAATGCCATGAGATCCTGTCGCCGAAGAGATGAGTAGAGGATTGTAATGGTTTTTCGGATAATAGGAGTTTATACCCCGAGGCTGTTGTATATTTCCCATGCGGAGTGAAAGTCCAAATCAAAGTGTCTTACATCTTTGCATTTGGGACAGGGAGAGCAATATTAAAACTTTGATTGGATACTGTAGAGTCAAAGAGAAGGTTCACCAGATCACAACGCCAAGTCATTGTTGAATGGTCGACTAAGCCCGCCACCTTTAAAGGCATGTATTGTTTCAGAGAAGAGTTTGGTTGAACACCAATAGGTAACCATGGATCATCAGTGATGTTAATGTTCTAACCATTAGCCACCAGCCAACGACATCCCTTGAGAAGGTAAGATTGACATTTCAGAATTCCCTTCCAGATATAAGAACCACTATTATTTTTTATTTTCCAAAAAACCGAGTTCTTAACATATTTAGCATGAAGAATCTTTTACCACAAAACATTGGGGTTGCTCAATAAACGCCAACCTATCTTAATAATGAGTGCCACATTCTTCAAATTTGCACCACAGAAGCCAAGCTCACCAAAATCCTTTGGTAACATAAAAGATGACCAGTTTTGAAGATGTAAGAACTTGGAGCTCGAGTCCAACCACCAGAAGTTACAACAAACACTGTTCAACTCATTACAAATTGATGTTGGCAATAGATACATTTGCATTACATATTAGGGTAATGCTTGAAGAGTAGTAGTGATGAGTTCACTTCTTTCGGCATGAGAGAGAGTATTCCTTTTCCAAGTTGACAATTTCAATTTTAGCCGATCTACCAAATAATTCCATTCTACAGTCTTAGCTCTTCATAATAAGAGAGGTCCACCCAAATATTTATCCCCTCGGTTCATGAAGGAAACACCAAATATGCTAGCTATGCGGAGTTGTATTCTTCTATGAGTGTTGGTGCTGAAGAAATAGGATGATTTGTTAAAGTTAACCTCTTGACTAGACCAGTTACTGAACATTTGCAACACTTCAAGGATGCGAGTTGCCTCAGTATAGCTGCATCTCCCAAAGAGAAGAAGATCATATGCATACATTAAGTGAGAAATATGGATGCCGGTTTTGGTGAAGTTGAAGCCATGAATCTCCCTTTGCTGAAACTTAGATTCAAAAATCCTAGACAACATTTCCATACACAAAATAAAGAGGTAGGGTGATAGTGGGCATCCTTGTTGCAATCCTCTACTTGGATAGAAAGGAGTACTTGGCTTGCCATTTACTAGCACTGCAAATTGGGTTGTAGAGACACACTGATAAATTAAGTTACTAATTTTAGCTGAGAAACCAAAGTGGTGAAGAACAAATAGCAAAAAGGACCATTCCATTTTGTCATAAGCTTTAGCCAAATCATGTTTAAGAAGGAAGTTTCCAACTCTACCTTTTTGCTTCTTCATGCTGTGAAGGACCTCCTGAGTGATTATTGTGTTGTCAGTTATATTTCGTCGAGGAGTGAATGAACTTTGGAATGGGGAAATTAATTCAGGGAGGATCAATTTCAAACGATTACAAATGACCTTTGCTACAATCTTGTAAAGAACATTGCTTAAGCCAATGGGTCTGAAGTCTTTTGCACTTTCAACTGTATCAGTCTTTGGGAACAAGCAAATATAAGTGGACTTCACTTGTTTGATGTCCTCTGGATTTCTGAAAATTGGTTGTACCCAATCTCTGATGTCATTACTCACAACTAATCATTGATGCTGTAAGATGCCTGCATGCATTCCATCAAGCCTTGGCGATTTCACTACAACTCTCTTGAACATATGAATTTGGATATGCTGCTAGCAAAAAAGCATTAACATGTTTTCTGAAAGCTAAAACTCCATGTACATAGTATACCATGGTTTTGAAAACTGGATCAAACCAGGCGGATTGACCCAGAACCAGTCATGAGTCTAGGTCTGGTTTTGGACCCCAAAACCGTCTGACCTGGGTTTGGACCATACAATCGGATCGTTTGACTTGGAAATTGGTGGCCAAATTGGTCTTGTTTCTAGTCTGGCTTTGAAAACCATATAGTATACAACCTGGTTGGATGCCCATTCTTTTAGTGCGTATGTAGAGTTTTTGCTTTAAGGGGATCATGTCTCCAATATCAACAAATCCAATCTAATATCTGGATTTGTGGTAGAGTTAGGGATTTTCTTTTTCTTTTCTTTTTTTTTTCCAGGGAGGAGGTTATATAACATTTTTTTTTGTCTTATGGTAATGAAAAAATCATGATAAGCTAAACTATTAAAAAATAATCTCACAAATAATTTTCTAATATCTTGATTCATTATTTATTTAGAGTATAACAAAGACGAGAAGTTTGGCATGAATATATACATAAGAAAGAAATCAAAATAATTAAACATCTTTTAATAAATGATTTGGTGAAGATGGGAAAAGAAAAGGCCTAAGGGAGAGAAAGATAGTTACACACTAGTATGGTGTTGGGCAATGATAAGAGGCTAAAACCAGAAATTAGTGCCTTCCGCAAGTAGTTGATGATAAGCTTTGAATCACCTTCAATAACAATCAAAATACCATGAAAATTGAGGGCAACATTATGAGCTTCCTAAGCAACCCAAGCTTCAGCAAGATTAATGGACACAAAACTAATAGAATATGCTCTCACATCCAAGACCCTGCCAATATGGTTCATAGCTATGCAAGCAATTGAACAAAAGCCATTATGTCCACACGAGACATCAAAATCAATCGTTATAGCAATGTTCAAAGGACCGAATTGGGCATTGACTCAGAAAAGAAAGAGGTTTATAGGTCAGAGGCTCAATTGGGGTCGAACCATAATGATGTAATATTAATATATATTCAAAATATATAATTATATTCTGTTATAACATATTTTTCTTTTATTTTATATTGTAGTGTAATGTAATATAATATATAATATATAATATTGTATAATATGCACAATTATATGATATAATTATGTATATAATAATATTAATTATATTCATAGATTCAAAATATACAGTTATATTCTTCTATAACATATATTTTTATTATGGTTTCAAATTTTTATATTACAAAATTAATATTTGAAGCAAAAAAACATGTTTGTTAGCAAAAATAGTGGGGCAATACTCATTTGGAACCTTGGGAACACATAGATCTTGAAAAGTTATCTAAAATAAATAAAAAAAAAGATCACCCAATCAGGTCACTGGTTTTCCGGTTCAACCATCCAGGTCACCAGTTTTGGTTGCTTTTTTGTCCAATGCAGAAAATTTGGGGGTATGGCTAAACCATCTAGGGGCCGATCACAATTCAATTGGTCCAACTGGCTGGTTTCCTTCGATTTTCTAAACACTGCTTTATAGTACCCTCATGGGGACATTTCCATAGGATAGTCTGCCATGCCTTCTCATTGCTATATTTTGAATCGGCCTCCCTACCATGCAAGAATACATATCCATAAAAAATTTTGAGCTTTTTCAAGTAGGATAGGAGGGGGCATCAAACAATTGTTGAAAAATTTTCCATTTCTATTTTTTCAATTGTACCACAGAATAACCACCCTTTTTTCCCTGATAAGCATATCACCACTTGCTTTAATCCCAATAGAAATTCTACTCCACCAGTCACGGATTGAGATATCATCTTCATTTTTTTTTTTATTTTTTATTTTAATTTTGCCGCAAGATACCCTTTTCATTTTGGCCTCCCTTGTTAGGACCAATAGTTCTCCAAACCTGATTAACAGGTCGTCTCCCATACTTTATATATTATGGTGTTAAAATGTGTATTAGCATACTCTTGCAAAAGAATAGATTTAGGCTGGACTCTAAATACTCACAGACATGAGTATTTTATCCATAGACAATAACGTGGATCAAAGGTGGTGGTCTCTATATACCAATTTAACTAGGAATTGGTATATATATGGTATAATATCTTTTATATATTGTGGTATGATATTTTATTAAATATATATAGTAAGTAAGTATTAACTGCATGATATACGGTATTTAGATTTAACTTTTATCACTGCAACGAAACTAAGACAAATATATATGATATAATATTTTTTAATAAGGTATAATATCTTATATATGGTTGTATGTATGTATACAGTATGATATATTAATATATAAACAATAAATTATTATATATTTTTCTGTAATTTTGATTATAAAATTAAATTATAATTCTAACTTTAAAAATATAACTTTATTAATTAACACAGACAAGCCCGGATGCCCAGCCCGGGCCCGGGCATCCCTAAAGACTCGGCCAGGGCCCGGCCCAGCCCATGATCATCCCTAGCTTAATCCTTCACGTACAGTCGGGAATTGGTCAATCCATTCATTCCAATTTTGCATATGTATATTTTTTTTCCTTGGAACAAAAAAGGGACAATGGAGAATTAAAAAATTAACGTCGAGGCAATATTATCCTGTTTCAGTATTATAATTTTTAAACTTTTATTTAGTAATTGCTTGACCTAAATGGGGACGTCAGATTTTTCCGTCTCCACCTATAGAATTAATGGGACACCTGGCTCTGGGTATTGGTATTTACTACTACTCAATCTCGACTTCTACTTTTGGCCTCACTGAGCTATTTTAGTGTACTGATCATATTAGAAAATGAAAGAGAAATTATTCCATCAGCTGCCAATCAGTCTCAAGGTCGTCTTGAGACGATGATCAGACCACTCAACCAAAAAACAAGATCAGCTGTTGTTTTGGATTTAAAACAAACGGTTGAGACGGTGATCGCAGCTGATGCAAACTCGGGTGAGAGGAGTGGAGTGCATGCAGAGTGCCCGATCGAGTAAGAAGAATTGATTAATTAATTAAGTGCCGGTTTTTCCGTCAATAACAAGATTGAGTTAGGATTGGGGCCTTTTGAGAATTAATAAATAGGGCCATGAAGGAAGAAACGAGGCACAGAAGAAGAGATTTGAGATTTCAGTCTTGGCATCGGAAAAGATGAGGCGTTCCATTTCTTTGTTCTCCTTGGCCATCTCTCTGCTCATTCTTTCTCAAGTTGCAGTTGGGGAAGATGTTGTAGCGGAAACCTGTAAGAAGGTAGCGGCCAAAGAGCCGAGCATGAGCTACGACATCTGCGTGGCATCCCTCGAAGCAGACCCCAAGAGCCGAACGGTGGACCTGCCGGGACTCGGCGTCATCTCCATGCAGTTGATGATATCCAATGCGACCAACGTGAATGAATACATAAAGCAGCTCTTGAGCGATGGGAAACTGGAGAATATGACTCGGCAGGCCTTAGAGGATTGCTCGAATCTGTACTCGGATTCCATCTCTTCTGTGAAGGATGCCATCAATGACTTCCAGTCGAAGGATTACAACGGAGCCAATATAAAGATCAGTGCGGCCATGGAAGGATCCACGACGTGTGGAGAAGGTCTTTCGCAGGGGAAAGCCAACGAGTCTGGTTTGACGGAGCGGAACGATGCTTTCTACAAACTGACTGGAATTGCTCTTATAATAACCACCCTGTTTAATTGATCAATGAACTTCATTTTAAAATTTTAATGGTTGATGGTTGTTGGTAATGTGTCTACCTACTAGTCGTTGTTTGGGAGTGTCTTAATTTATTGAGGAATAATTGATGGCAAAAAGTGCTTATTTCAAATAGAATAGCATTTTTTTTTTTTTAAATCTAATCCTACGCCTGAATCCGCATAGGGGCTGTGCTTTTTTTTTTGCTTTTAGTGATTGTAGGAATTGAACCCTCATCCCTGTTGAAACAAACCAGCTAATTAAGGTACCAACTGAGTTGATAAATGGGGTAGTTTAGGTATTTTGAAAATTAATCCCCAGCTAAGATGGGCCAAAAATATAATATATAATCGCTATGGGGCGTTCTTTTCTTGAATTTTGAGAAAGGGAGATCTGATGAATGGGATTTTAGTTTTTATTGATCAAGAAGGGTTTTTTTGACCTTCAACGAGCACTTAATTGATTGTGTCCTTCATTTAATGGTACTTTCTTTTTTTAATGAATGCAATAGAGTTGAGGTTGTCTGGTTGGCGATTTACTAACCTCCTTCCAGACCACTTCTGGTAAAATATTAACCCCTGTCCCTTAAACTCCTGGCTGTCAATGGATTCTAATTAAAATCTGATACTCAACTTGACAATTCAATCGGATTAAAATCTGTCAGATTTATAATATACCAAAATAGTGCATTTATACAGATATTGCATACAATTATACAACGAGTATAACTAATAAATTTAAGTTGTATTTAATTAGTACTATTGCCACTTTTACTTGCAATCTTTTAAGTTGGCCAATAAAAATTTTATTAGAATATATATTTTTTTCTACCATAAATGCTTTGAGTTATCAATACAATATTTGGTAACATTGTATTGTTTTTTTAGTGGCCAATAACATCAAATTTGGCATTTCTATTATAAATGCCAACACCTAATCCATGCCTATGTTTTTTTAGTGGAAGAGGTTATCTGGTGTGATGTGTCCAGACAATTTCTCAAAAATTTATTTTGACCAATACAAAGCATTGCAAGTAGAAGTGGCTAGGGGTGTACACAGTTCGGTTAACCGAACCATAGAGATTTTTTTGAAACTAAACTGGTCCTACTGGTTTTTCCATGTCCCCAAACCAAAACTGAACCGGTTAACCAGTTGATCAGTTTCAATTTTTGACCAGTTCAGTTCTTTGATTTTTTATATTTATAACATATAGAATAAATATATATAATATTATATTATAAATGCTATAAACAATAATATATTGTATATTTTTAAATAGATAAATATAAATAAATAATTATAAGTATAATATATGTATATATAATACACTTATATTTATATATAATATATAGATAATATGTATATATATATATGTGTGTGTGTGTGTGTGTATATGTATATATATATTATATAGATAGATAGATAGATAGATAGATAGATAAATAATTATACATACATACATACATACATACATACATACATACATACATCATTTTCAAGCTCTCGTCTCTCTATGATGATGACGTCTCCCTTTTCAAGTACCAGCTACCCGAAGAAGATCTTGATGTCCTCATCTCCGTCAGCAATGACGAAGATCTCGAGCATATGATGCTTGAATATGACCATTTGTACCGTGCCTCTACCAAGCCTGCTAGGCTTCGTCTCTTCCTCTTCCCTCAAAATTCTTCTATCTCAACTATGTTTTCTTCTAATGAGGAGAAACTTGATAAGCAATGGTTCCTAGATGCTTTGAATAATATCCCGTTCTAGTCAGTTGATGACTCCTCCCCACCAGCGGTTGCCGCGTAGAATAATCTAGATTTTTTCGGGGGTGGAACAACCTGTGTATCTGATTCCGACGCCAGGTAGCATGTATCATGCACCAATTGGGCACTCAATAACAGGTTAGATAGGCCAAAATTACTATGTGATGCCAAGAGTGGTTCCAGAGGTTTACAGGAGGTAAAAATTAGAGAACACAAATAATGTTTAGGCATACTGAATTGGCCATTGGCCTTGAACTGTATTTATAATAGAAGAGTTCTACAAAGAGGAAACTCTATCTTAGATAGAGTCCTAGATAACAACCAACAAAGATAACCAACAGATCTCATCTCATTAGGATAACAATTATCCTAAGGATATACACAACTGGGTATAATGGATATACTCTAATACGCCCCCTCAAGCTCCATGCTCATCATGAACATGGAGTTTGTTTCTCAAGAAGCAGAAGTGATCATCAACGAGAGGCTTAGTGAGAATGTCAGCAACCCGATCTTTAGAAGAGATAAAATGGACAGTAAGCCGTTGTGCAAGAATTAGATCCTGGAGAAAATGGAAGCCAACCTGAACATGCCGAGTACGAGCATAGGACACAGGGTTGGCAGCAAGATAGGTGGCACCAATGTTGTCACACCGAATAGTTGGTATCTCAGAAAGTGTAACTCCAAGATCTCGAAGGAGAGATGAAATCCAAAGCACCTCAGTGGCGGATGTGGAACAAGCATGAAATTTAGGCTTATTGTTGGAACATGCCACCGTTGCTTATTTGTAGGAGCCTCCAAGCAATTAAATAGGGTCCTAAATAGATAGCAAAGCCTTCGGTGGATCTGCGGTCATCTGGACACCCTACCTAGTCAACATCGGAAAAATCATGAAGATAAGAGAGGTAGAGGATGTCCATGAGAGGTTCAAACCATGCATAATGGTATGTTTAAGATAACGCAAGATGCGTTTCACAATTGCCCAATGATCATCAGTAGGAGCCTACAGGAACTGAGAAACTTTTCTTACTGCAAGCGAGATGTCCGGATGGGTGATCGCCACATACTGAAGAGCACCAACAATACTTCGATACTAAGTAGGATCAATAAGAGGAGAACCATCATGTTGAGTGAGCTTGGGATGAACCACCATAGGAGAGGAAATAGGTTTTGCAGCATCCATGTGAGACCACTGTATCAAATCAATGATGTACTGGCGCTGACTGAGAAGAACCCCATTAGGATGCCGAATAAGTTGAAGACCAAGGAAGAAGGCAACAAGACTTAGATCCTTAAGAGAGAAATGGCGAGAGAGCTCCTAAATGCAACAATGAATAGCACTTTGGTAGTTCCCAATAAGTAAGACATCATCCACATAAATAAGCAGATAAAGAGTAACGTTCTTGGAGCAGAACACAAAGAGAGAAGTATCATCTGTAGAGGCTCTAAAACCCATTTGTGCTAACTGATGAGTGAGACGAGCATACCAAGCCCGTGGTGCCTGTTGTAGTCCATAAAGAGCTTTGTGCAATTTGCACACAAGGGTCGACTTGGAGGGATCTTTAAACCCCTTGGGCTGTTTGATATAGATATCCTCATGAAGTACCCCATTCAAGAAAGCATTATCAAAGTCAATTTGATGTATACACCACTTCATCACAGTAAGAGAGAGAATGGTATGGATGGTTACGCGTTTTACAACCGGGCTAAAAGTAGCCATAAAGTCAACCCCGGGAATTTGAGTAAAACCCTGTGCTACCAATTGTGCCTTGTATTTGTCAATAGTACCATTTGCCTTCCATTTTACCTTATAGACCCATTTGCTCCCTACCACATTCATATCGGATGAATAGGGAACAAGACTCCAAGTACCATTAGAAATAAGTGCATTAAATTCCTTAGTCATGGCATCACAC
The DNA here is from genome assembly GCF_056320005.1 of Nelumbo lutea. Classification (NCBI taxonomy): domain Eukaryota; kingdom Viridiplantae; phylum Streptophyta; class Magnoliopsida; order Proteales; family Nelumbonaceae; genus Nelumbo; species Nelumbo lutea. Next base: position 208,422,867 of record NC_142684.1, read on the forward strand.
CAATGAGCAGATTTGACTGGTTGTGAATAATTGGAGGGTTTCGTAGTATCATCTTGAGACTGAACTAATAGTGATTGTTGTAAAGGATACCTGGTCGTGAGATGAAAATGGGGAGGAAGAGATCCATCCATAGAACGAATGACCATAGGACACTGGTGAGAATGCTAAGAAGCATCTGGGACTGTTACAACAAGAATGTCCTGCATAGGACGGGTCCCATGGGGTTCGACCTCAGGAAAAGACATACCTGTGGAGGAAGCTATCGAATGGTGATGGCTGTCAGTCGGCAATGGAAGATCTGAATTATCCTGTAATAGTGAGTCGGATGCTAGGGAATCTGTAGTGGAAGTCGGAGGCACATCTGGAGGTGCAGGCGGCGGTTGCAGATAAACTCCAGTTGGCTGAACCGATTTGGTGGGAGCAGTTGTAGAGTATCCTGGGAAATGATGCTCATCAAAGATAGCATATCTGGAGCTGTATTCTTCTCAGTCTTAGGGTGCAGACAGTGATACCCTTTGTGTTTGTTACTATAGCCAATAAAGATGCATTTCTGGAAATGAAAATCGAACTTGTGCCGATTGTACGAACGAAGTAGTGGATAGCAAGAACACCCGAAAATTTTGAGGAACCTGTAATCTAGAGGGGAGCCAAATAGAACTTCATATGGAGACTTGTGATAGAGAGTAGCAGTAGAAAGCTGATTAATTAAGTAAATTGCTGTAAGGGCGGCATCGGCCCAGAAGGAGAAGGGGAGAGATGAGGGAGCCAGTAGAGACATGATTGCTTCGATGACATGATGATGTTTACATTCAACACAACCTTTCTATTCATGTGTGTGAGGACAAGCAAGTCGATGAGCAAGTAAGAAGAAAGTTTTCGATATTCTCCACCCTAATCAGATTGCATAGCCTTGATGTTGGTATTAAATAAATTTTCAACATGATGCTTAAAGGATAAAAATACATAAAAAACATCTGATTTTCGTTGCAATGGAAATAACCAAGAAAATCCACTATAAGCATCAATGAAAATTAAATAATATTGAAACCCTACATTAGATGAAATTGGGGCTGGTCCCCATACATCTGAAAATATCAAATCTAGTGGATGAGAAACAATTGAAGAAGACAAGGGAAGAGGTAACCTATGACTCTTACTGACTTGACACGACTCACAAAGTAAATTAGAGTTGGAACAAAATTGACCTTCATAAGGTAGACTGAACTGAGTGACAACTTGCTTCACAATTTGCATGGCTGGATGCCCAAGACATTTGTGCCAATCATCAACAGAAGCACTTTTGCCAATCAATGCAGAAGATTGCTTTGTATTGATCACCTCACCCGGAAACTGATACAACCAGTCTCTACTGGTTCCTCGTAGCAGGATGTTCTCCGTATAATCCTTCACAAGAAAATAATCACCATGAAATTCAAAAAATAATTTGTTATCCTGAGCAAATTTCTGAATAGATAACAGATTTTTGGAGAGCTCCGGTACATGAAAAATATTATTTAAAGAAAAATGACGAGTAGCAGTATGCAGAATTGAAGAACCAATATTCTTAATTTCCAAACCTGAACCTTTACCAACTTTGACTTGATCTGAGCCACCATATTCAGATTGAGTTTGTAGATTGTCGACATTAGGCGTCATGTGATGTGTTGCACCACTGTCCGGGTACCGGGTTGGATCGAATACAGACTGAGAGGGAATAGTATTGCTGTTCTAGGCTATTGGTTCTGCCTCCTCATTCTTATAGTTGAGATCATATAATCGGCGACATTTAATCACTCCATGTCTCGACTTATTGCACAGTTGACAGATTATTGTATTTCCACGTCCTCTACCGCCATTGTCCATGCAGTTTTCTAAAGAACCATGCCCCTTGCCTCTCCCATGGGTGTTCCCAGAAGGGGAGTACTAATTATTATTTTTAAAATTAGCCATATTGGCTGTGGGGGTGAATCAACTGTGGTAACATTCTGTTATAACCAACCTTCATGGCCAAGAAGAATGCCTAAAATATCAACAATATCGAGGTCCTCCATATCGGACCTATTAGTAATGGCAGTAACAACATATTCATATTTGGATCCTAATTCAGCCAGTATATAAAGAATCAAATCACTCATCTTTACCGGTTCTGCGATAGCTGCAAGGCTATCGGCTATGGATTTAGCTTTTCGGACATATTCAAAAATAGATATACCTCATTTTTTGAGACTCTGAAGTTGTCTTATGTATTGCATTAGCTTGGACCGTGAGTAATTTGCAAAGGATTTAGCCAGAACGTTCTAGACATCATGGGAAGGTCGATGTCCTACAACTTGAGCGAACATGTTCACCGTGAGCGACACAATGATCTAGGATAAGACTAGTTGATCTTTCTCAAACCACTCTATATGTGTTTATTGAGAATCATCCAACTTCTATTTGCCGGATCTAGTATATATTGAGAAGGTGCAACAATAGAACCATCTACACTTGTTGGTGTAGAGAATTGGCAGCAACTGTGCCTTCCAGAGTAGGTGGTTGTCATTGATGAGCTTGATAGGAAGATAATGAATCTCACTATGGGGAACTGAATTCGAACCGACTGTGTTATTGGAGGTTGGTGCCTGTTGATTGTTGTGACGTAAAACTAAAGCCGTTGGAAGCCATAGGATTGGCAGAGCTCTGATATCAAGTTAAAATTAGAGAACACAAATAATGTTTGGGTGCAGTGAATTGGCCATTGGCCTTGAACTGTATTTATAATAGAAGAGTTCTACAAAGAGGAAACTCTATCTTAGATAGAATTTTAGATAACAACCAACAAAGATAACCAACAGATCCCATCTCATTAGGATAACAATTATCCTAAATCTCTAAGGGTAGTTGTTATCCTAAGGATGGAGTCCTAAGGATATACACAACTAGGTATACTGTATATACTCTAATAACAAGGAAGCACCACCACTCGTTTATAGTGTGGTGCACCGGCGACAACAACACCGGTAGTAGAGGCACAAGTGGAGGTAGGGGCGTATGTAGAAGGTGGTGTTGGAATGGTAAAGTCAATAGAAATGGAGGACGCAAGTTATACGTAGATCACCTATGATGGCGCGGGGAGGCAAGCGTACTATTATACAACATCACAACTAGGTGTATTGCCCCACTATCAGACAATGACAGCCATGAGCGTTGATCTCAGATGAGTAGCTACTGCTCATGCTGCTAGGGTGTTGAGTCAAGAAGGTAAATTGGTCACAAAGCCTTCCCATGGTTCTTTGTGATAGTGTGAATATGATTTTCAAAGGGTTGGTTTTGATTTTAGTGGATGGTTGATAAAGAAAATTAGGTGATACTTGAAGGGCATTTCTATCTTTTTTACATGCCACTTAATGATTGGTTAATGATAGGTGTTGGATTGTTGTGTTTCAAAAATTTGTGTACTGGATTGTTGCATTTCAAAAATTTGGGAATTTTTCCTAAAATTAATTGAAAAACGTTTTTTAAATGTTTTGTTATTTTAAGCACAATAAGGTATATGCAATTTAAACCCGAATTTTATCAATTACACATCAGATTTCGAATTTAAAGATTTGATAATTGGGTTGAAGGCGGATGTAGTATCTGATTACTTTCAACCCACACTCTATAAATCTATACTACTTTAAAAATCACAAATGGAGAATATTTTTAGAATTTTCTAAGGACAAAATTTACCTCTCTATATTTAAATTTATTGATAAAAAATAATGGCAAATAGGGGTAATCAATTGTTGATATTAAATGAGTTGAAAAGAGGTAATTTAAAGATATTCAATGCATTCAATTCCCTCTCATTAAATCCAACATTTAAGTTATTAACTTGCATTCATTTTCATTGAATCATATATTTAAATCATTTTTTGTTTCTTCTCATCATTATATAAGTTCTATTAATTAAATCCATACTTAATAAATTAATAATTCCAATAACATAAAATCTTATACTTTTAAAATCTACATAGCAAAAATAATGTTTTCATCTAGGTGGTGGTAAGAAATTAAATCATTTTGGGTCAAATGGGTTAATCCATGTTGCCATGATTAACTAATAAGAAATGTTTTTATTAATGATGTAAATGGAATGTAAAATTTAAAACCAATTGGAAATAAAATTTTTTCCTATTCTCTCTCTCATTAAATCCTATATTTAAGATATTTTTTTCTCATCATTAAATTCTTGTAATTAAATCCACAATATTAATTTTAATAGTACAAAAATAAATATTTTGAAAAGTAATTTGAAAATAAAACCATTTTCTTCCCTCCCACTGGTGGGTAAGTAATTCGACCATATGGGGTCAAATGGATTAATAAATAATGCCATAATTAAATAATAAAAAATTAAAATAAATAACTATGAAATGTAAGAAGTATTTTTATTAATGATGAAAATAGAATGCCAAATTCAAAATCTACTTAGAAATGAAATGATTCCATAGTTAAATAATAAAATTTTTAATAATAGAAAATACAAAGAATCACAAAAATAAAAAAAGAAGATAGAGAAAATTTTGGGCACATATCCAATGTTATATATTTATAAAAAATAAAATATTGGATACATCTCTAATATTGTGTGTTCATTATATTGAACAAGAATAAGTTTTATACATAAGAAATATTTTTATCAATGATGGAAATGTAATACAAAATTTAATGTCAAATAGAAATCAAACAATTTTTGTTTTTAGATGGTGGGTTAGTGGTTTGAGTCAAATGATACTATAGACAAACAAAAATTAAGTGTGATAAGTAAAAAATATTTTATATAATATAAATGAAATATATAATTTAAAGGAAAAATTATAATCAAAGTCGGTTTGTACATTTAAGTTAGGTTACAGGTTAGTCTAGAAACCAACAAAACTCTGACAATCGACTCTACATTTCAAATTGTAAAAACGTTCGCCATGTCATTGGAGGCTTATGTGGTTGTTGCCAACATGGGACTCTTAGTCCATGTTGGGCACATCAGAAAACCTATACCGAAATTAGGTTTTCAGTTTCTGTTCCACTCCCTCTATCTCTTGATCTCCCTCCCTTATCTCTCACTCTCACAATCATCTCTCGATCTCCCATTCCCTTTGTCTCTCCCACTCTCTCAGCTTTATTCTCTAGCCAAATCAAAACCTCTCTCTCTCTCTCTCTATTATTCTCCATCAATCTTTCTCATTCTTCTCCATCACTCTCCCTCTTGATCAATATCTCATTCTCTCTCAATCTCTATCATTCTCCAATTGGTGTAAATTTCATATCTAAGAACTTCTTGTGAATTTTTATCAAATTGGTGTATTGATTTTTGAACCATACCAATTAAGTTGGTCTCATGCTCTTTTATACGATCTGATTAATACCATATAAGTGTATAAGAAATTAAAAAATAAATGAGAGAGGGAGCGAGAGAGAAGCTGAGGGAGAATGATAGAAATCAAGGGAGAATGAGAGAGATTGAGTGAGAATGATATATATATATAGATAGAGAGAGAGAGAGAGAGAGAGAGAGAGAGAGAGAGAGAGAGAGAGAGAATGAGAAAAATTGATATAGAGAATGTAAATACAGAAACCGAAAACCATTTTTATTTATTTGCAAATCACATAGTCGTTGAGCAGATAAAGATGACTGTGACGGAGATTGAGAGAGAGAGAGAGAATTAAAACTTTTTTTTTCTAATCACCCAACATTAAAGAGAAGTTTCAGTATAAGTTTTTTGTTGTGTCCAATATGGATTAAGAGTCTCATGTTGGCAACAACCACATAAAACTCTGATGACATGGAGAGGATTTTTATAATTTTTTTTTCAATCCCAAACTTTACTCTAGGTGGAGGAGTGACCACTTTAAATTTTATTAACCATTTTCAAAAAGGGGATTTTTATAATTTGAAATGTAGAGCCAATTGTCAAAGTTTTGTTGGTTTATGGACCAAATTGTAGCCTAATTTTAAATGTACGGTCGGCTCCAACTATAATTTTTCTTAATTTAAAACTAATCCAAAAGTAAAGCTATTTTCTTATATGTAGATGGTGGGTTAGTGATCAAACTTTTCAAAAAAACCCATGATGTCATAATTGAATAATAAATATTTAAATTTATTTTTAATCATATTGTTACTTTTGTTAATTTCCAATTTCTATCTTAACTATAATATATCTAAAATTCAAATAATTAAAATGAAAAAAAATTTCTTATAAAAGTCAGCAATTTAATAAGATGGATAGTGATAGTTCTGGCTGGGGTGACCGACTAAGGAAATCTCAGGAAAAAATGAATACGAGCTTATTGTTTTCCGTTTTTATTTAATATTTATGATAGGAGTTGATTGGTTATATATTTTTTCAGATATGATTCCTGTCTGATATCATAGTCACGAAAATTCACGTTGGCTTCCCAAGGAGCATGTCCCATGCATAGCACATCCCACTTGTGCATTGAAATCATCTCCCCATGACAAGTATGGTAAATGTCTCTAATGCACGGTTGGGTTGTGTTGTCGTGCACGCTTTGTGAGGAGTCAATGCAAACAATCCAGTTTTTATCAACTGTTGGATCATAAATAAAAATTTGATGAAAAATTTCTAGCCCATTTAGATGCTGCACTGCAGCCCGTACCCAACACTGAAAAGCATAAATAGGCCAATTAGGACGTGAAAGAAGCAAACATAACAAGAAGTTTTATTAGTTCTTCTTGTACGTGTGTGGAAGAGATGATGAAGCATTCTCTCTTCATTTATTTGTTCTCTTTGTCCTTGGCTCTCTCTTCTCATTTTTTCTCAAACTGTGATTGGGAGCGGCGATCTTGTCGCTGTGATCTGTATGAATTTCGATGCCAGAGATCCAGTCGCGGGCTACGATTTCTGTGACGCATGCCTCCGAGCAGACCCCAGGAGTTCAATGGCGAACCTGACAGAGCTTGGCATTATCTCAATGGAATTGATCATAACCAATGCAACCAACGTAGATAGCTCTATAAAGCATCTTTTGAATGATCCGGGACTAAGCCAAAAGACCAAAGAAGAATTACAAAATTGTTTGAGTCTTTACTCAAAATCGATCACTACTGTGAAGCAAGCCATCAATTACTTGAAGTCGGATGAGTTGAATTCGGCCAACAAGATGATCAGTGCGTCCATGGAAGCACCGAAAGCGTGTGAAAGAGGGATTTCCATTGACGACAGAAAGCCAAACTTTATATCGACTGAATGAAATTGCTTTTGTAATCACCACACCCGTGACTAATTGATAAGAAATAATTACTTAATTTTTACTCTTCAATGTCTTTGGATCTTGTATTGTACCAATGTTCTCAATGTGTGGTTCTGACCTGTGATGTCTTGTGGAAAGAGATTCGGGACTGCAAAGTCAAAGGTTCAATGTTTTTTCTTTATTAAAATTAGTTCAAAGGGGGTTGATTTAAGTTTCAATTACTTGAGGAACGTATTGGAAAATCATCGATATGATACATATCAGCCCATACAGATCAATACATATCCATACTTTGAACATTCCTAAGCATAAACTTGGACCACGTGGACCTCTTTTTGAATAGATAATATTCTAGCTGCTCATGTTATTGTCAAAGGTGCTGCTTAGTTCTATTTACCTCAAACATGGTCTAGTGCTCCAATGCTCTTTCGTTTCTTTCAAACGAAGGTGTTTGGTTCCATTGCATTTTAAGTGCCACATAGGATCGATCTGATGTAACTCAGACGTGGACGTGGTGCTATTTCCTGAGAAAACGGAAATGAATCAAACACACCAAACACCACTGCATCAGCGAATGCATGTGCAGTAGGTATTTGCCGTGTTGGAAGGAAACTTGCCACGTGTAAATACAAGGTAAATGCAATTAGTAAGGAGTAATTATAATACGTGTGTATATTAGCTATATGTGTATGTGTGTATGTAGCCACGAATCGAGTTTTGCTTCTCGCACCAACATGGCAGCACTTCGCAACCATACATTGGATGCATCTTGGGGAACGTTCTGTGAGGAGCAAATCTGACTTATGTGAGGGCATTGAAGGGTGCGGTCTATTCATGAGAACTCAGAAAAAAATTAAATATATCCGATGGAGTGAAATAGAGATATAAATCGGGTCATATTGGACTGTGCCACAGGTGGCATGATCTGCTAGGTTGTGCCATGCTGTACTGGTATATGAACCTGAAAATCCCGGTCCAGCATAGCTTGCATTATCGTGCCTAATATGACTCAGGTTTCATAGTATTAAGCCATGGGCAACATGACTCCATTTATACATCTAAAATGAAATAAAACTCTCCGTACAGATTTGACATAGAATGTCATTGGATTAATAGTGGTTAGACATTCATGGGCTGGGCTCGGGCCGGGCTTTCACTCTGTATTAATAGATTTTTCTAAGGCCCAAGCTTGGGCCCAAAATTTAGCCCATGTTATTACTACTGAAGTGGCTGAATAGAGAAAGAGAGAGAGAGAGAGAGAGTGAGAGAGAAATTATAAAGAATATATATATATATATATATATATATATATATAATTTAATAAATATTATATTATTTATATATTTTATATAATATATAAAATACATAATATGTATTTTATAAAATATATAATGTTGAGTCAAGTCAGGCTCGATTCAGGCTTTTTTGACAAATTCTGAGCCCGGCTTGTAACACAGTCGGACTTACTGTGTTAGGCCCAAGGTCAAACCCGCGGGCTTAATTACATGACCAAACCTGACCGGGATGTGGACTGGACCGGGCCAGGCCGGGCCATCGAGCTACCCGGCCTATGAACATGTCTAATAATGGTGTAATGTGGGACATTTTTGCACCATCCACATAGTAGCGGGTCATATCAGCCCAGCATTGTTATTATAGTGGGCTGTGTCAGCACGGCCTACGCAGGTTGGGGGTGAGGTCTATCACGAGTTGGAATCCATCAAATTTTCATCCACGTTTATCTAATCTTGGTTTGGTCAAAAATTTCCCTATGTTATAAATTAATAGATGAAATTACTGTTCCACTCTTCTAGCTGGTGGTAGTGCAAACAAACAATTTAAGGGTTTTTCATGAACAAAAAGCTTCTAGAGTCTCAAATGAAGAATTATCCAAACGTTCAACCACAACATACATGGTAAAATTTAAACACTACACTCTTGTACGCTAGAGAACAAAAAATAAACACAAATCATTAACGAACAAGAATAATACTCACAAAAAAGGGTAAATTACAAAGACCACCATTATACTATAAGGTTAGTAAAAAAGACCCTCATGTACTTATAATTTGTGACAAAGACTTCCGTGAACTTTCATCATGCGACAAATACCCCTTGGCCATTAAAATTAGAAGATGGAATTGAATAAATTATCAAAATATGCACCTGAACTTTCTTTATTTTCTTTTCATTTCACTTTTCTTTTAAACCCTAACTTAATCTAATCTTCATATTCCTTTTCCCGGTCTTTGTTGCTCACCAATCACAATTTTCTCCTTTCCCCATGCTTCCACAGGCACCTATACCCCCTGCTGGTGCCATCACCACTCACCCTCAACATTTACCACAGTTAGCGGAATAGCATTTACCGTCCTCTTTCCAAGTCTCTTGATATCCCTCAATAATAGAGATCAAAATGCTATTTACCTTTTACGAAAAAATGGCTATATCAAGCAAAGAATGACACAATGAACAAAAATCACCAATTTAGGAAGATTGAACAAATTATGTGGATTTCCTAGACAGAAACCACCAATTGAAGAGGATTGAACAAATCAATCGTCATTGGAATCCATGGTGGTCTGGTCGATGATACTTCTCGTCATTCAAATAAATCTTCTCACCATTCAAATAAATGAAAAGGGTAGTTAAAAAAACCTTTAGACGGCTAAAGTGGGGTCTTTGACATTGAACTCATATTGGGGGGGGGGGGGGGGGGGTTCAAGAGCTTAATATAGTTCACCATTTGAATTTGGTGATCACTATTCAAGCATTTGAAATAGAAAGATTACTACTGTATGGAGTACGTATATATCGCTCCGATCACATGACTAGGGGTGTCAACAGTATTCAAAAATCTGATTTTGAACTCGAGTTTGGATAATTTGAATATCTAATTAGTTGAATTTGATTATCCTATTCATACCAAATAGTTAATCAGATTCAATTCAGATATGACTTTATTTTATTCGATAAATATCTGAATTTGATTGATTATTTAATTGTTATATATATAATATAAAATATTTAAATGTTTTATATAATTTATATATAATAATTAAATTATATAAATAATTTATATATTTATATACTTTATATAAATAAAATGTTTATTTTATATTTATTAATTACCTAAAATAAATTGAATTGAATATTTGAATATTTAATCGAATTCGAATTCAAATATTAATTTTCAATATCCATTAAATATCAAATTGAATTCAGATATCGAATTTTGTAATTAGATTTGAATTCGAATATTGCTTGATTCCATTAGAATTTAATCCATTTACACCTTACACATGACGCTACAAGTCTTAGCGCTTGACGCAACTTGAATGACAGTTTTGGGAGAAGATTGCACAGTTTCTTCAGTACGTAGTAGCTCTAGCAACTAAAAGCAGATTGGATGGAATCTTCATCAAGCATTTCCACGGAATCCCCAGCTGCTTCGGCATCAAATGGAACTAGGGGTGACCGAACCGTGAGCATATTTTTTGAACCGAATTGACCTGTTCCATTTTTTAACTATTCGAACCGAAACCAAACTGATGCAACCGGTTAACCAATGGACTAGTTAACTGCGGTTCAGTTTTTCAAATTTTTTTTTATGCAATTAAAATTAAAAAAAAAAGGAAAAAACCTTGAAACATTTTCTAAATTTTTCATTAAGGATTTCTGTTAACAGAAATTGTCAAGGACTAAAATTTGATCGTTAGTTGGTTTTTTGACCAGAAACAGTTAAGAATTATAATCTGTTTGCCTTTCAGTTCACTCCTCCCACTTTTACTTGTTTGTTGATTGACTCCTCTCAAAAGCATATATCAGAACACAGGATCAGTGGCCTTGAAATCCTCTTGTAGAACCAACTGCAAAGCAGAAATTGCAATCTACGTAATAGAGGAAAGGTGGAAAAGTTAGAGAATTGAATGAAACTAACAAATATATAAAACTTGACAATTAACTACCAATTGGAGGTTAACTAAAGTAACAAAAATCCTCTGCTTCAGACATGTTGATCAATCCATGCTTTCTTGTCTTACTGTGTCAAACTCCCAAGTGTTAGATCTGATTCCCATGTCCATGTCCATTGGAGATGCGTAAAAGACCTATATAGATAATACATGTAGAATTCCATCAAGATCACTCCCTACAAATCCCTCAATACATCCAGAAAATTCAATCTCACCCAAACCCAAAAATTAAAAATACTCCATTCTTTAAGAAGCTGAAAAAAAATCTTCTTCCCTCAATTAAGCCTTATTTAAAGCAGAATCCTTTTCTAATTCCATGAAGATTTTCTTTACAAAATGCTTAATGGGCCTCTGTTTCAACAGTTTTTTTTCCAGATCAACCTTCTTCCCTACCTTTCTCACTTTATCCAAAACTACCTTACCCTCTTCCTCTTGGTTTTTATCAATCTTTTCACAACCACTCTCCCCTCTTCAAATTAATTTTTTCTTCTTAAGAATCTGAAGCCATCTCCCTTAAGCTCCTCTTAGAATCTTCATACTATCAAGTGAGTTGATCTTCGCAGTACCTTTCTGAACTTTGATTTTCATCTTCATCCCCTTCTTATATAGACTCTCTTGAATTTATTGCTTGGACCCGCACCCAGAAGGCCATCCTTCTGTTGTAAACTGTGTTATAACCTTCCCTCTGATATCATACGGCTGTCACTTTTCAAGATCTATTTTCAGAAGCAAATCTCTCTTAAACTTCTCAGAGATAATGCTCTCTATGAACAAACAGTAAGATCATATTTCTGAAATCTCCCCATCTATATGCACGCAAACCCAATGTCTGTGTATGCTTAAGTTATTATTTTTTTCTTGGTAGCACCGCCAAGGAAAATCTGAGATGACCTTACCACTTATGTGGCAGCTTAATAGGGTCAACTTGTTTGCACATATGATTTCATGAGACATTTTAGTCACCCCTTGTCACATGGCAGAAAACCCCTCTTTGATGGGTATCTCTACTTAAGAGATTTTAAATGCTGACATGGCCATAGTCAAGTTTAATAAAATGATCCCACACCCAAGATTTTTTTCTAGAAGAAGTGGTACAAACTTTTGAATCAATCTCTGAACTAGCTGAGTGAGATGAATTACCATCATTAATTGAAGGTGCAGGAGAAGGAGATGGGTTTATGCTTGTGGTTCTAACTAGATGGTTGTTGGCACTTTGAGTTTGACTCTCCGACATTGTATTGTTATCACTCGTACTTGACATATATATGATAAATAAAAAAATACATGTGTAATTAAAAAAATAAACATATGATTTAAGCCAAAAATCTGAATTCTCCATAAAATTAGAAAAAAATAGACAATGATAAATAAAAAAAATACATGCCAACACTCGTACTTGACATAAAATCCGAATTCTCCGAACAATGAAAAATATACTACTGTAGTTTCAAACAATGAAAATTATACTAAAGTGAAATTCATTCATTTAAAGTTATAAATTCTAACAATCCAAAAAAAAAATTCATTCAAGCTGAAATGAAAAATATAAACAACATTCATTCATTCTAAAAATACAAAAAAAAAAAAGAAACTTAAAAGAGGTGGAGTGAGAGGGCGATTTACTAGTGTCGGACTGGTTGCCGGTTGGTGGTTGCTGACTTACTGTCGATTGTCACCTGAACTCTGAAGTGAGAGAGAGTGACTAAGAGTGAGAGGCTGAGAGAGATGAGTGGCTGTTATTGAGTTAGAGAGAGTGATTGAGAGAGATGAGTGACTGAGACTGAGAGAGATGAGACTGAGTGAGTGAGTGTCGAGTGAGTTTGAGAACAGTGAACAGAGAACTGAGAGAGATGAGAGATTGAGAGGTTGGAGGCCGTCGGTTGGAGCCCGGAGGATGAAGGACGTCGATCGGTTTGGCCCATTCGGGAAGAAGAAGAAGAGAGATGAGAGAGTGACTGAGAGTTAGAGAGAGAGAGAGAGAGAGAGAGAGAGAGAGAGAGCTGAGAGTGAGCGACAGTTGGCGGGTCGGTTGGAGGCTTAGAGCTCGGAGGTCATCGGACGTTGGTCAGAGCCCGAAGTTCATCGGCCCATTGGGGAAAAAGAGAGATGAGAGAGGGAAAGGGGAAAGCCGACTAGGTTAAAATTGAATTCTTTATTCAATTTTAAAAATTATAATATATCAATTATACTCTATATAATAAAAATATATATATATATATATATATATATATATATATATATATATATATATATATATAATATTATTGGTATATACCTGTTGGTTTAGTTAACTGGTGGTTTTTTTAAAAGGTTAACCAAAACCGAACCGAAACTATCAGTTTTTTAATAATATCAAACTGAAACCGAACCGATCGGTTTGGTTAACTGCTTTTTCAGTTTGGTTTCGATCAGTTCGGTTTTTTGGTTCTTTTTGCTCACCCCTAAATGGAACGGTGTCCTCGTCAAGCATCTCAGTAGAAGCTTCAGCAACTTGGTTGGTCGATCCATTAGGTGTTTGCATTGTAGGGTCAGACGCTAGCAAGGGCCTTTAATTCATACAAGGAAGCAAGGTTTTTAAAATTGGACTGGACAGGGAATCATTTCGGGTCTTGTTCTCAGGTTGAATAGTCCCATCATCCGGTCCGAAAAATAGCCCGTTCTAACAAAAAAATAAAAAACATAAAAACGATAAAAATTTGTTTCCAAATTGAACAGTTCAATTGCCTGAATCAACAGTTAGCCAAGTGAATTAAGACGTTGGACTTTTTATTCGTTGGTGGAGGAAAGACTACATGGATGTAAATGGCTATAATTTACATTAAATCAAGGAAAGTGATGATGAAGGTGTTACTCTATCCCTCGTTTTGGATGTTTAGTTTGATTGTTGTGCTCATTTTGGATGTTTAATTTTAACTAGTAAAAGTGTACGCGCATTGCACATAGCAGTATTATCATTCAACTCAAAGACCTAACTTCAAATGTTCTTATAGTTTCTATCAAAGTTTTTAATATGCAGTTGAACCATAGAGTTGGATTTAATGGTTTGTCAATTGGACACATTTTTTAGTATGTTTTAACCTAAAAAAAAAAAAAACATTAACTTGTTCAAAAACCAAATGAGGTCCTTAATGGTAGAACCACTAACCTATTTAACTAGCTAGGAAAATGAGCTATGGTTATTGGTTAATAATTAATTTGTTTTTTTTTGTATTTTATCTATTTCTATTTTTACTAACAATAATTCTCATTTTTTCAAATATATTTTTGTTTAATATGAAGAATATATAATATTAATACATGTTCAAAATTTTCCATAAAATTTATAAAAGATTTTATATTTTATATTTTATATTATTTAATTTATGACATAGCAAAAATTACTTATTTAACAAGAGGAAATGCGATTCCAATATATTATTTGATATTGGTTTCTAATATATATTGGGGTCAAAACAATTTATTAGATTGATTAACTGACCACCTAATTCAAGATTGTAGGTTCATTTACCACCAAGCCATTTGCCTATGGTGGCCTAGCTAATTAAATCATGGAACCATTTGACATGGTTAGTAGAGCCATGTGTTAGACATTAATGATTTATTTTTTTCTTAATTTTTATCCCATTTCCATCATCAATGAAAATAATTATCATTTATCACACTTTTTTATATGATGAATACATAATATCATAGAATGTACCCAAATTTATCTACTTTTTTCTATAATTTTGTATATTTTATAATTTAATTATAACATCATGTGTTGGTCCATTTGATATAGACAAATTGAACCACTAATCCACCACTTGGATGGAAAAAACCATTTTGCTTTTCTGGTTGAATTTAAATCTTGTATTCCATTTTCATCATTAATAAAAATAATTCTTATTTTTATATTTATTTTTATTTAATATTATGAATATATAACATTAGAATTGTATCAAAATGCTTTATACAAAGCTTATATTTTTCTTTGAGTTTCTATATATTTTTTTAATATTTATTTCTTAGTTATGACATCATAGATTAACCCATTTGACCTAGAAGATTAGATCGTTAACCTACCATCTAGATATGAAATTGGTTTCCTTTTCAGATTGATTTTAAATTTTGCATTTAATTTATATCACTAATAAAATAATTATTATTCATCATACTTTTTATTTATTTATATATATAATATTATAGATGTGCCAAAAGTTGTTTCTTTATTTCCTACATTTTTATGTTTTTATATTTCTAAATTTTATTATTATTTATAATCCATCCCCTAGATAGGAATTGTTTCATTTTCCATCGGTTTTAAGTTATATATTCTATGTCAATCATTAATAAAATTATGCCTATCGTATCATACTTATATTTTTATTATGACAAATATATAATAATATAATTGTGTCTATTTTTTTTTCAAAATTTCTTTATTTTCTATATTTTTGTATTTTTTGTATTTATAAATTTTTATTATTTATTTATAACATCATGGAATTAACCATTTGACCCAAATGGTTAAAAATATCAAATCTCATTATATTAATAATTATTGTGTATAGATTTATTAGTAGAATTTAATAGTGAGAAACAAAAGTATTAATGTTGGATTCAATGAGAGAGGATGTGATTTATTTAATGACTTAAATGTGAGACTTAATGAGAGGCAATTAAATGTATTTAATAGTATTATTTTAATTACATTTTTCCCTTACAATGGAGGTGAATCAAATTCAAGAGAAGGGGTATTGTAGTAAAGAAAAATTCTAGAAGCCAATACTTATTCACACTTTTATAGGTAACTAGTAATTAAGCAAGTGCGTTGCACGTATGAATTTTTTTTCATACTAATTACTTGAAATTTAGATATATCATAGTTTAGATATAAATTGATGGAGGGTGATTTGGCCCAACCTCGTAGCACGGGTACACGTGGGCGTGACCTTGCTCAAGCGATGACTCAGCGTGACAGCACAGCAAGCGCAATCGCAACTCGGTGGGAAGGGCTCACCGAGCTGAATCTGGCAACTCTGTGGGTTAGGCTACTCGCCGAGAGCCGCCTGGCTTGCGCCTCCTTCCTAAGGCTGAGGCACTCCAAGCTACCTCCGAGCTCAGGGCCCCCTGACCTTTTTTAACGCCCGAGCTCCTCCCAGTGGATTTTAGGCCACTCTCAAGCAGGAACACCACGATCCGCCTCTAGATATCCCCGAGGTAAAGACACCTCGGGCCAGACAACTCGGTGTAGTTTGCCACAGGTAGCTCACCACTTGTAGGGTAGCTCATAGAAGAGCAGTTCAACATATCACAGGAAGGCCTCCTACTCGACCACCGTACCTGAAAAACTTGGAGACTGCTTCCACGTCTCTCGTCAAACAGTGTCGTGCCCGCCACCTTTAGAAGGTGTCTTACACTTAACAGGTACGTACCCTGCAAGGATGACCCCACATGTACCACCTCAGCCCTGGCTATAACGGCTGCGGCAGGATGATAGTGGCGGTTATACCTGGCCTGTTAGAGGCAGGTGGGCCTGATTCGACAGAGTTCTGTTATAAGCAGCCCAATCCCAAAGGATAGAGGTAACTTCCACATACTCGCGCTATCTGCACTCTTAGCCTTCTTCTTCTCCTCTTGCATCTTTCGCAGAACTCTAACTTAAGCGACGGAGTGTTCTCGCTGGGCAAGCCCTCGGGGATTCTTCATCTTCTCCATCTTAGGTACCTTTCAGGAGCCACGCAAGTTTCAGCTAGGAGTGACTGGATTGTGCACCATCATTTGGCACCGTCTGTGGGAATCACTTCTAAAAGCCTCCCTCTAAACTTTCACAATTCCTTCTTTTCTGAAAACTTAGCACCCATGGCTTCTTCAAGCAATGCCGGACGTAGCATGGAGATGGACATCGCCAGGGAACAACTCCAGGCCCCTGTAGTCTGCATTGGGCAGTTCACCATTCCCCTTTTGGTGGACGGAGTCCCTACCCTGAACGTGCCATGAGTAGTGGCGCCTGTGAGTGTTCCCCTCCCCCCCTCTGTCGAGACTACCTTTGCTGAACCAATTGTTGTCTCTCTGGCGACTAGCCAGAACCAACTTGACGAATTGATGTAGTCCATGCAGGCCATGCAAGCCCAGATGCAGTTGTTTCAACAGTTCCAGCTCTATCAGCAGCAAGTGCTGCACCAAGTCTCTCAGTATCACTATCAGCACAATTCCCTCAGCTGCCTCAACTTTAGCCTCAGCTTCAATCTCAGCTCCCTCCTCGGCACCCAGCCTCACGGCAAGCTAGGTCTCACCGCCAGGATGAATGCCCTTCACACCAAGGAGAGGTTTCTAAGAGCCAAGCCTCCTCTCGAGGCAGAAAAGAAAGACCAGCCACTCTGGTCTTGCCGCGGGCAGTCAGGTCGGGAGGACCCCAGCTCGCCAGGTCTACATCATCTCAGCAGTCGAAGTTCGAAACCCCACTTCTGGAGAACTGGTTCGAGATCCTCGTTGTTGACTCTAAGCAGAACCCCTCTATCTGCAGCCATCACTAGCAGCCAGAGCTGCTTCCTGTGCAAACTATTCCTGACAGCATGGAGGTGAGCAGTACCAATGCGGAGCCCACAAAGAAGCAAAGACGCCGCCGCCGAGCTTGCCGAACTACCACCCACAACCTGCCCGAGTTCAGAGGCAGAGAAGAGGTAAGCTCGGGTGAAGCTAAAGCGCCCCTCCTTTCTGTTCCATCCCCCTGTCTCCCGAGCTCCTATCCGTTCCAATGCCCAAAGACTTCAAGCTCCCCCCTCTTGACAAGTACGATGGGTCGTTCGACCCGGATGATCATGTAGACGCTTTCTAGTCACAGATGCACCTGGCGAGGGCCAGTGAGTCTTGCATGTGTGTGGCTTTCTCCACCACTTTCAGAGGAATGGCCTGCACATGGTTCCGAAACCTTGCACCTGGATCGATAAGAAGTTGGGCGCAGTTCGCGCAAGCCTTCATGTTCCACTTCGTCACCTGCAAGCGGTGCCCACGAATTGAGGAAAGTCTTCTCAACATAGTCCAGAGAGAGGGAGAGCCCATCAGGGGCTATATCAAGCGGTTCAATGATGCATGCATGCAGATACCACGCCTGGACCCTACGGTGTGCCTTACAGCAGCCAAGAAGGGCGTGGCGCACAAATAATTCAAGTGGCACATGGTAGTAAACCAGCCGGCGATCATAACTGAATTCCTCAAGCTTGCAGACAGGTTCATAGCCACGGAAGAAGATATCAACCAGAAGGGTGAGAGCGCGCCCGAGAAAAGAAAAAGAGAAGGAGAACCTTCCAGCCAAGGAGACAATCGAAAGAAGAAGGACGTAGCTCGGGGGGCAAAGCCGGGTCAGCTGTTCCGAGCTCCTGTACCAGACCGAACTGATTACACCCTGCTGAATGCAAAGTGGGCCGAAATCCTGATGGCCATCAAGGACGCCCCATACGTGAAGTGGCCGCCCCGCTTGAGGGGGAATTCAAATGAAAAAAATAAAAATTTGTATTGTAGTTTTCACAGAGACCACGATCATAGCACCGAGAGCTGCAAGAATCTCTGCGACGAGATAGAGGAACTCATTCGTCATGGATACCTAAGAAATTTTGTACAAAATAACAACAATAATAATAATAAAGCATGTTGACAAGGGGAGCACAGTAAGGATGCTCCCGAGTCTAGCAGCAGGCTAGCAGAGCAGTCACAGAGACAGCCTCCGGAAGAGAGACCAGTTCGGGGCACCATCCACATGATAGTTGGAGGTTCAATTGTTGCAAGCTGTACCTCGGCGACAGCTCGAACGTCAATTCGCAAAGCTACCAGGGAGGAAAAAAATCCTCCGAAATGGCCAAAGACAAAGGAACCGATCTTCTTCACGAAGGATGATGCGCGCAGGATCCACTACCCCCATGATGACGCGCTTGTCATAAAGGTAAGGATCAATGATTTCGAGGTCAGGCGCACCCTCGTTGACTCAGGTAGCTCGGTGGATATCCTCTTCAAAGCTGCGTTCGACCAGCTTTAGTTGCAGGGAAGTGAATTGAGGCCCGCTAGTACTCCCTTGGTGGGCTTCAGTGGAGAAGAAGTCAGGCCCCTTGGGGAAATAACAATACCTGTGGAAGTTGGCACATGGCCCAGCATAGTCAGACTCGACCATGACTTCTTGGTGGTTGCGACCCCCTCCCCGTACAACATCACAATAGGCCGGCCGATCACCCATGTCCTATGAGCGGTGGTCTCAACTTACCATTTGGCAATGAAGTTCCCTATAGACTTCGGAGTAGGGGTAGTGAGGGGCGACCAGCTTGAGTCTCGCAAGTGCTATGTCGCTGCTCTAAAGGGAAAGACCAAGGTGGCTGACAACCTTGAACTGGAGCGTCCTACGGAGCAAGGTGAAGAACGACCTGCACCTACAGAAGAGATAGTTGTTATTCCAACTTCAACAGAAGACCCAGCTTGGACACTTCAGATCGGTGCTTCAGTCCAGGAACCCCTACGATCCGAACTAGTAAGTTTCCTACTTCAAAACTTAGATGTGTTCGCATGGTCTGTGGCAGAGATGCCCGGCATAGACCCTAGTCTTATAACTCACAAACTCAATACTGATCCTGTAGTTAGGTCCGTTAGACAGAAGAAATGCAACCTAGCCCCGGAGCGATGGAAAGCAGTCAACGAGGAGATAATGGAGCTCCTTGCAGCCAACTTCATAAGAGAAGTCCATTACCCGAGCTAGGTAGCCAACCTCGTTCTGCTAAAGAAGGCTAACGGCAAGTGGCGCATGTGCGTTGACTACACTGACCTAAATTGAGCTTGCCCAAAAGACTGCTTTCCCCTCCCCATAATCGATCGATTAGTGGATGCGACCTCAGGGCACGAGTTGTTGAGTTTCTTAGATGCCTATTCGGGCTATAACTAGATGAGGATGGACCTGTCCGATGAAGAGAAGACTGCCTTCATCACAGAGTTCAATCTACATTGTTACAAGGTTATGCCCTTCGGGTTGAAAAATGTTGGGGCAACCTTTCAAAGGCTTGTAAATAAATTATTTGAGCCATTAATTGGTAGAAAAATAGAGTGTTATGTAGATGACATGGTCGTCAAAACTCAGTTCTCACACGAATTAATACAAGACTTGCATTATGTTTTTCAAATTGTGCGACAATTTGAAATGAAGTTGAATCCAAACAAGTGTGTCTTCGGTGTCACCTCGGGCAAATTCCTAGGATAAATCGTTAACCGACGCGGCGTTGAGGCCAACCCGGATAAGATTAAGGCCGTCTTAGATATGAGACCACCCCGGAAGTTGAAGGAGGTTCAGAGGTTGAATGGCTGCGTATCCGCCCTAAGCCGCTTTACGTCCAAGTCTGCGGACCGCTGTCTGCCTTTCTTCAAGGCAATTAAAAGCAAAAGGTTCGAATGGACCCAAGACTGTCAACTCGTGTGCCAATCTTAACCCGGCCCGAAGGGGGCGATATTTTAGAGTTGTACCTCTCGGTAAGTGACAAAGTGGTAAGCTCGGTACTAATAAAAGAAGTAGATCGGGCCCAACAACCCATCTATTATGTTAGTAAAGTATTGTAGGGAGCAGAGACGAGATATCCAGAGATAGAGAAGCTAGCCTACGCATTGGTCATCGCAGCTCAGAAGCTCCATCCATACTTCCAGGCTCATACTATTATCGTCCTCACCGACAAACCTCTGAGGCAAGTCTTACTTAAGCCCAAGGTCTCTGGTTGATTAACAAAGTGGGCTATTGAGCTCAGCGAGTATAACCTCCAATACAAGCCGCGAACTGCTATTAAGGCCCAAGCCTTAGCAGATTTTATTGCCGAGTGCTCTTTTAGCTCCGAAGTCCCCAGTCCAGTTGAGCACGAGACCCCCAGTTCGGGTGAGCCCGAAGCTCTCACATCAGTCGAGTATGGGCCTCGTGAAGTACAAACCAGTGTGGCATCTTTCCTAGTTAGGCCAAGAACGAACTGAGATGAGGAGCTCTGGATTCTTAACGTAGATGGCTCCTCAAACCAGTAGGGCAGCGGGGCCAGAATAGTCCTGCACGGCCCAAGCGACACAAAATTGGAGTACGCACTACGCTTCGAGTTTGCGGCATCCAACAATGAAGCGGAATATGAAGCGTTGATAGCTGGACATCTGCAGCGACTCCCAGCTCATCGTCAACCAAGTCACAGGAGATTACGAAGCTCGCAAACCAACCATGGTTGCATACTTAGCCAAAGTAAGAGAGGCCCTGCTCAACTTCTAGTCACACTTCATCAGGCAAATCCCAAGGTCAGAGAACGTTGAGGCTGACGCCCTGTATAGGTTAGACAGCACCAGCGATATCACTATGAGAATAGTGTACAGAGAGGACCTGCCTCAGCCTAGCATTCTCGGGGGGGGGGGGGCAAAGCAGGTCTCTCCCATCGTTCAAGTAGAGCCGAGTTGGATTGACCCGCTCACGAGTTTCTTGCTACACGGGACCCTCCCCACAGATCGCAATACGGCCAGAAGGGTAGAGCGCTAGGCAGCCAAATACGTCATAATAGACGAACGGTTGTACCGGAGATCCTACACGCTTCCCTACCTGCGTTGCTTGCGACCTACCGAAACCGAGCTCGTACTCCGTAACAATCATGAGGGTCTGTGCGGCGGACACTTGGGGGGCAGGGCCCTCGCCCAAAAAGCACCACGACAGGGGAATTATTGGCCAACAATGAAGGCAGATGCCATTGAGCTCATTAGAAAATGTGACAAATGCTAGAAGCATGCCAATATTCACCCTCAGCTTGCTACCGACCTCAAGTATCTTACCAGCCTGTGGCCTTTCGCACAATGGGGCATCAATATACTTGGACCATTCCCGCCTGCGACAGGCCAGAGGAAGTTCTTAGTAGTAGCAGTGGATTACTTCACCAAGTGGGTAGAAGCTGAACCTCTTGTAACGATCACAGCCTAGAACGTCCAAAACTTATTTTGGAAGAACATTGTGTGCCGCTTTGAGCTACCCCGGGTACCAATTTCTGACAACGACAAGTAGTTCGAGGACATGAAATTCTAGAATTGGTGCCAAGACATGGGGATCTGACATAATTTCACTTCAGTTGCACACCCTCAAGTAAACGGTCAAGCAGAAGTCACAAGCAGAGCCATCCTCTACGGACTGAAGGCACGTTTGGACCGAGCTAAAGGATTGTGGGCAGATGAGCTACCCAATGTTCTATGGGCTTACCGAACCACGGAGAAAACCACCACAGGAGAGACTACCTTCAACCTCACCTACGACGCCGAAGCAGTTATCCTGGCAGAAATAGAAGTACCTACGCTGCGACTGAAAGCATACAATGATAAGACGAATGAGGATGAGCTGCATACCAACCTTGATCTACTTGACGAAGTAAGGGACCTCGCGTACATTTGAAAGAATGGTAGGATCCATCTAATGGACGCCATGAAGGGTGCGGAATGGGTGGGCGAATTTCAAAAAAAATTTTTACCCTCTTCCAACTGGGAATCATATTCCCTAAATTTAGAATATAATATTCAAGGATTCTACTTGAACCATAATCAAACCAGATCTGAACCAAAAGGAAACATGAAGGATTATACCTGATCCAGAGAAACAATATCTCCCAAAGTTGGTGTTTACACCCAAAGAAGAAACCAAGATCCGCTCCTGCTGAAGATGACACAGCTGTGGATGGAACAGAACCAACAGGGTGCGTCCTACACACTGGATTCTTCGCAAGAATCCTCTGGAAACCTTGAACACTGAACCTTTTGGTCTTTCTTGCAAGACTGTTGTCAAGAACTGATTTCTTGACTTCCTAATGCTGCAAAGATCCAATCTTGCAACAGGGAATGGCGGCTGCTGGAGGAGGAGAAATCCAGGGACGAAGATGGCTGAACTGTGTCTCTTCTCTCTGGAGTCTGTGAGAGATGAAATCTCAATTCGCAGGAGGTATCTCTTGCATACAAACCCTATTTCGAAATCTGATATGTCTGATGGGGTTTTCTCCTCTTTTTTCATGATTAAGAAACCTCCTAATTTTTTTTTGGGAGTTATCCCAATCCAAATCAGTATTTGGATAGGGGATAATCTTAATCCTATTTGCAGATTAAGTTAGCTGACTCCTGATCTTATCAGGAGGTTACCAGATTCAAATCTAATTTGAATTTGGTCTCTTAGAGTGGATAAGGTTAAAGACCCAATCCTTTTACTAACATTAATCTCAGATTCGCCCCATGAATAGGTGATCATATCAGCCCTGTTCGAAATGGGCTTTTGGCCCATTAAGGGTTCAGTGTTTAACTAGTTTCCAATCTACTGCCCAGTTGGGCTTCTTTGTATGGCGTGGGAGTCAAGCATTGATCTACACACCAGCCACATGGGTTCGGCCCAGCCTTTATTACAAGGCCCAGCCGAATTCACTGAAAGACTCAGTGACCCCCTTGAGCCCATCACATGGACCCTATGGGCCCAACACTTACATTAAGTGGTCCCTGGGCCAAGGCATCTTATAAAAACCGAGGGACTGTGGGCAGGTGCAAGATTAGCCCATCAGGAATTATCCTAAATGGTCTTACACTTAACCTCTCAGCCCTAAATGATCAAGCACTGCCCGACAAGAGAAGACCTCTCCCTCGGCTGCAAGGAACAGTGCCGCACTCTCTACTCACATGGATCCTGGGAATTAAAACCTTTTGCAAACCTTTTGAAACCGTACATATACATATATATATTAATTTTGCAAAACAAAATTCCAACGATTGAAATCAACTACCGGCAGTTAGGTTTCCATCAGAGAGAGTGCATTCCCGATCATTACCATTGTCCAACAAAGGGGCTGATCCTGTCACTATGATCACTCACTCAGATGAATTCTCAGATTGCCCCAACATGTCCAGGTTTTGACCCCCACTAAGGATCTCATTGATTGACACATCAAAGACAGCCCGATCCGACACCTAGTGATGTGTCATAATCGAGTTTAGGGGTCAGGTGTCACTTTCCAGTTTTGTCCATCTGTCTTCAAGGTCTAGGGCAATACTGGAAATCTGGTCCGGTTCAAGGGTTCAAGCAATCCCATACTGTATGTGCCTTGGGTCTTACCCTGATGGCCGAAACAAGCCATCCCAACACTTGGTGGCACATCAGTATCAGCCTTGGCAGGATAAATCTCCCCAGACTTATCCAATGGCTGTGAACATTTAAAATTAACACAAGTTTCTATAAGTGTCCAGTTTTAGGGTCTTACACAGAATTATACCAAACAACATGAATCAAACATGTACTTTATTTATTTACACTAAATGTCAAAAGTACATCAAAATGGATTGAAGCTAAAGGCATACAAAACTGTCTAACAACTCCCACTTGCACTTAGGTCCAATCCGGTACAAGTCGAAGTCCCATGCTTTCCACGTGTTTCTCAAATACCTTCTGTGTCAGTGGCTTAGTCAATGGGTCTGCCACATTGTCCGCTGATGCTACCTTCTGAATTAGGACGTCCCCTCTACCAACGATCTCCCGCAGTACATGGTACTTCCTCTCGATGTGCTTTGACTTCGAGTGAGCCCGAGGCTCTTTAGCCTGGGCGATCGCTCCATTGTTGTCACACAACAACAGGATGGGTGATGTGCTGGATGGAATCACTCCTAATTCATGTATGAATTTCTTCATCCACACGGCTTCCTTGGCAGCTTCACTTGCGGCAATGTACTTGGCCTCAGTTGTGGAGTTTGCAGTGGACCCCTGTTTGCTGCTTCTCCAGCAAACAACACACGATCCTATCGTGAAAACATACCTAGATGTAGACTTTCTATCATCTGGATCTGACTAGAAATCGGCATCGGTATACCCTAGAACTTGCAGTGAACCACTGTCAAATACCAGACAAAACTCTTTTGTCCTTCGAAGGTATTTAAGTATGTTCTTCACAGCAGTCCAATGCTCTTGGCCTGGGTTGGCCTGGAATCTGCTTACCACACTCACCGCCTGAACTATGTCCGGGCGAGTGCACAGCATGGCATACATGATGCTCCCTACGGCTGAGGCATAGGGAACGTCTCTCATGCCCTCAATCTCCTTAGAAGTCTTAGGAGACATCTTCTTGGAGAGAGCGACTCCATGTCTGAAAGGAACATTTCCTTTCTTGGAGTTCCATGCTGTACCTTTTGACAAATTTGTCAATGTAAGTAGCCTGGGATAATCCAATTATCCGCTTCGATCTATCTCTATAGAGTCGAAGACCCAGTATGTAAGAAGCTTCTCCAAGATCTTTCATGGAGAACTACTGTGATAGTCATACCTTGACCGAAGTCAACATTCCTACATCATTTCCAATGAGTAGTATATCGTCCACGTACAATACCAAAAATGTTATCTTATCCCCACTGGACTTCCTGTAAACATAGGGCTCATCCGGATTCTGCTCAAAGTCAAACGTTTTGACGACAGAATCAAAACGGATGTTCCAACTCCTAGAAGCCTGCTTAAGTCCATATATGGATCTATTGAGTTTACATACCATGTGTTCCTGACCAGCAGCAATGAAGCCTTGCGGCTACTGCATGTAGATATCTTCACTAAGATCTCCATTCAGGAACACGGTTTTGACATCCATTTGCCAAATCTCGTAGTTATGGTATGCTGCTACAGCAAGCAGGATCCTAATGGATTTAAGCATGGCCACGGGCGAAAAAGTTTCCTCATAATCGATGCCTTCTTTCTGACTATACCCTTTTTCCACCAAGCAAGATTTGTAGGTCTCAATCCTGCCATCGGGGCCCTTCTTCCTCTTGTAGATCCATTTGCAACCAATTGCTTTTACCCCGGAGGGCGTATCTACTAGAGTCCAGACTCTATTGGTCTTCATCGAGTCCATCTCAGCTCTCATGGCCTCCACCCACTTCTGGAAATCTATGTCTAACATAGCTTCCACGTAAGTCACGAGATCCTCTTCACTAATCAAGGCTTCCACCAGGTAGCTATCCTGGTCATAACCATATCGGACTGGTGGTCTGGATACCTGGGTGGACCTTCTAGGTTGGTCACTACCTGGAACTTGTAGGACATCTCCCACTGCTCCTGAGCTCTCCTCAACAAGAACTATTTCCTGACGGTGAGTGTCTAGGATGTATTCGGATTCAAAGAATTGGGCGTTTCGACTGCATAACACTTTTTGCTCACTTGGGTCATAGAATAGATAACCCACTGAATCCTTTGGGTAGCCTATAAATAGGCAACAACTGGTTTTTGATTCCAACTTGTCTGCACTTGTTCTTTTAACGTGTGCAGGACAACCCCAAATCTTCAAGTGTCTTACACTTGGCTTCCTTCCGGTCTATAGTTCATATGGAGTTTTTGGAACTGATTTGGTTGGAACCCGATTCAGCACGTAGATAGCAGTGTCTAATGCATATCCCCAAAAGGATGTGGGCAATTCTGAGCGTACGAGAAGTGACCGGACCATGTCCAACAAGGTCCTATTCCTCCTCTCTAAAACACCGCTGAGTTGAGGTGTAGCAGGAGGAGCTAGTTGTGACATTATCCCATTGTCCTTTAAGTAGTCCCTGAATTTATCAAAGAGATACTCGCCACCTCAATCCGATCGAAGGGCCTTAACTTCTCTCCCTAACTGTTTCTTGACTTCCTATCTGAACTCTTTGAATTTTTCAAAGGATTCAGACTTGTGTCTCATTAGGTACACGTAACCATATCGTGAAAAATCATCTGTAAAGGTAATGAAATATACGTGTTGATTCCGTGTCCTAACACTTAGGGGACCACATACATCAGTATGTATTAGGTCAAGTGTGCCTCCAGATATTTCAGGCTTACCGTCAAATGGCCACTTAGTCATCTTACCTTGAAGGTAAGGCTCACAAGTGGGAAGATTTTCTATGGTTAGAAAATCCAAAGGACCATCCTTTACCAGTCTTGTGATTCGGTCAACACCGATATGGCTAAGTCGGTAATGCCAGAGGCACGTGGGATTAACTGTATCACGATTCATTTTCTTGGGATTTTCGACCGATGTAGTTTTGGTTAGGTTAGTTTCCAGAGAAGGATGCAGAACATAGAGACCGTTCTCCAGTTCCCCGCATGCGATGAATTTGTTATTCCGTTTAATAGTAATCGTATTACTAAAATAAACAATATATTCATCAGCACACAGTTTAGAAACAGAAATTAAATTTCTTCTCGAGTTCTGTACATAAAGACAATCTTTAGGTACAAGTACTCATTCTCTAAAAACTAATTCTACGGTTCCTATTG
Organism: Nelumbo lutea; assembly: GCF_056320005.1. Classification (NCBI taxonomy): domain Eukaryota; kingdom Viridiplantae; phylum Streptophyta; class Magnoliopsida; order Proteales; family Nelumbonaceae; genus Nelumbo; species Nelumbo lutea. Next base: position 208,450,344 of record NC_142684.1, read on the forward strand.
CCGCAGCTGCAACACTTGCATTCGTTCCCAAAAATAGTGTCACTTTGCCATCACTCAATCTTCTGCTAACTTTGAACCCCTGCTGTGAGTTACACTCATGAGTTGAAGCCCCAGAGTCAACACACCATGACACAGAAGTAACTAACATATTAGTTTCTATGACACAAGTTTCAATGTTACCTTTCTTAGATTCCAGGTAGGCAGGACAGTTCCTCTTCCAGTGGCCTGTCTGTTTGCAGAAGCGACAGACATCAGATGCCTTGTTCTTCTTCTGCTTCTTGGGTTTGGCAGCTTTCTTCTGGGGCTTCTTTGCCTTTCTCTTTTTCTTGCCCGATTTGTTAGATTCAGCAAGCATAACCACAGGCTCATCCTTCTTGAGTAGATCCTCGGCCCTTAGCAACATATTGCTGAGTTCCTGGACACTGACATTCAGCTTATTCATATTGTAGTTCATTGTGAACGCAGTGAAGGAAGAGGGCAAAGAATTCAGGATGGCATCCACTTGCATGCCAAGATTTAGCCCGGATCCAAGAGCTTTGAGTTCATTAATGTATCCCATCATTCGAGGACAATGGTCATGAACTTTCTGCCCTTTGGTCATCTGCGCGGTCATGAACCATTTCAGGACCTTCTATTGAGTAGAACGGTTCTGCTCTTCATACATTGTTCTTAGACTATCCAATATGTCCTTGGCTAGTTCGATCTGATCGAACTGCCTCTGTATTGAGTTGTCTATTGAGGCAATGACAAAGCAGCAGGCTAGGGAGTTCTTATCCTTCCAATCTTGGTAGTCCCTCCTATGGGCCTTAGAAGCCCTATCACCCGGATGTTCTAGGGCAGGATTTTTCACCACCTTGTCTAACTTTTCAGAAGTTAGAACTAGCATAAGATTTCTGTACCAGTCAGCATAGTTTGGGCCCTTAAGCTTGTTATCACTTAGAAGCTTTGCAAATTTATCGTTTGCAATTTTCTGATAAAACAGCAAAGATGTTAGTCCACAACCTTAGTTTGATTCATGTTACCTACATAGATATGGTTTTTAATCTATGTTCTATTCCTATTTGTTCATCTCTGAGATTTCCCTCCTTTCTCAGTGACGGAGACGACAAAATGTCTCTGGAAATGTGGGAAATCACATAGGGTGCGTGAAGCCAACTGTTTCAGTTGCAAAACCCCACCACCTTTCTGTGACGGATCATATCCACTCATCGAATGAGTATCCCTTTGGCCTCTGTCAGACAAGGTTTAGAGCCGTTTTCAGGTAAACCTTTCTGCCCAGTGAGTGCACACCCATCATATTCAGGTTACGCCAAGGTACCGTGAGAGAGTTCCCATTTTCTGGTGAAGCCCCTCCCACATCGGTCTATGACGCCCCTATCATCTTATGAAACACTCTAATAGATCCAACAGCAAATGGATAGCCCAATTTTATGGTGCATTTCCTCATTGCTGATGGACCCATCATTGTGCTAATGACGGAAGGCCTTTAGAGAGTCCATCATATGCATCTCCCTATCACATGCATTCATATTTGCTGGAGGGAACAAAATTACGCCCTAGTTCTAATTTAGGTCAAACCAAAGTGGCTCCCACTAAGTTTCATAAAGTCAGATTTCCGATGGACCTTAATCGGCTAGGGTTTCGTATGCATCCCTTTTCAGGGTTGTGGGGCCCACCAAGTAGAGAGGGGGTCATCCAATGACCTTAAGGGACACCATAGCAATGATGTGCATTCAGCCATGGTGTGCACAAGAGCCACTAACGAGTCAACATGGGCCAAGTGCTTATGGCCCATGGTCGCAGCACATCAAACATCCAAACATCACATGTAAAGGAGGAATTGATCCAATCAATTAACTGTTGTAAAGCCCATTGAATAGCCCATTTAAAAACCTAAGCATTAACAATTAATGTCTACTAGGTGTATGGGCTGAATTGTAGTTAGCAGTTCGGCCCATACAACTTTTCTCACAGTAATGGGCTTTTGCAGTTTTAACCCATTAAAACAGGGCTTTACAGGTGGGCCAAATTAATCCCTGTAATTGAACATCAGATTTCGAACAACAAGTGTGAGAAATATGGACTGATAAACAACCCCTTTCGAACCCCAGATTTGGTCCAAACAGTTTTGGTCCAATCTAGTCTAAAATGGTCCAAAAATAATTTTCAATTCAAGAATTAATTCATGAAAGATCTGAAATTAATAATCTTGATTTTAAACAATCACAAATCAACTATGGACTGTTCGCACCACCTGCAAAACAGAGGTTAATCACAAATGTTACAGTTTCATAAACTATAAATCGCAGGAAGCGATTTCTCCATTTGCAAATCTCCAGCGCCGCCATCTCTTCCTTCTACTTTAATCAAGAAAATAAATATCAGAAATCCTATTTCTATTAATTAATTACATTCTTGATCAAATCCTATACATTCATTCTAGAAAAATAAAAAAATTATTTACAGACCGAATTGAATAAAATAAATGAAAAAGGGTGCGCAGATCATCTGCACCAAAGCTGCACTGTGATCTCCAGGTCCGAACATTCCATTAAATCAAAAACAAATAAAGAACAATTCTAAATAAATTATGGATTTAACAAAAATTAATTTCAGATCAATCTCCCTTAACAAGAAACCATTTCTTGAAAAAAAAAAGAAAGCAATCTGTGCAGATCTTGGCAGAACATCTTCTCTCCATCTACGTAGGGTCAGATCTGATTTTCTTTTAGTTCAAGATTTGAACCTGTGGCTCTGATACCACTGAAAGAATGGTAGGATCCATCTAATGGACGCCATGAAGGGTACAGAATGGGTGGGTGAATTTCAAAAAAATTTCCTACCTTCTTCCAACTAGGAATCATATTCCCTAAATTTAGAATATAATATTCAATGATTCTACTTGAACCATAATATAACCAAATCTGAACCAAAAGGAAACAGGAAGGATTATACCTGATCCGGAGAAACAATATCTCCCAAAGTTGGTGTTCACGCCCAAAGAAAAAACCAAGATCCGCTCCTGCTGAAGATGACACAGTTGTGGATGGAACGGTACCAGCAGGGCGCGTCCTACACACTGGATTCTTCACAAGAATCCTCTGGAAACCTTGAACACTGAACCTTTTGGTCTTTCTTGCAAGACTATTGTCAAGAATTGATTTCTTGACTTCCTAATGCTGCAAAGATCCAATCTTGCAACAGGGAATGGCGGCTGTTGGAGGAGGAGAAATCCAGGGACGAAGAGGGCTGAACTGTGTCTCTTCTCTTTGGTGTCTGTGAGAGATCAAATCTCAATTGGCATGAGGTATCTCTTGCATACAAACCCTAGTTCAAAATCCGATATTTCTGATAGGGTTTTCTCCTCTTTCTTCTTGATTAAGAAACCTCCTAATTTTTTTTGGGAGTTATCCCAATCCAAATCAGTATTTGGATAGGGGATAATCTTAATCCTATATGTAGATTAAGTTAGCTGACTCCTGATCTTATCAGGAGGTTACCAGATTCAAATCTAATTTGAATTTGGTCTCTTAGAGTGGATAAGGTTAAAGACCCAGTCCTTTTACTAACATTAATCTCAGATTCGCCCCATGAATAGGTGATCATATCAGCCTAGTTCGAAATGATCTTTTGGCCCATTAAGGGTTCAGTGTTTAACTAGTTTCCAATCTGCTGACTAGTTGGGCTTCTTTGTATGGCGTGGGACACAAGCATTGATCTACACACCAGCCACATGGGTTCGGCCTAGCCTTTATTACAAGGCTCAGCCGAATTCACTAAAAGACTCAATGACCCCCTTGAGCCCATCACGTGGACCCTATGGGCCCAACACTTACATTAAGTGGCCCCTAGGCCAAGCCTTCTTATAAAAACCCAAGGACTATGGGCAGGTGCAAGATTAGCCCATCAAGTATTATCCTAAATGGTCTTACACTTAACCTCTCATCCCTTAATGACCAAGCACTGCCTGACAAGAGAAGACCTCTCCCTCGGCTGCAAGGAACAGTGCCGCACTCTCTACTTACATGGATCCCGGGAATTAAAACCTTTTGCAAATCTTTTGAAGCCGTACATATACATATATATATATTAATTTTGCAAAACAAATTTCCAACGATTGAAATCAACTGCTAGTAGTTTGGTTTCCATCAGAGAGAGTGCATTCCCGATCATTACCATTGTCGACAAAGGGGCTGATCCTGTCACTATGATCACTCACTCAGATGAATTCTCAGATTGCCCCAACATGTCCAGGTTTTGACCCCCACTAAGGATCTCATTGATTGACACATCAAAGAAAGCCCGATCTGACACCTAGTGATGTGCCATAATCGAGTTTAGGGGTCATGTGTAACTTTCTAGTTTTGCCCATCTGTCTCCAAGGTCTAGGGCAATACTGGAAATCTGGTCCGGTTCAAGGGTTCAAGCAATCCCATACTACATTTGCCTTGGGTCTTACCCTGATGGCCGAAGAAATCCATCCCAACACTTGGTGGCACATCAGTATCAGCCTTGGCAGGATAAATCTCCCCAGACTTATCCAATGGCTGTAAACATTTAAAACTAACACAAGTTTCTATAAGTGTCCAGTTTTAGGGTCTTACACAGAATTATACCCAACAACATGAATCAAACATGTACTTTATTTATTTACACTAAATGTCAAAAGTACATCAAAATGGATTGAAGCTAAGGGCATAAAAAACTGTCTAATAACATCAAGACTGTAGCTTACCAGCAAAGAGTAGCTCGGTACTATAATGCCAAGGTCAAGAAGCTGAACTTTCGCGTTGGTGACCTGGTCCTTTAAAGTTATGGTACCTGAGCCCGACGCTCGAAAGCTTGGGTCCAACTGGGAAGGACCTTACCGAGTGAAACGAGTGCTCGGGGAAGAAACATATGAGCTCAAAACCCTCGAAGGGAGACAGGTACCTCGGGCATGGAATATTGTCAACTTAAGACAGTATTACCTGTAACAACTGAGTGGACTACGAGTCACTCCCAGAGCTTAAGGGCCAAAAATTCCAAGCTAACATGACCTTGGCGCTATAAGACCTTGTCGCCTCTTCGGCATGGGTGAACTCCAAGAGAGCAGACTATAAGCTGCCCTCCCCAGCCTAAGGGATAAAACGCCGAGCTAGTGAAAGACCTCAGCACCATATAAGACCTATCTGCCTCACCAGCATAGGTTAAGTACTTGTAATGCCTAAGGCGCAGGCAGCTCGGGTATGAACCTCGTGATGCATAGCCTGCCCCAGCATACAACAGGTAGAACCTGTTAAAGACAGCCGATGTCAACTTAACCCAGGTGCAGACAGGTCGGGCATATACCCTACTATGTTACTCACCTCAGTGCACCTGGGGTTACCCCTACGAAGTCCTAGAAGACAGTTCGGGGTGATGACAGTTGAGAAACCCCCACTTTGGGTACTTGGCTTGACAGCTTAATAGTTTAGGATAAAATAATCACTTCAGCAAAAAAAAATAATAATAATAAAAGAGAGTAAATTGCACATGTAGCAAAGTGTATTTTCATTACAAATATTTCATTACAAGAAGTTTATTACAAAAAGAAGAAGATCAAGCTCGCTGGTGTAGGGGCTGAACTACTTCGGAGGCTCATCGCCTTTACTAGGGACCTCCTCAGGGGCATTAATCGGGTCGGTGGCCTTTGCATCATCATTGGCGCCTTCATCCTCAGAGTCCGGATCATCCACTGACTGACGCACTTTGTCATTAGTGATCTGCGAAGTAGTGATGACGCTTGTATCACGACCAGGGTTGAGGTGCCTAATTAACCATCAGCTGAGCTTGAAACCCTTGTGGTAGGCCTCGGTCCTCACATCGTCTAACCATGCAGACTTAACATAGTCGATGACAGCTTGGACCTCGGTCTCCTCGAGGGCATCTTCAAAGATCTCAGTCTTCTCTTTGAGGTCACCCCTGAGGTACTCCACCTTGTGCTCCAGCTTTCCTTTCGCTTCCTTAAGGCCCTGCACCTCAAGCTTCAGCGCATCCCGCTCTGCCTTGAGCCTGTCCATCTCGAGCTTCAAGGCCTCTTGGCCAACCTTAAACCCATTCACATCGGCCCTCAATCTGTCCTTATCTCGATCCAACTCGCTCTTCTCCGCCAACAACACCTCGATGAAGCTCTTCTGAGCTGAGGCTGTTGGACAGTTTTGTATGCCCTTAGCTTCAATCAGAATGATGTACATTATTAGTTTATTGTAAATGAATAAAAGTACATATTTGATTCATGTTCCCTTGGTATGTTTCTGATTAATACCCTTAAACTGGACACTTAATGAGACTCGTGTTAGTTTATAATGTTCTCAGCCAGTGGGTCGGTCTTGGGACAGCTATCCTGATAAGGCTGACACTGATGTGCCACCAAGTTGGTTGGGGTGGCCTGTCTCAGCTACTAGGGTGAGACCCTAGGCACATGCAGTGTATGATAAATTGAATCTTTGAACCGGACCAGATTTCCAGTATTGCCCTGGACCTTGGAGATTAATGGGCAAAACTAGAAAGTTACACCCGACCCCTAGACTCGATTATGATACTGCACTAGGTGTCGGATTGGGCTGTCTTTGATGTACCAATCAGTGAGATCCTTAGCGGGGGTCAAAACCTAGGTTTGTTGGGACAGTTTGAGAATTCATCTGAGTGGGTGATCATAGTGACAGGATTAGCCCCTTTGTCGGACAAAGGTAATGATCGGGGATGCACTCTCTTTGATGGAAACCAAGACTGTCGGTAGCCGATTTCAATCGTTGAGATTTGATTTGCAAAATATATTTTATATGAGATATAAAATATATTATGGTTTCTAAATTGTTTGCAAAATGTTTTAATTCCCGGGATCCATATGAGTAGAGAGTGCAACACTATTCCTTGCAGCCAAGGGAGAGGTCCTCTCTTGTCGGGCTGTGTTTGATCTTTATGGGCTGAGAGGTTGAGTGTAAGACCATTGAGGATAATACCTGATGGGCTAATCTTGCATTTGCCCATAGTCCCTGGGTGTTACAATGTGGCTTGGCCCAGGGACCACTTAGCGTAAGTGTTGGGCCCATAGAGCCTATTTGATGCGTTTCAGGGGGTGCATTGTCCATAATAGTGTATTCGGCAAGGCCTTGTAACAAAGGCTGAGTTGAACCCATGTGGTTGATGTGTAGATCAATGCTTGGGTCCCACGCCATACAAGGAAGCCCAACTGGGTAGCAGTTAGGAAGGCTAAGTGAGCACATGACCTTAATGGGCCTAAAGCCCATTTCAAACTGGGCTGTTTTAATTAGTTAAATATGGGGCGGATTCTGTGATGGATTAGAAGGCTGATCTAATATGCAGATAAGATAAGGGTTTATCCTTATCACCTAAAGAGATGTATGATCCAAATATTATTTGGATCAGGAACTCCTAATGGGATTAGGAGCTGATCCTTTAGGGTTACAAAACAAGGAAGGGGTGGTAGCTTTTAGAAGATACATATTCACATCCTCTTTAGATCTGAAATCACAGAAGAAAGAATTCAGCAACCTTATAGAATTCTTTCTTGCCGCCTCCTTCTTCCTGTCGCCTGCCTTGCCAGTTCGATCTCCAGTTCAATGGGTGAAGTCAAGATTTGATCTTGATATCAGTTCTTTATGAAAGGACTGATAGGAAGCTGTGCTCACGTGCCATCCTGCTATTTCTTGCGAAGGAGTAGGTTTTTGGAGAAGAACTCTGTTGATTCTGCTCCATCCTGCACTACACCATCTTCAGTGGGAGCAGTCTTTGGATCATTCCTTGGGCGTGAACACCTCTATTGGGAGATATTACTTCTCCGTATCAGGTATAATTCTCTCCTACTCCTTTTGTTCTGATCTGGTTCAGTTTATGGTTCAAGATTGATCCTTGAAAATATGATTTTCTAAATAGGGAATTCGATTCCCAATTGAAAGGGAGAGAAATTTTTTGAAAATTTCCCACCTTATTCCGCAAGTTTTGGGCGTCCATATATGGATCTCTCATCCCTTCAGTGGTATCAGAGCCGTGGTTCAAATCTTGAACCAATTTGTTTCATATCTGAACATGCACAAATGGGCAGAAGGCGTTCTACCCGATTTGCGTAGATAAAGGGTTTTGGGATTTGTCCCAAAATTTTGGGCGAATAATATGAAATTAAATTTCATATAAATCTGATTATTGTTTAAAATTGTTCTTTATGATTTTTTTGATTTATGGGATGTTTGTACAAGAGGAGATCGAAATCTTGATTTACGCAAGGAACTTGCGATTTTGCAGTTTATGGATTATTTTATTACATTTGGTCTGTAAAATATATATATTTTTATTTTTTAGACTGAATGTATAGGTATTTGATCTGATGTAATTATTAATAGAAATTAGGTTTTCTATTTATTTTATTTTGGATCAAAGATGGCGGCGCAGAAAATGAGATTTCGCAGATGGGAGAATCGTATCTGCGATTTGCAGTTTGTGAAACTGCAAACTGCGATCTAACCTCTGTTTTGCAGGAAGGATTGTGCGAACAATCCTGTTTATCTGATTTTTGATTTTCTTTTATTTGTATTTAATTTTAGATTATTTTCTTGAATTTAAGATTTAATTAAAGATCAAACCCTTGACCCATTCGAACCAAGATTGGTTCAAATTGTTTGGACCGAATCTTGGGTTCGACCAAGGCTGAATATTAGCCCTAATTTTTCCCAGATGGGCCTGAGGATTGATGATTAATTAAATGCTTAATTCAGCCCAACCTGTAAAGGCCCAGTTTTGAGTTGTTAAAACTGCTAAAAGCCCACTCTACGGATAAAGCTATATGGGCCGAACCCATCAACCCTAATTCAGCCCATATACCTGGATAATATTAATGGTTAATATTATGGATTTAAAATGGGCTTCAAATGGGCTTTATAGATAATTAATTGATTGGATCAATTTATCCTTGCATGTGATGTATGGGTGTGTGATGTGCTACGTACATGGGCCATAAGTGTTTGGCCCATGCTCAATCGACAGTGGCTCTTGTGCACACCATGGCTGAATGCACATCATTTCCATGGTGTCCCTTTTGGTCATTGGATGACCTCCCTCAGTGGTGGGCCCCACACCTCATGGAGAGGTTACGTGCGGGACCCTAGCCGATTTAGGCCCACCAAAATCTTGCTTTATGAAAGCCAGTGGGAGCCACTTTGGTTTGACCTAGATCAAACAAGGGTGTAATTTACTATTCCCTCCAGCTAATATGAGTGCATGTGATAGGGAGATTCGTATGATGAACTCTCTAATGGCCTTCCATCATTAGCATGAGGATGGGTCCTTCAGTAATGAGGAAACACACCAGAAAATGGGCTATCCGTTTGTTGTTGGGCTTGTCTAATGGCCTTCAATCATTAGCATGAGGATGGGTCCTTCAGTAATGAGGAAACGCACCATAAAATGGGCTATCCGTTTGTTGTTGGGCTTGCCTAAGTGTTTCATAAGATGATAGGGGCGTCATAGACCGATGTGGGAGGGGCTTCACTAGAAAATGGGAACTCTCTCACGGTACCTTGGCGTTCACGAATATGATGGGTAAGCACTCACTGGACAGAAAGGTTTACCTGAAAACGGTTCTGAACCTTGTCTGACAGAGGCCAAAGGGAAAACTCATATGATGAGTGGATATGATCCTTCACAGAAAGGTGGTGGGGTTATGCAGCTGAAACAGTTGGCTCCAAGCACCCTATGTGATTTTCCACATTTCTAGAGACAACTTGTAGTCTCCGTCACTGAGAGAGGAGGGAAATCTCAGAAATGAATAAATGGGAATGGAACATAGATTAAAATCCATCTCTATGTAATGAACATGAATCAAATTAGGTTGTGGACTGATGTTTGCCCTTTTATCAGAAAATGGCAAACGAACAATTTGCAAACTTTGTCGACTGATACAGGAACCTTATGTTGGTCTTAACCTCAAAAAAGTTGGATAACGTAGACAAGAATCCTGCCCTGGATCATCCGGGAGATAGGGCTTCTGAGGCCCAAAGAAGAGAATACCAAGAATGGGAGGAGAAAAACTCCCTTGCCCGCCGCTATATCATTGCCTCCTTTGACAACCCAATACAGAGGCAGTTCGATCAGATCAAACTTGCCAATGACGTGTTGGATATTCTCAAGACAATGTACAAAGATCAGAATCATTCTACTTGGCAGAAGGTCTTGAAACAGTTCATGACCACACAGATGTCCAAGGGCCAACAAGTTCACGACCATTGTCTTCGGATGATGGGTTATATCAACGAACTGGAGGCTTTTGGATCCGGGCTAGATCTGGTAACACAGATTGATGCTATTCTCAACTCTTTGCCTCCATCCTTTAATCCATTCATCATGAATTACAACATGAACAAGTTGAACGTTTGCTTGAGGAAACTCAGTAATATGTTGCAGAGGGCCGAAGAATTGAATAAAAAGGATGGGCCCATTGCCATGCTTGTTGAAGCCGACAAATCGGGCAAGAAAAGGAAGGCAAAGAGAAAGCCCCAGAAGAAGGCTGCCAAACCCAAGAAGCAGAGGAAGGACAAGTCATCAGATGCCTGTCACTTTTGCAAGAAGACCGGCCACTGGAAAAGGAACTGTCCTGCCTACCTAGAATCCAAGAAAGGTAATTTCGAAACTTGTGTTATAGAAACCAATTTATTGGTAGCTTCTACGTCCTGGTGTGTTGACTTTGGGCTTCAACTCATGCGTGTAAATCACTGTAGGGGTTCAAGGTAAGCAGAAGGCTGAGTGAAGGAGAAGTTACGCTCTACTTGGGGACTTCTGCAACTATTGCAGCCGCGGCCATAGGAACCGTGGAGTTAATTTTTAGAGAAGGAATTATTATATTGATAGATTGTCTTTATGTACATAATTTAAGGAGAAATTTGATTTCTGTCGCAAAACTGTGTGCAAATGGCTATTTTGTCTTCTTTAGTAATACGATTAGTATTAAAAGAAATAATAGATTCATCGCATACGGGGAACTGGAGAACGGTCTCTATGTTCTACATCCTTCTCTAGAAATTAACATAATAGAAACTATGTCAGCTGAAATCCCCAAGAAAAGAGTCCATGATACAGTTAATCCCACGTGCCTGTGGCATTACCGACTTGGCCACATCGGTGTTGACCGAATTACAAGGTTGGTAAATGATGGTCCTTTGGATTTTCTAACAGTAGAAGGTCTTCCAACCTGTGAGCCTTGCCTACAAGGTAAGATGACCAAATGGCCATTTAACGGTAAGCCTAAAAGATGTACAGGCACACTTGACCTTATACATACTGATGTATGTGGTCCCCTGAGTGTTAGGACATGGAATCAACATGTGCATTTCATCACCTTTACAGATGATTTTTCACGATATGGTTACGTGTACCTAATGAGACATAAGTCTGAATCCTTTGAAAAGTTAAGGGATTCAGACAAGAGGCCGAGAAACAGTTAGGGAGAGAAATTAAAGCCCTTCGATCAGATCGAGGTGGCGAGTATCTCTCTGACGAATTCAGGGACTTTTTAAAGGATAATGGGATAGTATCACAATTGGCTCCTCCTACTACACCACAACTTAATGATGTTTCAGAGAGGAGGAATATGACCTTATTAGATATGGTCCAATCACTTCTCATACGAGGGAGCTATAAATAGGAGGGCCTTCTGGGCCTCGTTTCCCTTCACGCCATCTTGCTATTTTCGGATCCTGAGGTCGCGCACCTATCAAGTCTACTCAAGTTCCTCAACTTATTTCATCCCATCCCCTTTCGGTGAGTCTTACTTATTGTCAATCATGTCAGGATACCCGTACCATGTTCGTCACTAGAGCAGTGACCAGGATGATGATGTTCCCTCAAGCTCGGGAAGAGCTTGGGAGTAGATTCCAGGGGCCAGGGAGGCCTCTAGCGAAGGAGCTTCCACTTCGTGGGGAAGGGAGCCCGATGCTTTCAGCCCTTCCTCCTTGACAAAGGGGAGACTTAGGTCTCTGATTAGCTATTTCCACCATCCTAGGGACCTCCTCAACTACATCCCCACTGGTAACTTTCTGTGGGAGCACGGTCCCAACGTCATAGTCATTTACCAGGAACAGCTCGAGGCTGGTCTGCGTCTTCCCCTGCACCCCTTGATAGTGAGGTGCTTAATCACTTCAATGTCACTATTGACCAACTCCATCCCAATGCCATCCGAAACTTAGTTGGGACGATATCCTTGTGTTTGGAATACTGTCTTCCCTTGAGTCTGGACATCTTTTCCACTATCCTCTGAATAAAGAATGCCACTCCCGAGGCTCCACCAGAGAGGCGTCTCTACTACTTCTCTCCTCGTCGTGGGTACAAGCTCTTGCATGAGCTCCCGAAGAAAATCCCCGCATGGAAGCGGGATTATTTTTTGGTCTGCAACCCCAAAGGGTGGCCCTTTCCTACTTCCTGGAGGGGCGCCATCCAGGACTCCGGGGTCAAGCTAGATCCTGAAACTCAGAAAATGATGTTGTCCTGGGCATCAGTAGGCTTCCTCTGTTCGGACTACTTGGCTGAGGAGAAGCTCGTGCAGGCCGGCCTGAGCCCGGGTTGGTTTTCCTTTTAAGTCGTGTGGTTTTTGTCGTGACATTGTGTTCATATGCATATATATCTCGTTCTTTCCGAACTAATATTGTGATTTCTTCTTAGCAGCCATCATGTCTGGTATCGACTCGCGCTGCCTTCTTTCAAGCAACCAGAGGTGTAGGGTGAAGAGGTCACGCCCCGACCAGACTCCCACCTCGGGGGGTACTGAGTTCGGAACTACCAAGCCGACTTTATCCTCCCCTCTGCCTGAGTTCCCGTCACCTAAAATCCCGCCACCTCCATCCGAGGGAGCTAGTGGGGCTGGCCTCGAAGGGGCCGAGCTCCCACAGCAGGGGGTGACTCCCCGTAACCCTCTCCAGCCATCCCCGTACCCTCCGTTCCCAGTGGGGAATTGGGAAGGGGTGAATGACTACACCGTGGCTCGATGGAGGAGCCGGAAGGCGATTTGCAATGACGAGGTCGCTCGTTGGGGGAATATGGGGCCCGAGGACCTCACCGCATTTGTCTCCTCTCACTACATGGTGGTAAGTGATTCTTTCAAACGTGCATCCATGCTATGGCTCTTCAAACCCGCATCCAACGTGTCGACGCCATCGACCAGCGGGCTACCAATAAGAAGCTCCAAGGTGAGCTCGACCAGATTCGGGGCGAGCTCCATCACACTCGCAAGGGGAGTGAATCTCAAGAGTTTCTCGTTCGCGACCAGGAGGCCCATATTGCCCGACTTTCTGAAGAGAGCTCGCGTTACAGGGAGGAGTCATCGAAGGTGGCGACGGAGAGGGAGCTCCTGCGGTAGCAGGTGCGGGACTTGGAGCCCACTCTTCTAGATTGGACTCGAAATTTTGACCAGATGGTGGAGGCTGAATGAGAGAAGGTGGTCTAGGATTTCAAGGACTCCTAGGAATATCACGACCTCAAGGTGGAATATGGCTCGAGTTCATACCGCTTTGGGTTTAAGCTTTGCTGGTGGTTGATTCGGAAGAAGTTCTCCGGGCTCAACCTTGACGGAATCACTATGAAGGGTCTGTCTCCCAAGACGGCGGACCAAGCGGAGGAAGGGGAGCCTGACTCTCCGGAGGACGAGGATGAGGAGGTGGATCCCTAAGGCGGTGTTTTTCCTAGACTTCTGGTGGCTCCCACGTGCCATAAACCCGGTCTTTCAAAGATCTTTGATTGGAAGGTTGTGCCCTGTGATTGTCAAAATTTCCAGAGCTGCATAGCTCGGTTATTGCCTTGTTATTTTTCTCTTTCATTCTTCTTTTCTTTTTTTTTTGAAATGGTAATGAAAGTTCTCCCTTTTTCTTCCAAGTATGATGTGCTTCTTTATCTTTGCTAAGGCGATCTCAACACCCAAGCTATTAGAGCTACATACCCGAAGTAGGACTTCTCGATAATCGTTGTCTCAGACTATCCCTTAAATCATTTAAGGCATCTCTGTGGTGCATGGCGAAGTGGTTACCACATGTGACCGAACTATACACTCGTCGGTTACTCTTTAGTTTGATCATCATACTGGAATGAGCTATGCTTGGCGGGGTTTAGGCCCGAGCTGCTCACGCTTTTCATACTTTATCCTCACCGTTGAAATGGCTAAGTCCTTCTTGATGCCGATGTGTTGGTTAGCTTGGTGCCTTAGCCCGTAAGCCGGGGGGTGACTTGTGGTCTGCCCTTGAAGTTTGCCCATGTCATGGAGACGACTAGGTCTTATTGCGTTGAGGTCATGTTAGCTCGGTGTTTTGGCCCTTAGGCTTTGGGAGTGACTGATAGCCCACTCTTGGAGTTTGCCCATGCCGTAGAGGCGACTGGGTCCTATTGTGTCGCGGTCATGTTAGCTTGGCACTTTGGCCCTCAGGCTCTAGGAGTGACTTATAGCCCACCCAGTTGTCACAGATAATATCGCCTTAAGTTGATAATGTTCCATGCCCGAGGTACTTGTTTCCTTTCGAGGGTCTCGAGATCGTATGTTCCTTCCCCGAGCACTCGTTTCACTCGGTAAGGTCCTTCCCAGTTGGACCCGAGCTTGCCAGCACCGGGCTCAGGTACCATAACTTTATGAAGAACCAGGTCGCCGACGCGGAGGTTCCGCTTTTTGACCCTAGCGTTATAGTACCGAGCTACTCTCTACTGGTAAGCTGTGGTCCTAATGTACGCGAGGTCCCTTACTTCGTCGAGTAGATTGAGGTTGGTACGCAGCTCATCTTCATTCGTTTGGTCACTGTATGCTTCCAGTCGCAGTGTAGGAATTTCGATCTCTACGGGGATAACTTCTTCGATGTCGTAGGTGAGGTTGAAGGGAGATTCTCCCATGGCGGTCTTTTCCGTGGTTCGGTAAGCCCATAGAACACTGGGTAGCTCATCTGCCCACAACCCTTTAGCTCGGTACAACCATGCTTTCAGTTCATGGCGGGCCCGAGAAAAGGAAAAGAGAAGGAGAGCCTTCCAGCCAAGGGGACAACCGAAAGAAGAAAGATGCAGCTCGAGGGGCAAAGCCGGGTCAGTCGTTCCGAGCCCCTATAGCAGACCGAACTGATTACACCCCACTAAATGCGAAGTGGGCCAAAATCCTGATGGCAATCAAGGATGCCCCGTATGTGAAGTGGCCACCCCGTCTGAGGGTAAATCCCAACGAGAGAAATAAGAACTTGTACAGTAGTTTTCACAGAGATCACAGTCACAGTACCAAAAATTGTAAGAACCTCCGCGACGAGATAGAGGAACTCATCCGTCGTGGATATCTAAGGAACTTTGTACAAAATAATAATAATGATAATAATAAAACAGGTCAGTGAGGGGAGCACGGTAAAGACACTACCGAGTCCAGCAGCAGGACGACCGAACAATCGCAGAAGCAGCCTCCGAAAGAGAGGCCGGTTCGGGGCACCATCCATGTGATAGTGGGAGGCTCGATCGTCGCACATGGTACTTCAACATCAGCTCGGACATCAATTCGTGAAGCTGCCCGGGAAGAACAAAATCCTCCGAAGCAGCCGAAGACAGAAGAGTCAATTTTCTTCATAGTAGACGACGCACGAGGGGTCCAGTACCCCCACGATGATGCGCTTGTAATAAAGCTGAGGATCAACGACTTCGAGGTCAGGCGCGTACTCGTTGACTCAGGCAGCTCGACAAATATTCTCTTCAAAGCCGCATTCGACCAGCTTCAGTTACAGGGAAGTGACGTGAGGCCTGCGAACACTCCTTTGGTGGGCTTCAGCGGAGAAGAAGTCAGGCCCTTGGGAAAGTGACAGTACCCATGGAAGTCAGCACATGGCCCTGTGTAGTCAGACTCAATGGCGACTTCCTGGTGGTCGCGACCCCCTCCCCATACAATGCCATAATAGGTCGGCCGATCACCCATGTCCTACGGGTGGTGGTCTCCACTTATCATTTGGCAATGAACTTCCCTACAGACTTCGGTGTGGGGGTAGCGTAGGGCAACCAACGACCTGCTTGAGTCCCGCAAGTGCTATTTTGCTGCTCTAAAGGGAAAGACCAAGGTGGTTGATGACCTCGAACTGGAGCGGCCTACGGAGCAAGGCGAGGAACGAGCTACACCCACGGAAGAAACAGTCGATGTTCCGACTTCAGCAACAGACCCAGCTCGGACACTTCAGATTGGTGCTTCCGTCCAGGAACCCCTACAATCCAAACTATTAGGCCTATTAGACAGAAGAAACGCAACCTAGCCCAGGAGCGATGGAAAGTGGTCGACGAGGAGGTCGCGAAGCTCCTCGCAGCTAACTTCATAAGAGAAGTCCATTACCCAAGCTGGTAAAAAAGGCTTACGACAAGTGGCGCATGTGCGTCGACTACACCGACCTAAATCGAGCCTGCCCAAAAGACTGTTTCCCGCTCCCCAGAATCGACCGCTTGGTGGACGTGACCTCACGACACGAGTTGCTAAGTTTCTTAGATGCCTATTCGGGCTATAACCAAATTAAGATGGACCCGGTAGATGAAGAAAAGACTGCCTTCATAACAGAGTTTGGTCTATACTGTTACAAGGTTATGCCCTTCGGGTTGAAAAACGCAGGGGCAACCTTTCAAAGGCTTGTAAATAAATTGTTTGAGCCTTTAATTGGAAGAAAAATAGAATGTTATGTAGATGACACGATCGTCAAAACCCATTTTTTGCATATATTAATTCAAGATTTGCATTCTGTTTTTTAAATTTTGCGTAAGTTTAATATGAAGTTGAATCCAGACAAGTGTGTCTTCGGTGTTACCTCGGGTAAATTCCTAGGGTACATCGTTAGCCGGCGTGGCATTGAGGCCAACCTAGATAAGATTAAGGCCATCTTAGATATGAAACCACCCCGGAAGTTGGAGGCTCAAAGGTTGAATGGCTGCATAGCCGCCCTGAGCCGCTTCATGTCCAAGTCGGTGGACCGCTGTCTACCGTTCTTTAAGTCAATTAAGAGAAAAGGGTTCGAATGGACCCAAGAATGCCAGCTCGTGTTTGACGAACTCAAGAAATACCTCGCTAGTGTGTTGATCTTAACCCTGCCACAACCGTTACCTGCCAGGGCTGCGCAATTGGTCGTTGTGACGTACTCCTCGCCCGGGTGAGTGACACGTCTCCAAAGTGACAGGAATGCTTCCGCCTCCTAAGAGACGTGGGTGCAGACTGTCGAAAGGACAGGGACTGCACCGTCAATAAGGGACGTGGCGTAGTCTGATCGGTACGGCCTATCAGATAGAAGCTTCATGAGGAATGCTCGTACGACCCATTCGTGAGCTACTTTGCAACGAGCCCGGAATACTTCAAGAGTACCCTTAATAGAATTGGTCCTCAGGATGACTTGTCTGCTTGGGAGCTCGGGTGAGCTGGTTTTCTTAGCTCGCGAGTTAAAGTTGTCTCAGAATATCCCTTTAGAGGTAGCTAGGGGAACCCGGAGCTCGCGTTGTGGCGAGTTCCTCCTTTTGCGCGCTACAATGTAGCGAGTTACCTTATGGGCCCGTTACTTGGTTGTACTGGGCCACAATGCTGAACTGTCGTTTATGCTGAGTCAGTATCCATGTGTCGCCATTTCGTGGGTCAGGCCAAATCGTCCTCCATCAGCATTGACTCACCATAAACAAACAAAGCTCTAACAAATGGCTCTACATTTCAAGTTATAAAGCCTTCGCCATGTCATCGGAGGGTTATGTGGCTATTGCCAACATGGGACTCTTAATCCATATTGACATAATAAAAAGCTTATACTGAAATTGTCTTTTAATGTTGGGTGATTGGAAAATAAAAAAAAAAAAGGTTATTAGTTTCTCTCTCTCTCTCTCAATCTCCCTCACACTCTTTCACTCATAATCATCTTTATTTGCTCAACGACTATGTGATTTGAAAATAAATAAAAATGGTTTTTGGTTTCTGTATTTACATTCTTTATATCAATTTCTCTCATTCTCTCTCTCTACCTATTGTTCTCCCTCAATCTCTTTCATTCTCTTTCTCGGTCGATCTCTCATTCTACCTTAATTTCTATCTTTCTCCCTCTCCCTCTCTCATTTTTTTACTTTCTTATTTTCTTACACCCTTATATAGTATTAATCAGATCGTATGAAAGAACATGAGACCAACTTGGTATGGTTCAAAAATTATTACACCAATTTGATAAATTTCACAAGAAACTCTTAGCTATGAAATTTACACCAATTGGAGAATGATAGAGATTGAGGGAGAAGGAGATTTTGACCGCGAGGGAGAGTGTGAGAGAAGAATGAGAAAGATTGAGGGAGAACAATAGAGAGAGAGAGAGGTTTTGATTTGGCTACAGACCGAAGCAGAGAGAGTGGGAGAGACAAAGGGAGAGGGAGATCGAGAGATGACCGTGAGAGTGAGAGAGAAGGGAGGGAGATCGAGAAACATAGGGAGTGAGAGAGAAACTGAAAACCTACTTTCAATATAGGTTTTCTATTGTGTCCAACATGGAATAAGAGTTCCATGTTGGCAACAACCACATAAGCCTCTGATGACATGACGGGGGTTTTTATAATTTGAAATGTAGAGTCGATTTTCAGAGTTTGGTTGGTTTCTGGACCAACCTGCAACATAATTTCAAATGTACAACCAACTTTGACTATAATTTTTCTTTTAAATTATATATTTCATTTACATTATATAAACTATTTTTTTACTTATCACATTTGATTTTTGTTTGTCTATGGTATCATTTTACTCAAATTACTAACCCACCATCTAAAAATAAAAATTGTTTGATTTCTAGGTTGACATTAAATTTTGTATTACATTTCCATCATTGATAAAATTATTTCTTATGTCTAAAACTTATTTTTGTTCAATATAATGAATGTACAATATTTGAGATGTACCTAGTATTTTATTTTTTATAAATATATAACATTTGATATGTACCCAAAATTTTCTCTTATCTTTTTTTTTTTTATTTTTGTGATTTTTGTATTTTCTATTTTAAAAATTTCATTATTTGACTATATATGACATCATTTAATTTCTAGGTAGATTTTGAAATTGGCTTTCGATTTTCATCCTTACTAAAAATATTTCTTACATTTCATAGTTATTTATTTCAATTTTTTATTAATTAATTATGACATTATTTATTAATCTATTTAACCCCAAATGGTCAAATTGCTTCCCCACCACAGGGAGGGAAGAAAATGGTTTTGTTTTCAAATTACTTTTCAAAATATTTATTTTTATACTATATATTAAAATTAATATTGTAGATTTAATTACAAGAATTTAATGATGAGAAAAATATATTTTAAATATAGTATTTAATGAGAGAGAATAGGAAAATATTTTTATGTCCAATTGGTTTAAAATTTTAAATTCCATTTTCATAATTAATAAAAACATTTCTTATTTAACATACTTATTATTGTTTAATATGTATGTTAAAAATGTTCCCTCTTTTTTAATTTCTATTTTTTTACATTTTATCTATTTTTTAATTTTATTATTTAATCATGGTAGCATGGATTAACCCATTTGACCCAAAATGATTTAATTTCTTACCACCATTTAGATAAAAACACTATTTTTGATAGGTAGATTTTAAATGTATAAGCTTTTATGTTATTAGAATTATTAATTTATTAAGTATGGATTCAATCAACATGAATGCAAGTTAATAACTTAAATATTGGATTTAAGGAGAGGGGATTGAATGCATTAAATATCATTAAATTACCTTATTTCAACTCATTTAATAAGCTTAACGAATCGGGAATTCATCACATCTTCTATTTGTCATGGCCACTTTTTCTACTGAACCCACGACCTCCAACACTTTTTGAGGCTAGGCCCTTTTTTAACGGGTCATTTACTTATAAGTCAACCAGCTTCTTCATCTTCAATTCCTACAGAATTTTTTGGATATCTGATTCATTTCAATCCTAGTAGGATCCCTTTGTTGAAACCTTATGGGGTTTGAGACAGGTTTGGGTTTTGACCTTAAGGCTTAGTTTGAAAGGAGTACAAATACAAATGTGCAGAGTGCAAAATCTTGTATTTTGCATGTATTTACCTAGTACATATTTGTATTTGTACTGCTTCCAAACTGACCCTAAGAAATTTGATACTGAAATGCAATTAAATTTAGGATAAATTTCTTAAACTATCCTTATTATTTAGCTAATTCACTAAGTGTATCCCTATTATTTGACAATTGACTAGTTATACCATTACCATTTGCATCCATTAATATTCCGTTAAATTCATATAAGTAACTTATATTTTTTTAAATCCCAATTTTACCCCTACCATCTTTTTCCTTCGAGCAGCAAACCGAACTAGTTTGGTCTTTAAGGAACCAAATCTGAGTATTGCCTCCATCAAAAATCAACTATACTACTACCCAGAAAAAGAAAAACCGAAACAAACACAGGGAACTAGAGAAGAGCTCCTGAGCGGATATGCTAGAAAGAGCTTCCGTGTTTCCATTAGCACTCTTTCTTCGTCAATTCGGCTCTGAAGTAATATCGACGGAACACAAGAACAAAGAGAAAGAGAAAAGAGGAGGCAGTGGATACCGCCCAAGTCCTTCAAATTGTTAATCTTGCCACGAAGGTGCCAGTGCCAGAGGGGGTCGATGTAGACGACGGTGGCGGAGCTGTTACAGTGGTTGTTAGTTTCTGTTACAGTGGCACATGCGGCATGTTAGCAGTTTTTAATCCAAAGCCCAAAGAGAGCCGTGCCTTGCTGAAGCTGAAAATGAAAAATACATTGACGACGGTGGCGGTGTCGAAGCTGAACCCGACCCCAACGATCGGGTGAAGAGAAGCTTGGTTTGCAGGGGTTGCAGCGGTGAAGAGAAGAAGAAGAAGAGGAAGGGTTTCTTCACGCCATGGGTTGTAGGGGTTGCAGGTTTTGTGGCAGAGATCCCCCCTCTCCGTCTCCCTCTTTCCGTCGCCGACGATGCCATGATGCCATGGGTTGCAGGGGTTGAAGGGGTTGAAGGGGTGAAGAGAAGAAGAAGAGGAAGGGTTGTTCACGCCATGGGTTGCAGGTTTTGTTGCCGAGGTCCCTCCTCTTCGTCTCCCTCTTTCCGTCGCCGACATGCCATGATGCCATGGGTTGTACGGGTTGCAGGGGTGAGAGAAGAAGAAGAGGAAGGGTTGTTCACGCCATGGGTTGCAGGTTTTGTTGCCGAGGTCCTTCCTCTTCGTCTCCCTCTTTCCGTCGCCCACATGCCATGATGCCATGGGTTGTACGGGTTGCAGGGGTGAAGAGAAGAAGAAGAGGAAGGGTTGTTCACGGCTTCAGGCCATGGGTTGCAGGTTTGGCTGCAGAGATCCCTCCTCTCCGTCTCCCTCTTTCCGTTGCGGACGATGCCATGACGTCATGGGTTGCAGGGGTGAAGAGAAAAGAAGGGGAAGGGTTGTTCACGGCTTCAGGCCATGGGTTGCAGGGGTGAAGAGAAGAAGAAGAGGAAGGGTTGTTCACGCCATGGGTTGCAAGGGTTGCAGGTTTTGTTGCAAAGGTCCCTCCTCTATGTCTCCCTCTTTCCATCGCCGACGTATTTGATAGCGAAAAAAAAGTTTTATATATAACAGAAGTATGAAAAATAATGCTTTTTGGGAAATTGAATTATGTAAAATCAAAGCCAAAATACTTTTTGATGAATCAATTTTTTGTGCTAAGTACCTCGTCATTTGGTCTGCTTCCAAGTGGTCGATGACTCAGAGGCCGAAGTGGAGAATTTTGCTGGGTGAGGGCTTGGATGCCGAGCTGACAAGGCCGAGCTAGGAGTGGACTAGGAGCCGAGCTGACCAGGCCGAGCTAGGAGTGGACTAGGAGCCGAGCTAGGAGTGGACTAGGAACTGAGCTGACCAGGCCGAGCTGGGGGTAGGCTAGGTGCCGAGCTGACTGGTGGCAAGCTGGATTGATTGTTGAGCTTCATAATTCTTTAGAGACATGCAAGGAGTCAATGTTAGAGGACCCGAGGTAGCTAACCCGACGAGGTCGCTCTGATGCTTAAGTCAGTTATCTCATAGTAGATTGCGAGCTAAAAAATCATAAAGTATGAGAGCTAGAATATGCTTATTTGCCCCCCAATGTCATTGGGGTTGGTGCCTTTATATAGGCATTGTTTGGTGTGGGCTTAACGCACCGTATCCGAGATTTCTGCGAGGTCGTCTAAGTGGTTCGAGATTCCCAGAGGCAACCGCCATGCACGTTGACCACCCTCCAGAACGTTCAATATGTGAGCCAACTTCCAAGGATCATGGGAGTGTTGGGATATGCGTGCCAAATTTGTCAGCGAGCACGTCTCACAGGTCGCCACCTAGACCTCAGTCAGGCGGGCATGCCCTCGAGGGAGGTCGCTCCTTGCATTGAGGTCACTTCGGCTAGTGACGAGGTGCTGCAGGTCAGCCCTGGACGAGGTGCTTCTAGCCGACCTGAGTTGTGGTCGAGGTCGCTAGTTTGGCATAAAGGTTGGTCGCCAGGTCGGCGTCAGTGCCAGGTCGCTAGGTCGGCGCCTATGCCAGGTTGCCGGGTCGGCGTCTGTGCCAGGTCGACAGGTCGGTGCCTGTGCCAGTTTGCCAGTTCAATGCCTGTGCCAAGTCGCCAGGTCGGGCCTTGTGCCAGGTCACCAAGTCGGCGCCTGTGCCAGGTCGCCAAGTCGGCGCCTATGCTAGGTCGCCAATTCGGGACACCATCATCTTGGCTAAGTTGTTGCCTAAGTGGTTCCGGGTGTCACCTAGTTGTTCGAGATGCCATGTGTCACAATATCATTGGAGGGCCAAATCCGCCCTCATCATTTTCCCTCCACTCCTGAGCCAAAATAACTCGGCGAAGGGAGTAGATTGCTCACTCTCCTTACCCTTGATTTTGCCCATGCCGAAGAGGCGACTAGGTCTTATGTGCCCATGCTAAGGAGGCGACTAGGACTTGTATGCCCATGCTGAGGAGGCGACTGTGACTTATGTGGTGTCGATGTCTTTTATCAGCTCGGCACCTTAGCCCTTAGGCTTTGGGAGCAACTCGTAGTCCACTCTCCTTAATCTTTGATTTTGCCCATGCCGAAAAGGTGACTGGGACTTATGTGGTGCCGAAGTCTTTGTCAGTTCGGAACTTTAGCCCTTAGGCTCTGGGAGTGACTTGTAGTCCACTTTCCTTGATCTGTGATTTTGCCCATGCCGAAGAGGCGACTGAGTCTTATGTGGAGCTGGTCTTTTATCAGCTCGCCAGCTCGCGCCTGGGCCAGGTCGCTAGGTCGGTGCCCGTTTTAGGCCACCAAGTCGTGCTTGGGCCAGGCCTCCAGGCCGCGCTTGGGCCAGGCCGCCAGGTCGTGCCTGGGCCAAGCCGCTAGGTCGCGCTTGGGCCAGGCTGCCAGGTCGTGCCTGGGCCAGGCCGCTAGGTTGCGCTCGTGACAGGCCACAAGGTCGGCACCTGGGCCAGGCCGCCAGGTCGCGCCTTAGAGCTACGGATGCGCTGCATCAGCTTCGTTAGTGACGTTGGTTACCCAATCCTATAAGAAGCTACTAGGAGCTCGACCTACGGGGGCAGCACTACTGATTTTAGGTCACCAGCTAGCATGGGAGCCTCGGAAGGCTCAACTGGCAGGGGCGTTCATGCAGTCTGTTGGCCGCCTACTCCCGCGGAAGCCACGAAGAGCTCATCTTTGTAGAGGGTACCTCGCGAAGAGGACTGATAAGGCTTTATCCGAGTTGAAATAAAGTTGGTAGAGCTGCTTAGTCTGTTGGCCATCAACTCCCTGTATAGTCTTTGAGTTCATAAGAAATGGAAACTAGAAAATGAGAGCTTTTAGTTTTTAAAAGGTGAGAACTTAGCTTTTTGGAAGAAGAGGACTTAGCCTTTCGGAGGATGAGAACTTAGCTTTTTGTAGCGTTTCCCACAAACAACACCAATTGATGAATCATTTTTTTGTGTTAAGTACCTCGACATTCGGTCTGCTTCCAAGTGACCGATGACTCCAAGGCTGAAGTGGAGAATTTTGTTGGGTGAGGACTTGGATGCCAAGATGACCAGGCCGAGCTAGGAGTGGACTAGGTGCCGAGCTGACTGGTGGCGAGCTGGATTGATTGTTGAGCTTCGTAAATCTTTAGAGACCTACAAGGAATCAATGTCAGAGGACCCGGGGTGGCTAGCCTGGCGAGGTCTTTTGGATGCTTAAGCCAGTACTCTCATAGTAGACTGTGAGCAAATAAATCATAAAGTGTGAGAGCTAGAGTATGCTTACTTGCCCCCCCCCCCCCCCCGTGTCATTAGGGTTGGTGCCTTTATATAGGCATTGTTTAGCTTGGGCTTCATGCACCGTATCCGAGATTTCCACGAGATCGTCTAAGTGGTTCGAGATTCCTGGAGGGAACCGCCATGCACGTTGACCACCCTCCGAAATGTTTGATACGTGGGCCAACTTCCAAGGATTGTGGGAATGTTGGGATATGCGTGCCGAATTTTTCAGCGAGCATGTCTCACAGGTCGCCACCTGGACCTCAGTCAGGCTGGCACGCCCTTGAGGGAGGTCACTTCGGTCAGTGATGAGGTGTTGCAAGTCAGCCTTGGACGATGTGCTTCTAGCTGACCTGAGTTTTGGTTGAGGTTGCTAGTTCGACATAAAGGTTGGTCGCCAGGTCGACGCCAGTGCCAGGTCGCTAGGTCGACGCCTATGCCAGGTTGCCAGGTCGGTGCTTGTGCCATGTCGCCAGTTCGGGACACCATCATCTTGGCTAAGTTATTGCCTAAGTGATTCCGGGTGTCACCTAGTTGTTCCGAGACGCCATGTGTCACAATATCATTGGAGGGCCAAATCCACCCTCATCACTTTCCTTAAAAATTGTGTTTGAATAAGGCCCTCTTCACGTTTCAGTAAGTTACGCACCAAGGTAGATATTTACACTTAACCCTAGAGCATTTTTGTGCATTTATCCATGTTCTTTTATTTTCCAGGTAACTAATATAATGACCACTTTTGTCCCATTCAAGTGTTGGCAACTTTCCCAATATGGGAAAGTTAATTGGGTTTCTAGTAGATAAGAGCAACTTTTTTCCCTAAATATCAATAAAAATATTATTTTTATTAAATAACCAAAATAGGATACTTTTTTTTTGAAAAATATCAAGAAAGAGTAATGACATTGTTCCTCATCTTCCTCCTCTGCCTTTGTACTCATACAAATACATTGGATTCGAAGACGACAGCGAGGCTTGGAGGAAGACGAGGGCAAATAGGAGAAGGAAGAGGAAGACAAGGGTTTTGCGCATTGACATGGGCGGAGAAGATGAGGAACCGTGGACATTGTTCCTCCGTTTTCCTTCGTTTTGTGCACTGACAAGGGCGAATAAGACGAGGAACAGTGTTCCTCCGTTTTTATGCACTGACATGGGCAGATAAGAGAAGGAAGAGGAATAGTGTCCACTGACATGGGCGAATCCATTGTTCCTTTGATTCCTCTTCCTTCTCTTGTCCGCCCATGTTAGTGCTTAAAACCAAAGAAGACGAGTATCCTCCCATGTCAGTGCACCCTTGTCTTCCTCTTCTTTCTCTTATCTGCCCTCGTCTTCCTCCAAGCCTCGCCTCTTCGAATCCAATGTACTTGCATGTATACAGAGGCAAAGGAGGAAGATGAGAACAATGTCGTTGCCCTTTCTTGATATTTTTCCTAAAAAAGATATTTTATTTTGATTATTTTATAAAAATATTATTTTTATTGATAATTAGGGCAAAAAGTTGTCTTTATCGACTAGAAAACTAAGTTAATTTACCCAAGAAAATAAATTTTCACTGATCCTCACATAAATCATTAAAAAAGAATATGAGTTTCTTGTTCAATAGGATTTTCCCCTCTCAAAATCTCAAAAACAAACACACCATAAGAATCCTTTATCCTGTCTGTGCAATCATATTCATCGGTTAGGCCAATCAACCCATCATCCAACTCTATATATTTTATCCATTCACATCATTAATAACAAATAATTCTCACTTAATAAACCTTTCATTTAATATTATTAATATGATATTAGAGCCATTTTCTATTTTTTAATGTCTATAATTTTCTATAATTTTTACATATTTTTAATTATTCTCTATACTTTCATTATTTAATTTATGACATCTATTTCACCTGCTGGTTGAATCGCAGACTCGCCTGAATGGAAAAACAATTCCACTGTGAGGTCATTAAAGCTATAACTAGAGATCAATTCAGAATGGGAAGCATCCATATCTAAGTCCGATCTTATTATTAACCCAAGTTCATATATTATATAAATAAGATCAAAATCATAATTGAATAAAGGGTTGGGTCGGATGTACATCTAATCCAATTATAAAATGGATACAGTTTTCAAAATCAGAAACAGATTTGTTTGTGTAAATATGAATTATCTGAATCTAAAATAATTGGATCAGATTTTATACTTGCAGACTTTACCTACCTTTAGACTGTGTTTTGGAAAGGATGCAAATAAGTGTGAATGTAAATATGTAGAGTGTAAAGCGGTTCATATAAATTGTAAAATTGGGTTAGTTTAGCACTGACAAATTTATCATTTTACCAAATAGACTTTTTTATCAGATGGATGCAAATACGAATTCCAATAAAGGATGTATTTTTTATCAAAAAATCATTCAAATGTAAATTTACTTTTTTTAATTTGTGTATTTCTACATCTTTTTATCAATGTAAATATACATTAGAAAATGTATTTTCTATCATTTGTCAATGCATAAATGTAATATTGTCAAACGCAGGCAAAAATGAACCAAAGTGCAAATTTATCTTGAAACGTGATTTATACTCCATTTGCATTGTTTCCAAACACAGCCTTAATGGTTGAGTAGAGGGTAAATTTGTAGAGGACAGATCATGGTCATTTAATTTCAGTTACAATTATTGAAATTCAAAATTTGCAAAGTTCAATTAAATTATAAAACCGTTATAGGAAGCAAAATGCAACAAACATCTAAGTATAAAAGGGCTGCAAATGGCACCCATTCATCTGAATTCGAATTCGATCCTATTTAATGGTAGTCAAAATTCAATTGGTTAATAATTGGATCGCATGTAGATCTTTTGATATAATCCAATTCAAATGTAGGTGTTTATATATACTTGAAATTAGCAAGGTTGGTCTGAATGTTTTGTTTTTACTACATAGTCATTGTTTTAAATTTCATAAAATTTATATCGAACATATTTTATTCACGATATACAAATAATAAAGCCATTTGTAATTCGTTTTATTGAATATTATATAATATTTTGATTATTTTTATTTTATTTGTTAATATTATTTGATATTTTATTGCAATTTGAATTTGAGTGTGATGGATGTATCAGGATGACTCAGGACCTGCCACCCACAAGTTGTACCCACAGAGCACCACCACCCACAGGTGAACATCTCCCCATGAATCACACAAGGGAGATATTTCCAATGCGCATTGACATGTATTGTGGATAAAAATGTGGGAAAACCTAGTGGGCAGCAGATATTATATCGTGAACAACGGTGGTCCAAACCTTTTAAATGAAATTAAGGCCATATGTATAACAAATCAGAGTGGCGCAGCGGAAGCGTGGTGGGCCCATAACCCACAGGTCCCAGGATCGAAACCTGGCTCTGATATTGAGAGAAAGGCTTCCTCTCCCGAGTATAATTTTTTTTAAATTCTGTGGCTGGACTCGGAGAATCACTTTGATTGCTGCATCAAAGACAAAGCCTTCACATTCTCCGTTTCAAACCAGAGTTTCATTCTTCTCAAAACCTTCATTCTCGCTTGAGATTATTGCCTTGTCCATCTCAAGCAAACAACAAAACTAAACATCCTAACGTAACCTGTTGTGTCTCAGAGCTGCTTATTTATCTTTTAATTTTGTTCTGGATTTTTTTTTTCTTTTTCCGAGGGGGGTGGGGGAGAGGACAATTTAAATGCAGTAAGTAATTAAATTCTGGTATATAAGTTTTTTTTTTTTGTATTATGATTTGATGAATTCTCCAAGACTAAACACTCATAAAATGCAGACCAACCTAAAATAGTTATACCCAACTCTGTAGGTTTCATGAATCATGAAACTAAAGCACCCAAATAAACTGAATGAATCTATCAGAGGCCTTGAATTGAATGGTTCGAAACAAGGCCAGAGCTCCATCTTCGCAATTCTCATGAACCTGGCTTCGCTGTAAATGACAGAAGCTTCCAACTTTGTAAATTTTTATTAAATGCACTTTGTCCCACATCGATTGCTACTAAATTTTTAGAAGAATTCTTCAAAGCGTCCAAGCAAACAAAGTTCACGACCTCTGTATTCTTGAGTTCTTAGGAGACAGGAATCGAAGTCTGGTGGATGAATTCGGACCTTTGTCTGAAAAATGATGGCTTTGGGACCTCTGTATCCTTGCGATCGTGATTATTGGCTTTGGGACCTCGCACGGTTGTCTGACAGATTACACCCTTTTTTATCTTCTCCATTTTAGTCTTCATCACTGTCTATACTTCTATTATTTTTCAATTGCCCAATACTTCATATAAATCAATCATTAAAGAATGATTTTTTATGTTTAAATAAATTAGTTATAATTACATAAAACTCATTTTTATTATTGTTCATATTTTTTAAAGAATTTTTAAATTTTTTAATGTATCTAAAGCGTATCTTAATACATCTCTTAAAATTATCTTTCCGATATACCTTACGTTTCTCATACTTTAAACCTTACTTGTAACTTTCTGCTCCAATGAAGTCTCTAGATTATTCTGACTCCAATTACAAATCAAATGCACCTTAAATTCTCAACTATCAGGTCAGAAGGTTTTTTGGTATTACAGGAAATCAGCTTATTACACAACAGTGTGAACGTGAGACCCACTGAGGCACTGACCACACCATGAAGAGTCATGCCTGTGTAGATGGGTAAGCACCCATGCCCGTGTAGAAGGTTTTTTGTTTTCAGTTTCTTTGGATAAATTTATTTAAATGGATGTTAGTGCTAAAACTGTCATTTTCCTTAAAGGTCGATTAAGTAAATTGATTACAAATTATATGGGATGTTTTAGTAAAACACAAACTATAGGGTAAGTTTTGATAAATTAATAAAACTATAAGGGGTGTTATAGTAAATGGCCCTTTTAAATAATTGTTATTTTTTCATTCTAAAATTATTTAACTGATAGTGAAAAAAAGCTAATTTATATATAAAAAAGTATGAAAAAATGCTTTTTGGGAAATTGAACTATCTAAAACCAATAGAAAAATTAATAAGCCTAACAAGGATTTTTTTTAATTAAAATCATTTTAAGCAATGGTTGTTTTTTCATTCTAAATTATTTGATAGCGAAAAAAGCTTTATATATAACAAAAGCATGAAAAATAATGCTTTTTGGAAAATTGAATTATGTAAAATCGAAGCCAAAATACTTTCCCTTAGAAATTGTGTTTGAATAAGGCCCTTCAGTAAGTTACTTACTCAAGTAAATGTTTCCCAGGAAACACTTAATCCTGGGGCATTTTTGTATATTTATATGTTCTTTTATTTTCCAAGTAGATAATATAATGACAATTTTTGTCCCATCCAAGTGTTAGCAGCTTTCCCAAGATTTAAAAGTTAATTTACTCAATAAAATAAATTTTTCTTTGTCCTTACATAAATAAAAAAAAAAAAGAACATGGGTTTCTTAGTCAATAAGATTTCCCCCCCTCTCAAAATCCCAAAAATGAATACCCCTCCTTAATCCTAACTATGCAATCATATTCATCCGTTAGGTCAATTTTTCAAAATCAAAATGAAGATTTATTTCTGTAAATATGAATTGTCTGAATCTAAAATAATTGGATCAGATTTCATACTTGGAGACTTTACCTACCTTTAATGGTTGAGTAAAGGGTAAATTCATAGAGGCCATATCGTCGTCATTTGCTTTCAGTTACAATTGATGGTACCCATTCATCTGAATTCGAAATCAAATTTGATCCTATTTAAGGGTAGTCCAAATTCAATTGGTTAATATATAATTGGATCTTTTGATATAATCCAATTTAAATGTACGTATTTATTTATACTTGAAATTTATCTCTATCTATTAGTGAAATTGGTCTTGAATGTTGTGTTTTTACTAAATAGTCATTATTTTAAATTTCATAAAATTTATTGCCAACTTATTTTATTCACGATATACAAATATTAAAGCCATTTTGTAATTCGTTTTATTGAATATTATATAATATTTTTGATCATTTTTATTTTATTTGTTAATATTATTTGATATTTTATTGCAATTTGAATTTGAGTGGGATGGATGTATCGAGATGACTTGGGATCTGTTACCCACAGTTGTACCCAGATCCATACCCACGGAGCACCACCACCATGTATTGGGAATACCTTTCCATGAAATGACAAGGGAGATATTCCCAATGCGCAATTGTCATGTCTTGTTGGTAGAGACGTGGGAACATGTAGTGGGTAGCAGATATGATACCGTGAACAACAGGCCATACATTCAACAATTCAGAGTGGCACAGCCGAAGCGTGGGTATGAGAGAAAGGCTTCCTCCTCCGGGCATCTTTTTCTTTATAGTTAAAATAAAGAAATTATGTAATATATTTAAACAAAATCTGAAAAGTAGAAAAATAATTATAACATAATATTGAAATTAATAATTTAATATTTTTACATAATATTGTAAATAACTAATTTCACTTATATCAAGTAATAATTCGAGAAAATAACTTTCAAAAAAATTAATATTTATTAATAGTTATTTTAAACTATTAATATGTATTTATTATATAATTATATACTAAAATTAATATTTATTGTATTTCAGTAATTATTTATTGTTTTTTGTGATAAACGTATTTTCAATGGTTATGTATAAATTTATTTTGTTTTGTTATTTAACAAAATACTTTCAATAATTATTGGAGATTAAACTACTATTATTCAAATTTTTAAATTTAATTTATTTTACTTATTGTATTTATAGTATTTTTGTTATAACTTATTGATTAATTAATATTTATTAGAGATTAAACTATTATTTGAGATTATGGTATTTATTGACTAAGTTAATATATTTTTAGTACTTATTGTATTTTTGTAATTATTGTATTTTTTTCATTATCAATATATTTTGTATAATTGTGTATATTTGCTATAAATTTTCAATAATTATTGTTATTTATCAAAGATAGGATGATTAGTTTAGCTAAAATTATGAGTATTCATGAGTTGGTTCGGTCCGGCTGTAGGCTATTTGGCCAACCAAATTGACCTGATCAGGTTGGGGAGTTGGTCAGCTTAAACTAACTGACCTTTTGTTAAAATTGACTCACTCAAGTTGTATCGATTTTCACAAAAAGGTTAGACGGTTCAAACGATTTAAACTTAAAAATTAAATTAAAATTTTAAATTTTTAGTGCAATTATTAAAAAATAAATTTAATAAATTAGATTAATGAAATAAAACATTTTAGACTAAGAAGAATGGGAATTTTCTCACTTTTTCGTATTAAAATTATATTTAAAATATATATATATATATATATATATATATCAATTGTTAGATTGTTCGATTTTGGTTAGTTTACAAATGGCAACGTGAAACTGATCCAACTTGGTCGAATTAGAAAATTTTTGAACCAAAACCGACATAAAATACTAGAAAATCGACCAACTCATGTCGAGTTGGTCGATTTCATTAATTTGATGAATAAACCTAACTGAAATTAATTATTGTTATTTTTGTATTATAAAAAAATTATTAAAAGTAGTATATAAAATATAAATAATTATTAATTATTTAAAAAGTTAAAAATATAAAGCAATTGTATATAGGAATGGCAACGGGGCAGGGCGGGGATGGGGAGCCTCTCCCCATCCCTGTCCATGCAAAAATCACCATCCCCATCCCTACTAACGGGGACAAGGTTATCCCCATCCCTGTCCCCACGGGGATTCCCATTCCCCGTGATTTTTATAATGTTAACCATTTTTTTTTGTTTTTTATTTTATCTAAAAAAATAAAAACAAAATAATTACCCCATCGCCACCCAAAAAAATATCTGAGACCATGTGTTGTTTGTATGGTTTTTAAGTTTTTATTGTCGATCCATCGCCACCCAAAAACCTTAAAAAGGAATCAGCCTATTGATTGGTTAGTTTCTCGTGGTTGGTCTTGGTCCCACTCTTTATCGATCTGCTTTTTTCAATTTATGAATCTGGTTTGCCGATTCAAAATGGTGTCTCATCATGTCGCCCAAAAAGTCTCCCAAGATCCTGACTCCATCATAGAGCCAGATACAGGTGGAACCCTCCAATCCAATTTCGGTTTTGACAATTTTTGTAAGAATGAACTTTGTCCCACATCGTTCCTACAGCAAAACCAAAAGAGTTCTTCCAAGTATCCAAGAGAACAACTCTGTTCTATAGGCTTGTACCTCTGTATCCTTGAGTTCTAAGGAGACAGGAATCAAAGTCTGGTGAATGAAGTTGGACCCTGCGATCAGAGCGTGATTAATTGCCTTGGGATCTCAAGACTTGAGATTCTACGGGTCGTAGAGGATCGTTCTCAGCTATCAAGTAGCTCTGGGATGATCGCACGGTTGTCGGACAGACTCTCAACCCTTTCTTTTCATTCCAATTAATTCTTAAAAAATCATTTTAAAATAGGGTTATTTATTAGAACACCCCTGTAGAAAAAAATAGGGTTATTTGTTTTGTGTGATAAAAATAGTTACATGATCACTTAAATTAAGTGGAAAGTGTTCAAGTGCATGGACCAATGATTGTTTATTCCAAAAGTACCCTTAAATTGAAAAGAAAATGTTCAAGAGTATGGATCCATGAGTGTTTTATTCCAAAAGTATTTCTGACACTTTTTTTATATAAAAACAAAATTGACCAAATAGAAAAAATAGTGTTTGTCCGTGTTTTACTAGAGTCAAAATTGACATTTTTGTTTTCACTTTCTTTTGATAAATTTATTTGAATGGATGTTAGTATTAAAACTGTCATTTTCCACTTTTATGTAATGGAAGGTTGATTAAGTAAATTGATTATAAACTATATGTGATGTTTTAGTAAAACACAAACTATAGGGTAGGTTTTGGTAAATTAATAAAATTATAAGGGGTGCTTTAGTAAATGACCCTTTTAAATAATGGTTATTTTTTCATTCTAAAATTATTTAATTGATAGTGAAAAAAGCTATTTTAAATATAACAAAAGTATGAAAAAAATACTTTTGGGGAAATTGAATTATTTAAAACCAAAAAAAATCAGCCTAACAAAGATCCCTTTTTTAATTAAAATCATTTTAAAATACAATGGTTGTTTTTTCATTCTAAATTACTTGATAGCGGAAAAAGTTTTATATATAACAGAAGTATGAAAAATAATGCTTTTTGGGAAATTGAATTATGTAAAATCAAAGCCAAAATACTTTCCCTTAGAAATTTTGTTTGAATAAGGCCTTATTCACTTTTTGGTAAGTTATTTAGCAAGGTAAATGTTTCCCAGGAAATACTTAACCTTGTGGCATTTTTGTGCATTTACCTATGTTCTTTTATTTTTCAAGTAAATAATATAATGATTACTTTTGTCCCATTCAAGTGTTGGCCACTTTCCCAAGATGGAAAAGTTAATTGGGTTTCTAACAGATAAGGATAACATTTTTCCCTAAATATCAATAAAAATAATATTTTTATAAAATAATCAAAATAGGATAATTTTTTTTTTGAAAAATATCAAGAAAGGACAATGACATTGTTCTACGTCTTCCTCCTCTGCCTCTGTACTCATACGAATACATTGGATTCGAAGATGATGGTGGATAAGAGAAGTAAGAGGAATACAAGGGTTTTGCACACTAACATGGGCGGAGAGATGAGGAACAATGCATTGTTCCTCCATTTTCCTTTGTTTTGTGCATTGAGAAGGGTGGATAAGATGAGGAATAGTGTTCCTCCATTTTACGCATTGACATGGGTGGATATGAGAAGGAAGAGGAATAATGTCCAATGACTTGGGCGAAACCATTGTTCCTTTCATTCCTCTTCCTTCTCTTATCTTCCCATATCGGTGTTCAAAACGGAAGAAGATGAGTATTTGCCCATTTCAGTGTGCAAAACCCTTGTCTTCCTCTTCCTCTTCCTTCTCTTATCCGCCCTCGTCTCCAAGCCTCACCTCTTGGAATCCAATGTACTCGCATGAATACAAAGGCAAAGGAGGAAGACGAGGAACAATGTCACTGCCCTTTCTTGATATTTTTCTAAAAAAGCTATCATATTTTGATTATTTTATAAAAATATTATTTTTTATTGATATTTAGGGCAAAATGTTGTTCTTATCAATTAGAAAACTAAGTTAATTTACCCAATAAAATAAAATTTCCCTGATCTTCACATAAATCAGCAAAAAAGAATATGAATTTCTTGGTCAATAGGATTTCCCCCCCTCTCAAAATCCCAAGAACAATCACACCGTAAGAATCCTTTATCCTGACTATGCAATCATATTCATCGGTTAAGCCAATCAACCCATCATCCAACTCTATATATTTTATCCATTCACATCACTAATAACAAATAATTCTCACTTATTAAACCTTTCATTTAATATGGTTAATATGATATTAGAGCTATATTCTATTTTTTAATGTCTATACTTTTCTATAATTTTTACATATTTTTAATAATTCTCTATACTTTCATTATTTAATTTATGGCATCTATTTCACCTGCTGGTTGAATCGCAGACCCGCGTGAATGGAAAAACAATTCCACTATGAGGTCATTAAAGCTATAACTAGAGATCAGTTCATGATGGGAAGCATCCATATCTAAGTCCGATCTTATTATTAATAACATAATCCTGTCGGATCTAAAGGGATCCTACGAATTTTCAAATTTAACCCAAGTTCATATATTATATAAATAAGAGATCAAAATCATAATTGAATATAGGGTAAGATGCACATCTAATCCAATTATAAAATGGATGCAGTTTTCAAAATCAGAATCAGATTTGCTAGTGTCAATATGAATTATCTGAATCTAAAATAATTGGATGAGATTTCATAATTGCAAATTTTACCTATCTTGCTGCGTTTGGAAGCGATGCAAATAAGTGTGAATGTAAATACGTAGAGTATAAAATGGTTTATATAAATTGTAAAGTTGGGTTAGTTTTGCACTGACAAATTTACCATTTTATTAAATAGACTTTTTTATCAAGTGGACGCAAATATGAATTCCAATAAAGCATGTATTTTTTATCAAAATCTCATTTGAATGCAAATTTACTTTTTTTAGTGGTGTATTTTTACATCTTATTATCAATATAAATATGCATTGGGAAATGTATTTTCTATCATTTGTCAATGTGCAAATGTAATATTGCCAAACACAGGCAAAAGTGAACCAAAGTACAAATTTACCCTGAATCATGATTTATATTTCATTTGCATTGTTTCCAAATGCTGCCTTAATGGTTGAGTAGAGAGTAAATTCCTAGAGGCCATATCATGATCATTTGATTTCAGTTACAATTATTGAAATTCAAAATTTGCAAAGTTCAGTCAAATTATAAAATCATTATAGGAAGCAAAATGCAACAAGCATCTAGGTATAAAAGGGCTGCAAATTGCACCCATTCATCTGAATTCGAATTCAAATTTGATCCTATTTAAGGGTAGTCCGGGTTCAATTGGTTAATAATTGGATCGCATGTAAATCTTTAGATATAATCCAATTTAAATGTAGGTGTTATATATACTTGAAATTAGTAAGGTTGGCCTGAATGTTGTGCTTTTACTAAAGTCATTGTTTTAAATTTCACAAAATTTATTGCCAACATATTTTATTCACGATATACAAACATCAAAGCCATTTGCAATTCGTTTTATTGAATATTATATAATATTTTGATTATTTTTATTTTATTTGTTAATATTATTTGATATTTTATTGCAATTTGAATTTGAGTGTGATGGATGTATCAGGATGACTCAGGACCTGCTGCCCACAAGTTGTACCCAAAGAACATCACCACCATGTATTCGTAAACATCTCCCAAGAACATGATAAAGGAGATATTCCCAATGCGCAATTATCATATGTTGTGGGTAAAGATGTAGAAACATCGATAGGTAGCAGATTGTATACCGCGAACAACGGTGCTTCAAACCTTTTAGGAGAAATTAAGGCCACATATACAACAAATCAGAGTGGCGCAGCGGAAGCGTGGTGGGCCCATAACCCACAGGTCCCAGGATCGAAACCTGGTTCTGATATAAGAGAAAGGCTTCCGCCTTTGGATATCGTAGTACTTTGTTGCACAAGTGCTTTTTTGAAGTGCTTCAGGGCTTGATTGTTTGGTGACCTACTCTTGTCAACCACTTTATTGTGTTTTTTAAGCATTTATTGGGGTGGGGATGTTTGATGACCTCATTTTCTCACAAATGCTTATATTGACTTAAATAACACTTTTAGCCTTCACTCCACATATTTATAAGCAATGTTTTCCCAATCATTATAATATATATTTAAATGAAAAATCACATCACTATATGACACATGAGAGTCCACGTGTGCTCACACATGGAGTGCTACATGGATAATAATAATAATAATAAATACTTCCAAAAAGCATTTTCAATGATCAATTTTCACTAAAGTATTTCCAGATACGGGTGTAAACGGGTTGAATTTGAATCGGATCAAGCAATATCCGAATAAAATTCGATTTCCAACAGATATCGAAAATTAATATCTAAATTTGAATTTGATTAGATATTCGAATATTCGATTCAATTCGAATTCAATTAATTAATTGTTTTAGATAATTAATAAATATATAAATAAATATTTTATTGATATAAAGTATATAAATATATAAATTATTTATATAACTTAATTATATATATAAATTATACAATATATTTTTATATTATATATAAGAATTAAATAATCAATCAAATTCGGATATTTATCGAATCGAATAAGGTCATATCTGAATTCGAATCTGATTAACTATTCGGTATGAATAGGATATTTGAATTCGATCGATTAGATATTTGATTTGTCCGAATTCGATTAGATTGTGTCGAATATCGAATTTGAAATTGGATTTTCGAATACTGTTGACACCCCTACTAGTCCTAGAAAGCATTTTCAAGGATTATTTTTCACAAAGTACTTCCAGAAAGTGCTTTTAAGGAGCATTTTTTGCAAATTACTTCTAGAAAGCACTTTGAAGGCGTGGTTTTCACAAAATACTTTCAGAAAGTGCTTTTATAGTGCAGTTTTCACAAATTACATCTAGAAAGCACTTTTAAGGATTAGTTTTCACAAAATACTTCCAGAAAGTGCTTCTAAGGAGTAGTTACTTCCAAAAAAGCATTTTAAAAAATCAATTTTCGCAAAATACTTCTGGAAAGTGCTTTTAGGTAGTAGTTTTCACAAATTACTTCAAGAAAGTACTTTTAAGGATCAATTTTCAAAAAATACTTCCAGAAAGAGCTTTTAGTGAGCAATTTTCACAAATTATTTGCAAAAAACACTTTTAAAGACCAGTTTCACAAATTCCTTCCGAAAAGCACTTTTAAGGCACAATTTAGAAAGTGCTTTTATGGAGTATTTTTCAAAAACAACTTCCATAAAGCACTTTCACAATTGAGTTTTCACCACTAATATCTAATTAAAAAAAACAAAATAGGATGACTAAATTCAGAATATTCAAAAAAATAAAATAGGATAATATTGGGAACATCACATCTTTGCCCCACAACGCCCCACAACACATCCCCGCTATGTATTGGGAACATCTCCATGACAACATCGGTTCTGGTACTATCATCGGGAGATGCTCCTAATACACGACAGGTGATAGCTAAAATTATAACCCTAGCAAGTGCACTAGTTATCAAGTAGTATAAAAATATCGTTCCTACGAGGATTTAACAAAATAAGTATTAGAACTACAACCTTCATTGATTATTTGGGCAATCGAAATTCAGATCCAACAATAAGAACTACTAGACATTAAAAATAGAAAAAGAAAATAAAAGCAAGGATAATCAATAACTGAATATGCAACAATTAATTGAAATCGCTAGGACCATTGGTCTGCCTAACCATTCCAATGAATATTAATGGATGAGATTAACCAAGATAATTTGTCATTTCCACAAGTTGAAGTTTTTCCAATTTTATTTAATATTCTTTCCCAAGATATATCAAACCTACTTCTATCAAGTAACCCTTCGATCCCTCAACTAGAGTTCTTAAGATAGAAATGCATTAAGTTCAAAGAAAAACTTATACATTCAGATGAATCATGTGTATGTATTCCTATATACCATTCAATTCACACCATGAATTATTTGGTCTGATATATGAATTCCTCTCCCGATTCGTTCATATAAACCCAATCAATTAAGAGATGGCCACTCCTAATCGCATTAAGCAAATAACTCATAGACTATATGGAAATCACGATCTTGGATGAATCATAATAAAAATATATTCATTATCATGGTTAGGCTTTCCACAGCCCCAGCTATAAGTAAATCAGTTCATGATAAAGGAAATAAAGCAAATGAGAAGAAAGAAAGAACTCATGATTTCGCCCTTGGAGCTGAGATATTCTCTTCTTGCCGCCACCTCCTTCTTGAAGCTTTCTTCCTTTGTTGGTCTCCTTCTTGAAGTTTTCTTGATGATCTTCTTGATTACTTTAGAGGGAACTTCAGTAATTGATTGATTGAGTGATCGATGCCAGGAGTTGGTATGCCCAACCCTTGATATAGTTTAGGGGAGGGGCTATTACAACTACTTGGAGTTATCTCTAGAATGGATAATCCATGTTAGTTCTAAACTGATCATATCCTATCTTATCTTATCTCTTATCTAATGATCTCAATCTTCTTTAACTTTCTAGAATTACATTTAAAATTCAAATCTAAGAAAA
Organism: Nelumbo lutea; assembly: GCF_056320005.1. Lineage (NCBI taxonomy): Eukaryota > Viridiplantae > Streptophyta > Magnoliopsida > Proteales > Nelumbonaceae > Nelumbo > Nelumbo lutea. The sequence goes on from NC_142684.1 coordinate 208,489,354, forward strand.
TTCTGCATTCTTGAATTCAAGTGGACTGCTACAAGGCATCTCTGCGAATTGGGCTTCGGCTGTGAGTTGGGCTTTACTATAGATTCGCTTCAACTTTGGGCCTGATTTTGACTTTGGTACAGGCAGAATCTGCCAAAACCCAGAACATGAAAGTTGTAGATATCACTCTTATCTTTGCAGTGCATCTTGAATCAGCCCAATCGGAACTCGGATATGAGAGTTAGGCCCAAATCACTGAATGATGCCGAAACTGTGAAAAAACATCTGATTATCCTTGTTTTCCTTCTTGCGACTTCTTTCCTTGCCCTGAATCAAAATACCAGAGTAATGAGTCCAATTAAATATAAATTAAGTGTAGAAAGATTGAATATTAATAGATAAGATTATGATATTTTTTATTCGCATCAGCAGGGATGTGCTGTGGGGTGGAGATGTGAACTCCTATCAAGCATCTTTTGAGCCAACACTTCTTTTCCCTCACCCTGACTTTGGCGACACAAACTTTACGACCTACCAAAGTTATGTGAATCGAAGTTTCACTAACATTAATGTTACACTAGCGGGGACCCGTAAGATGCACGGAAAATCTGAAAGATTTAATAATTTTATTTACTATTAATTAATATTAAATTAAAAATCAGATTTTGTTGTTAATTGCCTAAAAGTATTCAAAGTTATTGTTAATATTTAAAATTTTAATAATTGTAATTTTCATTGAATATTGATTTATAGAAAATAATTATTGTTAATTTAATATGAATAAACATTTTTAATGCATTTAGTTTTATTAATAATTTGTAGTAATTTTAATAAATTTTATTATTTTAAAATGAAAATTTGATTAACTTTAAATAAATAAAAATAATTACAAAAGCTAACTTTTTTGTTAACTTAACTAATAATTAACAATTATATAGGAATGACAATGGGGTGGGTTCAAGGTGAGGCACCCCATCCCTGTCCCTGCCCCATAATCAAGACACTCTACTCCATCCCCGCCCTGTCCCCAGTGTCAAGCGGGTTCAGGGCAAGGCAACTACTCCTCAATGTCAGGCGAGTTTAGGGGCAAGGCACCCCACTCCTCAAGGATGGGAAATCCTCGAATTTCCCCACTCTATCCTCAATATTGGGTGGGTTCAAGTAAAGGTGTAAATCGGCTCGTGTTGGGCTGGCACGACACGACCTGCATGTGGCCCGCACGAAGTGTGGGCCGTGTCGTGCTGGCCCACGGAGCGTCTTGGGCCATGCCTCTCTCCCCTAGGATAATTTGGGGGTCGGTTTGGCATGATCCATGGCCCGAGCCCGCATGAGCTCGTGCTGTGACGTGGGGTCAGCTGGTCCATGGACCGAGCCTTGGGCTAGGCTAGGCCGTTGACCAAGCCAAGCTATGAGAGGTCCATTTTTAAAAAAAATTGAAAAAGATGTTTAAATTTTTATTTCATATGATTTTTTATGTACACAATTGTTTATATATACAATTAGACCTATCATGGGCTGAGTAGCTCGACGGCTTGGCCTAGCTTGACCCATTATTTTTCAGGATTGGACAAAATTTCAAGCCCATGGGCTCAAGCTTGAGCTTTCTCAAATAAGCCCGACTTGATACTATTACATATATAAAAAAGTACTTATGTTATATATAATAAATATAATATATATGCTTCTTAAATTATTAATAAATATCAATTTACAATTACCAAATATAAATTAGTTTATTAATTTATTAAATTATTACTAAATTAATATAATATTACTTTATAAGAGTATACTGAAAATAAGGCATTTTATGTATAGTCGGGTTTTGGACTTGGGCTGGAGCTTGAGCTTCGAGCTTTATATAAGGGCTAGGCTTGGGCTCAAGATCTAGGCCCGATGGTCAGGCTAGGCTTGGGCACGGGCTTGCACATTTTCTGTTGATAAAGATGCCCTTGTTATTTATAAAACTATGATTTTTTACAAATGAAAAATTTTATTTAATTCTAGTCTAGTATAAAAAGTATATAACATTTCTATATATATTAATATAAAATTTTTTATTTAAATATTATATAATAATGTTTACTTAAGAGAGCAGATTTGGCCCTCCAATGATATTGTGACACATGGCACCTCAGAACAATTATGTGACGCCTGAAACCACTTAGGCAATAACTTGCCTTAGCTAAGTTGATGGTGTCCCACTTGGCGGCCTAGCACAGGCGCCGACTTGGCGGCTGGGCACTCCCACGATCCTTGGAAGTTGGCAACCTGCAAGATGTGCTCGCGGACAAATTTGGCATGCATATCCTAACACTGGTCAACTCGGCACTTAATAGGTAGCTCGGCCTGGTCAGCTCGACATTCAGGTCCTCATCCAACATAAGTTCACTTCGGCCTCTGAGTCATCAACCACTTGGAAGTAGACCAAATGACGAGGTATTTAGCACCAAAAATTGATTCATCAATTGGCACCGTCTGTGGGAAATGCTACAAAAAGCTAAGTTCTCATCCTCCGAAAGGCTACATCCTTTTCTTCTAGAAAGCTAAGTTCTCACTTTCTAGTTTCCATTTTTTAAGAACTCAAAGACTATGCAGGAAGTTGATGGCCAACAGACTAAGCAGCTCTACCAACTGTATTTCAACTCGGATAAAGCCTCATTAGTCCTCTTCACGAGGTACCCTTTACAAAGATGAGCTCTTTGTGGCTTCCACGGGAGTAGGCAGCCAATAGACTACATGAACGCCTCTACCGGTCGAGCCTTCCAAAGCTCCCGTGCGAGCTGGTGACCTAAAGTCAGTAGTGATGCCACCATAGGTTGAACTCCTAGTAGCTTCTTGTAGGAGTGGGTACCGACGTCACTAATGAGGCTGATGCAGCGCAGCCATAGCTCCAAGGTGCTGAGCTGATAAAAGACCTCGACACCACATAAAACCAAGTCGCCTCTTCAGCATGGGCAAAATCAAAGATCAAGGAGAGTGAACTACGAGTCGCTCCCAGAGCCTAAGATCTAAAGTGTCAAACTGGCAAAGACTTCGGCTCCACATATGACCTAGTCGCCTCTTCGGCATGGGAAAAATCAAGGGTAAGGAGAGTGGATTGCGAGTCACTCCCAGAGCCTAAGGAATTGAATCGGCGCTTATGAGCTCACCGAATTAGTCATTTCAGGACAAAAGGAGCAATCTACTCCCTTCGCCAAGTTACTTTCAGCTCGGGAGTGGGGGGCAAATGATGAGGGCAGATTTGTGCCTCCAATGACATTGTGACACATGGCACCTCAGAACAACTAGGTGACACCCGAAACCACTTAGGCAACAATTTGCCTTAGTCAAGTTGATGGTATCCCACCTGGTGGCCTAGCACAGGTGCCGACCTGGTGGCCTGCGAGACGTGCTCGCCGACAAATTCGGCATGCATATCCTAACACTCCCACGATCCTTGGAATTTGGCCCATACGCCGAACAATCCAGAGGGTGGTCAATGTGCATGGTGGTTGCCTGAGGGAATCTCTGACCACTTAGATGACTTCTCGGAAATCTCGGATGTGGTGCGTGAATCCCACACCAAACAATGCCTATATAATGGCACCAACCCCAATGGCATAGAGGGGCAAGTAAGCATATTCTAGCTCTCATACTTTGTGATTTTTAGCTCACAGTCTACTATGAGATTACTGACTTAAGCATCGGAGCGACCTCGCCAGATTAGCCACCCCGGGTCCTCTGACATTGATTCCTTACAGGTCTTTATAGAACTACGAAGCTCAACAATCAATCCAGCTTGCCACCAGGCAGCTCGACCCTCTGGTCAGCTTGGCACTCTGGTCACCTCGTCACCTAACTTGCCTAGCTCGGCCCAATCAGCTCGTCACCTATCCTGCTTAACTTGGCCTAGTTAGTTCGACACCTAGCCTGCCCAGCTTGGCCCAATTAACTCAACACCTAATCTGCCCCCAGCTCGGCATCCAGGTCCCCGTCCAGCAAAAGTTCACTTTGGCCTTTAAGTCATCGGCCACTTAGAAGCAGACCTTAAGACGAGGTACTTAGCACAAAAAATTGATTCATCAATAATGGCAATAATATTGCAAGCAAGCCCAACCCTTATATGAAGCCCGACCATCAGGCTTAGATCTTGAGCCCAATCCTTGCCCTTATATAACATAAGTTAGTTTTTTTATATATGTAATATTATCAGGCCAAGCTTATTTGAGAAAGCTCGAGCTCGAGCCCATAGGCCTGAAATTTTGCCCAAGCCTGAAAATTAATGAATCAGACTGGCCTGGGCCATCAAGCTACCCAACCCATGAATATGTTTAATTGTATATATAAACACATATGCAAAAATTATTGAATAATAATGAAAAAACACCAAAAATTAATTAAAAATCCAAAAATATTGAAAAACCTAAAGCTTAATTGAAATATTAAAAATAATTAAAAAATTAAACTAATTGTATTTTATTGCAAAAAATACTGAATAATAATGAAAATGTAATAATTCATTAACAATAATTATTTTTATACTATAATTAACAATAATTATACCTTAAGCTATAAAAAGTAGAAAATTACATTTAATTAGTTTTAGCCAAGAAATTAGTAATATTTTTGAAAATATGTTAAAAATTATTGTATTTTAAACAAATACAATAATTAATAATTATAATATTGTCATAGATAACATTATTTTAATAATTAAAAAAGTAACAAATCGTTTATAACTTAAGCAACTATCAGATCTATAAATTTGCAAGCTAAAACAACTATTTTCTTTTGAGTTAGGTCTAGCTGAGATATGCACCATGCCCACACATTATTAGGGATAATCAGATTCAAAGTCTAATTGGGTATCAAACTTTTGGACTCCAATGATGGCTTTAGTGGATAGGGCCCAAGCTAAATAACCCCTAATAAGCTCAATTTGGAAGTTATATGCATATACGGTAAATGATGAATCAATTTTTGGAGCTAAGTACCTTGTCATTTGGTATGCTTTCAAGTGGCTGATGACTCAGAGGCCGAAGTTAACTTTTGCTGGATGAGGACCTGGATGTCGAGCTGCCTATTAGGTGCCGAGCTGACCAGAGGGCCGAACTGCCTGGTGGCGAGCTGGATTGATTGTTAAGCTTTATAGTTCTTTAGAGACCTACATGGAATCAAAGTCAGAGGACCTGGGGTGGCTAACCCGGCAAGGTCGCTCTGATGCTTAAGTTAGTACTCTCATAGTAGACTACAAGCTAAAAATCACAAAGTATGACAGCTAGAATATGCTTACTTGTCCCCCCTATGCCATTAGGGTTGGTGCCTTTATATAGGCATTGTTTGGCGTGGGCTTCACGCATTGCATCCGAGATTTCAGAGAAGACATCTAAGTGGTCCGAGATTCCCTGAGGCAACTACCATACACATTGACCACCCTTCGAATCGTTCGAAACATGGGCCAACTTCCAAGGATCATGGGAGTGTTAAAATATGCATGTCGAATTTGTCAGCGAGCACATCTCGCAAGCTGCTAGGTCGGTGCTTGTGCCAGGCCGCTAGGTAGGACACCATCAACTTGGCTAAGGAAAATTGTTGCCTAAGTGGTTCCATGTGTTACCTAGTTGTTTTGAGGTGCCATGTGTCACAATATAATTGGTGGGCCAAATCTGCTCTCATCATTTTACCCCCACTCCCGAGCTGAAAGTAACTCGGTGAAGGGAGTAGATTTCTCCTTTTGGCCTAAAATGACTAATTCAATGAGCTCATAAGCGTCGATTCAATTCCTTAGGCTTTGGGAGCGACTCATAGTCCACTCGCCTTACCCTTGATTTTCCCATGCCGAAGAGGCGACTGGGTCTTATGTGGTGCCGAAGTCTTTACCAGTTCAACACTTTAGCTCTTAGGCTCTAGGAGTGGCTCATAGTCCACTCTCCTTGATCTTTGATTTTGACCATGCCGAAGAGGTGACTGAGTCTTAAGTGGTGCCTGGGTCTTTTATCAGCTCGACACCTTAGAGCTACGGCTGCACTGTATCAACCTCGTTAGTGACGTCGGTTACCCACTCCTACAAGAAGCTACTAGGAGCACAACCTATGGAGGCAACACTACTAACTTTAGGTCACCAACTTGCACGAGAGCCTTGGAAGGCTCGACCGACAGGGGCGTTCATGCAGTCTATTGGCCGCCTACTCCCGCGAAAGCCACAAAGAGCTCATCTTTGTAGAAGAGGCGACTCGCAGTTCACTCTCCTTACCCTTGATTTTACCCATGCTGAAGAGGCGACTAGATCTTAAGTGCCCATGCCGAGGAGGCGATTGGGACTTATGTGGTGCCAAGGTCTTTTATCAGCTTGGCACCTTAGCCCTTAGGCTATGGGAACAACTCATAGTCCACTCTCCTTAATCTTTGATTTTGCCCATGCCGAAGAGGTGACTGGGACTTATGTGGTGCCGAAGTCTTTGCCAGTTCGACACTTTAGCCCTTAGGCTCTGGGAGTGACTTGTAGTCCACTCTCCTTGATCTTTGATTTTGCCCATGCCGAAGAGGCGACTAGATCTTATGTGGAGCTGGCCTTTTATCAACTCGCCAACTTGTGCCTAGGCCAGGTCACCAGGTTGGTGCCCGTGCCAGGCTGCCAGGTCATGCTTGGGCCAGGCCTCCAGGTCACGACTGGACCAGGCCGCCAGGTCGTGCCTGGGCTAGGCTGCCAGGTCAAGCTTGGGCCAAGCAACTAGGTCGCGCTCATGCCAGGTCGCGCCTTAGAGCTATGACTGCGCTGCATCAGCCTCGTTAGTGACGTCAGTTACTCAATCCTACAAGAAGCTATTAGGAGCTCAACCTACAGGGGCAACACTACTGACTTTAGGTCACCAACTCGCACGGGAGATGAGTATTCCTGGATTGAGTACAACTGTTCATTCGGAAATTCCTCTTGAATGTTTCTAGTTATTTCCTCATTTGAGCTTACCTTGTCCAACCGGGAGAGATGGTCAGCAGCCAGGTTTGCAGCACCCTTCATGTCTCTAATCTCAATGTCAAACTCTTGCAACAAAAGGATCCACCTGATCAGTCTTGGTTTTGATTTTTTCTTGGTAAGCAAGTGCCTTAATGCCGAATGATCTGTGTAGATAACAACCTTGGATAATATCAGATATGAACGAAACTTGTCAAGTGCAAATATTACTGCTAGCAGCTCTTTTTCGGTAGTGGTGTAATTGAGTTGGGGTCCATTCAAGGTTCTGCTAGCATAGTAAATTGGCTGAAAATGTTTGTTCGTTCTTTGTCCTAAAACAACTCCTATAGCAGAATCACTCGTATCACACATTAATTCAAATGGGAGGGTCCAATCGGTTGCTATCATGATAGGTACATGGATCAATTTGTCTTTCAAGATGTTGAAAGCATGAAGGCATTCAATTGAAAATTCAAAAGTCGCTTCTTTTTGAAGCAAGGTAGATAATGGCTTGGCAATTTTTGAGAAATCCTTAATAAACCTCCTATAGAATCCGACATGTCCTAAGAAACTTCTCAAAGAACGAATAGATGTTGGGGGTGGCAATTTTTCAATTGCCTCCACCTTGGCCTTGTCGACTTCTATACCTCTTTGAGAGATCTTGTGGCCAAGCACTATGCCTTCTTGCACCATAAAATGACATTTCTCCCAATTCAGCACAAGACATGTTTCTTCGCATCTAGTAAGCACCTATTCTAGATTAATTAAATATGCATCAAATGAATAACCAAAAACTGAAAAATCATCCATAAAGATCTCAATAAAATTTTCAACCATATAAGAAAATATAGACATCATACATCGCTGAAAGGTTGCTGGGGCATTGCATAACCCAAAGGGCATCCTTCGGTATGCAAATGTACCATATGGGCAAATAAAAGTGGTATTTTCTTGGTCTTCTGGTGCAATTGGTATCTGGTTGTACCCTGAATATCCATCCAAGAAACAATAGTACTCATGCCCAGCTAGCCTCTCTAACATTTGGTCCATAAATGGGAGAGGGAAATGGTCCTTCCGGGTGGTTTCATTTAATTTTCTATAGTCAATACACACACGCCATCCCATGATGGTTCTAGTAGGGATGAGTTTAGTTTTCTCATTTGGAACAATAGTCATACCCCCTTTTTTGGGCACAACTTGCACAGGGCTTACCCAAGAACTATCAGAAATAGGATAAATGATCCCGACATCTAGCATCTTAATTATTTCAGCCTTTACCACTTCTTTCATGTTGGGGTTCAGGCACCTTTGGGGCTGAAGGGAAGGCTTGCTTGCTGTCCTCTTCCATCAAAATTCTGTGAGTACAGATTGATGGATTAATGCCTTTGATATCCTCTATCTTCCAAGCTATAGCATTTTTGTGTTCTCGCAGCACTCTTAATAGCTTTTCTTTTTGTAAGGGATTTAGTGTTGTGGAAATTATTGCGGGGAGATCTGATGGTGCCTCAAGGAAAGCATACTCTAAATGGAAAGGTAATTGCTTCAATTCAAGGGTGGGGGGTTCTTGGGATGATGGCTTACCTGATGGTCCAGGCAATTTTCCTAGGTTCTCTAACTTGAGAAACCCCTTTCCCTTGAATTGAGGCTTATCATTTAGGTATGCTATCATGAGGTTTACTTCTTCATTTTCTCCTTTTTCCATGTCTCCTTGCTGGAGGCAGAGTTGAAGAGGATCAACTAATCTACTTACCTGGAAGCATTCATCAATTGTCAATTCAATGGCATCAATCATAAAACAAGAATCATCACTAGAGGGTGCATGTTTCATAGCATCAGACATTTTAAAAATAACCTCCTCATCTTGTACCCTAAGGCTGAGTTGTCCTTGTTGGACATCAATCATTGCTTTCCCGGTAGCCAGGAAAGGTCTCCCTAAGATCAGTAGGACTTCTACATCTTCTTGCATGTCTAACACAATGAAATCAACTGGAAAAATGAATTTGTCAACTTTAACTAAAACATCTTCTATAATCCCACTAGAATGTCTAATGGATCTATTAGCTAGTTGTAATGCCACTCTAGTGGGTTGGGGTTCATTCAATCCCAATTTCTTGAATATAGAATATGGCATTAAATTGATGCTAGCTCTTAGGTCACATAAAGCTTTTTCAATTTTGAGACTGCCTATAGTACAAGGAATAGTGAAACTCCCTGGATCCTTAAGTTTTTGAGGTAGCTTGTTCAGAAGGATAGCAGAACATTCCTCATTTAAAGCAACTGTAGCCACATCTCCCAGTTTCCTTTTGTTTGCCAATAATTCTTTCAAAAACCTTGCATAGTGTGGCATCTGGGCTAAAGCATCAGTAAAAGGGATATTAATGTGTAAACTTTTAAAATTTTCAAGAAACTTACCAAATTCCTTTTCCAATTTCTATTGCTTCAGCCTGTTAGGGAATGGAACTTGTGGCTGCTGGTGCACCCCTTGTTGTGCTTCTGGTTGTTCCTTCTTTTGTTGTCTAGTCCCAAGACTTGTTTCTGCCTTGGGTTCAGCCCAATTCTTCTTTTCTACCTCGGGCAACTCTTTTCCACTTCTTAAGGTAATAGCTTGCACTTGCTCTCGCGGGTTCACTTCAGTGTTGCTTGGAAGAGTTCCCGGCATTCTGGAAGAGATCAATTGTGCCAATTGCCCCACTTGGTTTTCTAGGTTTTTGATTGAGGCTTCCTGGTTCTGGAACCTGGTGTCCACACTTGTTATAAATTTTGTCATCAGTTCCTTCAAATTGGACTTTGGTTCAGGCTGATGATAAGTCTGGTGGAAAGGCTTTGAAGTATGCTGACTTGGCTAGGACTGATTTGAATGTCCCCTCCATCCTGGGTGAAAGGTATGGTGACTTTGGTAACCTTACTGTCTTGATGAATTACTGACAAAGTTGACTTGTTCAGTAGATGGCCTGAACTGATTGCCAACTTGGCGGTCAGTGTTGATGTGACCTCCCCCACACAATTCACAAGTAAGAGGCTGCACATGCATGGCAGCTATTTGCATTTCATCAATTTTCTTACTGAGTGCTCCTATTTGTGCAGATAGTGTTGTATAAGTATCAACATTATGTAGGCCTTGCTACTTCTTAGTTTGAGTTGATTCTGCTGGTAATGAATTCAGCCATGCTTTGGCTTTATCCTTCAAAGAAAATGGGAATAACCTCAGCCTAATGGCATCATCACTTACCCCATTGTGTTTGAAGGTACCACATATTTCTAAAAAGTTAGAAATGTATGCATTGGGATCTTCATGGGCCAAACCACATAATTGCATCATGTTTTGAATCATTTGTATGATGGCCGGTTTGATTTCAAAGTTGTTAGCAGCAATATTGGGCCTGATAGTGCTAGAGGAAGCTCTAGTGAGTGTGGGTTTGGCATAATCCATCATAGTCCTCTGCTCAGCCATTTCTTGAGCTTCTTGCTGGATTTGTCTGGCTGCTCTTAGATGGACACGAAGGGTTCTTTCAATCTCCGGGTCGTAGAGGATTTCCTCCAGCTCGACTCTGCTTGTCAGAAACTGTGAAAGTCAAGGCAGTAAACAAAATAACATAGAAGAATATAAATAACTAACCTTATCAAAACTGAAAATGTAAAGTGAATTATTGGAATACAAAAGCCTACATCCTAAAATAAATAAATATAGCAAACTAAAAGCATATGTGAACCAACATCTTATTCAGAATACAGAATTCAGTAGCAATTTACACACAGGTCTGAATTCAGTAATCTCTGAGTAGAACAACAATTTACAAATTCCTTTTCTTTATATTGCTGAAATCAGGGATGAGATTTAAATACACAGATCTGGACTGCTGAGAGCTGAAATCTCAGTAGCTATTGAGAACAGTAATATATAGATCTAAAATTAGTGTAAATAGGATTGTGAGATAGCAATTCAGGCATCAGTTTTACACAAAATTGATATCAGATCTGAAATCTCAGAAGCTACTGAAAACAACAATATATAACAGTAGCTACTGATACTTAGAACAACTATGCCTGCTACTGAGATCAGATCTGAATTCAGTAGCCACTGAGAATAGTATAGTTGTGTTCAGATCTGATTGCATAAGTGATAGGTAAGGTAATCAGATCTGAAGTCTCTTTACTTTCATAAGAAAAAGCAGACCAAAAAGAGCAGAAGCTATGGCAACTATAACGAGTTCAAATTTGCAATCTGAGTTCACACCACTAACCTTATTGAGTATAGATGCTATGCATGGTTTTTACACATTCAGATCTGAAATTTATGAGGGTACAAGCATAAATCATTTACACATTCAGATCTGCACTTTTATATTTCAGCAGCTTGAATGGCTGCCATCTACTGTGATCAGGGCTGATATGAGAATTCAGCAAGGAGAATTGGTGTATACAGATCTGAAATCAGATAGTTTCAGGTCTATTCTAACTTGCTTCCCATAAGACTTGCTAAATATCCGAATTGATGTGGGTTTCAGATCTGAAATCATGGTGAATACAAGTTTGATTTTAGAAAAAAATGTTTCATTAAGTGTTCAGATCTGATTGTAAATGTGATAAGCTGTGTGATCAGATCTGAACCACAAAATATGCAAGCAATTATAACAATAAGTTCAGGTCTGAATTTTCTAAAACACAGTTAATGCAATCAGAACTGTACTAGCCGCCTATGCATCATTCAACCATACATTGATTTTTTTTTTCTTTTGAGATGAAAAAGAACTAGTACACAAAGAATTAATGCAACTATACTACTGAACTATAACAAAATCTTTTGTGAGTTCAGATTTGATTGCTGAATTCAAAATTGACAAGTATAAGTAATTAGATATGCACTCTTTTGATGTTTATACATTTTTTTTTTCTTTTGAGATAATAGAACCAGAAATTTACTACATTAACTAAACTAAAACTGATATAGAATCTCAGCAATGGGTGCAAGTGTACTCAGATATGAAATCAGTAGATCAGGTTTGAAATCATGCATAACATGAGATCAGATCAGTGTATCAGGTCTAAATCCATGCATATCCACTGATTCCAAATCAGGTCTGTTCTAGCTTGCTTCCCATATACTGCAACCAAATCTGAATTAAGGCTGGAATCAAGAGCTTTAAGCTTCTTATTATTTGTATAACTCGTATACATCAAATAGTTGCAAAGACCTGAAATCAGATCTGCAACCTGTGCTATTGATAGCAGCCGAATTCAAATCCGAGTTAGATGAGTTCAGGTCTGAGTTTGGATGAACTCTGATCTGAATTCATTTAATTCAGATGATTTCAGATCTGCAATCTGAGTTCACACCACCATCCTAATAGAGTACATATGTTGTACACGATTTCTACACCTTGGGATCTGAAGTTTATGAGGGTAAATGCAAGAATCCTTTACACCTTCAGATCTGTAATTTTGCAATTCAGCAGCTACTGATGCTAAGTTCAGTAGCTAGAGCCACATTTATCAGGGCTAATATGAGAATTCAAAAGGGTGTATTGGTGTATATAGATTTGTTAAAGTTTTGATTTATTTGTTAATCAGATAAGAAGTACTCAATTTAGTATTGATACTTGTTACCTAAATCCTCGTGGGAACGATATTCTATTCACTACTTTACTACTTGAATGGCTAGTGCACTTGCTAGTGTCACAATGGGCCACACATCAAGTTTTTGGTGCCGTTGTCGGAGATTTATTGTAGCAATATTAGGAACCATTGAGCATTCTTAATCTGATTTGTAGCTTTGCATTCATTGCTGGTTTTCAATTCTACATCTTAAATTTCAGTTTTGAATGCAATGGCTTCATTGATGGAGCCGGTTTCCTCTCTTAATACTTGATTGCTCCATCTTTAATTTCAGTTTTAGTTGAGTTTATGTAGATCTAATCACTCTTTTTTTTTTTAGCTTCATTATCTCAAAAGAGTATAAATCTGATTGCATTACTTGTTGTTTCTTGAATCCAACAATCAGATATGCGATCACATAAAAAGATTTTGGTTAGTTTACTTTATTTTCTTTTAGTTTTCTTCCATCTTAAAAGAAAAAAGAAAAAAAAATGGTATGTCTGCTTTCAAATCTGAGCTTCAGATTTGAAATGGTGTGTGTACATGTCTGATTTCAGATCTGTAACTCACCCTCATTCGAAGATACATCAGGTCTGAAATCAAGCAATACCACTGATCTTAGGTCTGTACAATAGTTGTTCTAGCTTGCTTCTCATCAGTCTTGATGTATCTTCGAATGGGTGAGTTACAGGTTTGAAATCAGACTTATACACACACCATTTCAGATCTGAAGCTCAGATTTGAAAGCAGACATACCATTTTTTTTCTTTTTTCTTTTAAGATGGAAGAAAACTAAAAGAAAATAAAATAAACTAACCAAAATCTTTTTATGTGAGTGCAGATCTGATTGTTGGATTCAAGAAACAACAAGTAATGCAATTAGATCTGTACTCTTTTGAGATAATGAAGCTAAAAAAAAAAGAGTGATCAGATCTATGTAAACTCAACTAAAATTGAAATTAAAGATGGAGCAATCAAGTATTAAGAGAGGAAACCGGCTCCATCAATGAAGCCATTGCATTCAAGATTGAAATTTAAGATGTAGAATTAAAAACCAACAATGAATGCAAAGCTACAAATCAGATTACGTATGCTCAATGGTTCCTAATAATGCTACAATAAGTCCCCAGCAACGGCGCCAAAAACTTGATGTGTGGCCCATTGTGACACTAGCAAGTGCACTAGCCATTCAAGTAGTAAAGTAGTGAATAGAGTATCGTTTTCACGAGGATTTAGGTAACAAGTATCAATACTAAATTGAGTACTTCTTATCTGATTAACAAATAAATCAAAACTTTAATGAAAGTTAAAAATTCTAAACTAAAATCTATCTAAATCATTGACCCAATTGCCTTCAAATCAGGTTAGAAGAGTAAGCAGTAAATGTCAATCTCAGAATTCAGCAATCTATCAATTTGGATCATTCGATTAAATCATGATTGAGCCTTGGTTTGGTGAAACCCCAAGGTCATGAACAACCTCTCTCAAGCGCATGTTCATCCTATGCATGAGTGATGATTCTTCTATCTCTAGCAAGAATCTAATCCCCATGCATGCATTTCTTCAAACACTTCTAAGGCAACAATTCAAATATAAATTCCTAGAGTCCCTCTCAAGCACTCTAGGAATTCCAAGCTTTAAATCCATTCGGCCAATCTGAAATTTGCAGATCTGAATTCTCTTTCAAGCAATTCAGACCTTGCAATCTCAAATCTGAGAATTCAGGTCTGAGTTTTGAAGGTTAATTGGCCGAATTAATCTACAATTTAACCCCTATTCAAGAAACTTCAAGTACAATTCATAACCATTCGAATGAATAAAAAAGAATTTGATTGCTGAACTGAAATTTTACAAGCTGGAATACATCAAGAAAGAATAGAAGAAGGAGAAAGAAGAAAGAAAATATAACAAATAAATTGAATTCAAATTAAAGGAGAATGAAACTACAATTGAGTTATTACAAAAAATCTTTGAATGACAAACCCCCAATTTCGAACTCACCTTCTTCTTCTTGTTTGCTTGACTTGAACTTCCTTTATCCCTTCTTCTTCTTCTTCCTTGCACCGAACCTTCTTCTCTTCTCTTCTCTCAAGGTGGCCGAACCTCTAAGAGTGGGTGAGCCTTCATCTCAAGCAATTGAACACCTCTCCCCCCTCCTAGAGGCCTTATATAGTTTTTCAAGGGGGCTCTTGCCCCTTCTTGAAGCATCTAGAATGGGGTGTATTACACCCCTTTCTTGAACTTTCTAGAGCTCTCTTGAAAGTCTCCTAAGGGCTGCTATTTGGGCTACACTTAGGCTCTCTCTTAGCACATTATATCTATACTTTGAGTTGGTCTTTTGCGTTGAGAATGGGCCTTCTTGGCTGGGCTGAATTCTACTCTTAGGTAGGTTTTCTTTTCTTGGGTTTTCTCAAGGAATCCACTTGCTTTTCTTGGGTCGAAGTGCTCTCTCTTGCTTCCACAACCAGGCTGGGCTTAAATTGGTCTTTTTGAACATTATTTTCTTGTTTTTTTCCTTCATTTTCTTAGATTAATTATCCCTGAAACTTATTCTTAGCATTAAGCTAAATTAAGGCAAAAATTAATAAAACCGACATAAAAATCCATGCTAAAGTCCTAAAAAATTATAGATAAATTGTAGGTTCATCAAATACACCCACACTTAAGCTTTTGCTTGTCCTCAAGGAAAGACATCAGCCATAAACTGAACATTCCCCCTCTTTTGTTCTCACCATTTACCTGGTGAACTTTTTAAGATAGAAATGCATTGAGTAGTCGGGGAACTTTTGTAAGTGCTCAACTCTTATTCTTGTAAATTACCATTTAACATATGTATAAGGTCCAATGAAACTAGAATATGAATTTCATCATAGTCTAGCCTTCACTCCTAATTCATATATAAATCAACTTCTTAATTGTCAAGGTTAATAATCAAATTTCACTAAGTTTCACATCTGTAACTAAATCTTAATGAGAGTTCAACTTTAGAGTGTCCCTTTGAACCTCAGTTGTCACCACAATTACTTATTTCTAAGGGTGAGTGTATCTTATGCTCCATCTCACCCTTTTCTTCTTCTTTTTTTTCCGGTGTGAGTGCATTTTATGCTCCATCTCACACACTTTTCTCTCTCTCTCTCTCTTTTTTTTTTGCTGTGTGTGCATCTTATGCTCCATCTCACACTGGTCACTTGCTTGAGGTAGGTAAATAGGACTCATGTTCAGAGCTGCTAGTTTTACTATTCAGCTCAAAATAGCAGAGTCAATTTGGGCTTTTGTCCTTCTTTGCAATTATTGAACCTCAAGAATCAACACTTCAGATGTGCACTAGCTCCCTTGACCATTAACCATGTAATCAAGGGCTTCCATACACATGAAGATAGTTAGGGCTAGTCATGCTGAAAAGCATATTCAGCTCCCATTTTCTCATGCATATATCAAATTGGGTCATTCACAAGAATAAAAACTTAACAAGTACGCTGTTAAGCCCACCAAAGGAGTGTTTGTAGGCTTTTGGTCGCTTCTCTACAACTGAAGTTGGTCGAACGCAGCTTTGAAAAGAATTCCGGCTGAGCTGCATAAGTCAACGAGTACGTGCCTGACCTCGAAGTCATTGATTCTTAGTTTTATTACGAGCGCATCATCGTGGGGATAGTGGACCCCTCGTGCATCATTTTCCATGAAGAAAATCGGGTCTCCCATCTTCGGCCGCTTTGGGGGGTTCTGCTCTTCCTGGGTGGCCTCACATACTAACGTTCGAGTTGTTGCTGAAGTGCAACCCGCAATGATCGAACCTACCACTATCATGTGGATGGTCCCCCGAACTGGCCTCTCTTCCAGAGGCTGCCTCTGCGACTGTTCGGCCGGTCTGCTGCTAGACTCGAGAGCATCCTTACCATGCTCTCTTTGACGACCTGTCTTATTATTATGATTATTATTATTTTGTACAAAGTTTCTCAAATATCTACGACGGATGAGCTCCTCTATCTCATCGCGAAGGTTTTTACAACTCTCGGTACAGTGACCGTGATCTTTGTGAAAACTGCAATACAGACTTATTTCTTTCATTGGGATTCCCCCTCAGACCGGGAGGCCACTTCACGTACGGGGCATCCTTGATTGCCATCAGGATTTTGGCTTGTTTCGCATTCAGTAGGGTGTAATCAGCTCAGTCCGCTGTAGGAGCTCAGAACAATTGACCCGGCTTTGCCCCCCGAACTGTTTCCTTTTTCTTTCGGCTGTCCCCTTGACTAGAAGGCTCTCCTTCCCTCTTTCTTTTTTCGGGTGCGCCCTCGCCCTTCTGGTTGATCTCCTCTTCGGTGGCTATGAACTTGTTCGCAAGCTTCAAAAGCTCGGCTATGGTCGTGGGCTGGTTGACGACCATGTGCCATTTGAACTCTTTGTGTGTTACGCCCTTCTTGGCTACGGTAAGGCGTACGACAGGGTTTAGGTGCGGTATCTGCATACAGGCATCATTGAACCGTTTGATATAGCCTCGGATGGACTCTCCTTCTCTCTATACTATGCTGAGAAGGCTTTCTTTAGTTCGTGGGCACTGTTTGCTGGTGACGAAGTGGGACGTGAAGGTTTGTGTGAACTGCGCCCAATTTCTTATCGACACAGGTGCCAAATTCTGGTACTACGTGCAGGCGGCTCCTCTAAAAGTGGTGGAGAAGGCCACGCACATGCACGACTCACTGGCTCTTGCCAGGTGCATCTATGATTGAAAGGCATCTACATGATCATTCGGGTCAAACGACCCATTGTACTTGTCAAGAGGGTGGAGCTTGAAATCTTTGGGCATCAGGACTGCCAGGAGTTCAAAAGACAGGGGGTATGAAACTGAGAGGAAGGGAGCTTTGACCTCAGCCAAGCTTACCTCTTCTTTGCCCATGAGCTCGGGCAAATCGTGGGTGACGGATCGATGAGCTCTGCGGTGGCATCTCTGCCTCTTGGTGGGATCGGTGTTCGTGCTGCTCACCTCTGCGTTGTCCGAAATGGTTTGCGTAGGAAGTAGCCCGGTCTGCTGGTGATGGCTGTGGACAGAGGGGTCCTGCTTTGAGTCTGTTGCCAAGATCTCAAATTGGTTTTCAAGGATCAGTGTTCCAAACTTTGACTGTCGAGGTGATGTAGACCTGTCGAGCCGGGGTCCTCCCGACCTGTCCGCCCGCGGCGAGATCGGGGTAGCCGGTCTCTCCCGTCAGCCGCAGGGGGAGGTCTGATTTTTTGGGAGATTTTGGGGGCCTCTCCTTGGTCGGAGGGGTGCTAATTCTGGCGACGAGACTTGGCTTGCTGCGAGGCTAGGCGCTGAGGCGGGAGCTGAGGCATGAGTTGAGGCTGCTGAAGCTTAGGTTGGAGCAGTTGGAGGAATTGCTGCTGATACTGATACTGGGAGACCTGGCGCAGTACGTGTTGTTGATAGAGCTGAAGTTGTTGGAACTGTTGCATTTGAGCGTGCATGGCCCTCATGCACTACATCAAGTCCTCCAGCTGGTTCGGGCTGGCCACTGGAGGCACGACCAAAGGTTCGGTGAATGTCGTTTCGACTGTAGTAGGGAGTGGGGCGATGATAGGTGCCATTGTAAGAGGCACATTCAAGCTGGGGATTTCGTCCGCTGAGAGGGGGACGGTGAACAGTCCGATACAGACAATAGGAAGCTGGGGTTGTTCCCTGGAGTTATCCATTTCCGTGCTTCGTTCGACGTTGCTAGAGGAAACCATGAGTGTTGGATTGTCTCAAGGAGGGAAAGAACTGAAAAAGTTTAGAGAGGAAGGCCTTTTGAAGCGTTTCCCACAGACGGCGCCAAATGATGTAGTGCAATCCGGTCACTCCTAGTTGGCACTCGCATTGCTCCTAAGAGGTACTTGAAATGAGAGGAAAGAGGAAAAACTCCCGGGGGGTTTCCCAGTGGGAACACTCCGATGCTTAAGTTAGTATTGTGTGCAAGAGGCTGAAGGAAAACGAAGGCTAAGAGTGCAGGTTGGCGAGTGGTTGAAGATACCTTGTTCCTTGAGAATAAGCCCCTTATAACTGAATTCCATTGCTTCAGGCCCTCTGACTTCTAATGGGGCAGGTATAACTGCCACTGTCAGTTTGTCACAGCCGTTACAAGCAGGGCTGAGGTGGCATGTGCGGGGACATCGTTGCAGGGTACGTGTTTGTCAAGCGCGGGATGCCTTTCTAAAGGTGGCAGGCGTGGCAAGGGGGACATGCCTGCTGTCCACAAATTTGTCGGGTACGGCGGTTGAGCAGGAAGCCCTCCTGCGGTATACCAAACTGCCCTCCTACGGATTACCCTGAACTGGCCTATCCTTTGAGTGATGGGCCGCCTGTAGCTGGTTATGCCGAGCTAGCCGACCCGAGGTGTTAGTGCCTCGGGGCGTTTGGAGAAGAATCAGTGCGTTCTTGTTTGGGAGTGGCTTGAGGTCCATTGGGAGGAGCTCGGGTCTCAAAAGGGGTCAGGGTACCCCGAACACTGGACCCCCCAAAGCGCCTTAACTCCAGGGAGGAGGTGCGGGCAAGGCGGCTTTCGGCGAGTAGTTTACCTGCCGAGTTGTCGTGCTGAACTCGGTGGGACTTTTCCTCTGAGTTGTGCTCACGTTCGTTGCGCTGTCATGCTGAGTCACTGTTTGAGCAAGGTCATGCCCACGTGTACCTGTGCTTCGAGGTCGGGCCAAATCACCCTCCATCAGGGGGGTTCTGCTCTTCCCTGGCGGCCTCGCGAGCTAATGCACGAGCTGCAGCGAGTGCAGCCCACCACAATCAATCCTCCAACTATGACGTGGATGGTCCCCCAAACTAGTCTCTCTTTAGGGGGCTGCTTCTGCCTGCCTGCTGGGCTCGGGAGCGTCTCTACTCTGCTTCCCTTGCCAACCTGCTTTATTGCTATTATTATTATTATTTTGTACAAAATTTCTTAGATATCCGCGATGAATGAGTTCCTCTATCTTGTCGTGGAGGTTTTTACAATTCTCAGTACTATGACCGTGATATTTATGAAAACTACAATACAGATTTTTATTTCTAGCATTAGGGTCGGCCTTCATCCGAGGTGGCCACTTCACATACGGAGCATCCTTGATCGCCACGAGGATCTCGGCCCACTTCGCGTTGAGGGGCGTGTAATCCCTTTCTGCTGCTGGAGCTCAGAAAGGTTGAACTGGCCTTGCCCCCCGAGCTTGATCCTTCTTCTTCTTGCTGTCGCCCTGAGCTGGGGGCTCTGGTTCCCCCTTTCTTTTTTCAAGGGCCTGCTCGCCCTTCTGGTTGATCTCTTCCTCTGTCCCTATGAACCGATCTGCGAGCTTTAGGAACTCACTCACGGTCTTGAGCTGATTGACAACTACGTGCCACTTGAAATCTTTGTGGGTAATACCTCGCTTAGCTGCGGTGAGGCGAACTGCGAGATCCAGATCGGGTATCTGCAAACAAGCGTCGTTGAACCGCTTGGTGTAAATCCGAATGGACTCCCCTTCCTTTTGAACTATGCCGAGGAGGCTTTCTTGAGTTCTTGGACACCTCTTGCTAGTGACAAAGTGGGAGGTAAAGACTTGCATGAACTGTGCCCAATTTCTTATCGAACCGGGCATGAGGTTTCGGTACCAGGTCTGGGCTACCCCTTGGAAGGTGGTGGAAAATTCCACGCACATGATCATTCGGATCTAAGGATCCATCATATTTGTCCAGTGGGGGGAGCTTGAAGTCCCTTGGCATGGGGACAACAAGGAGTTCTGGAGACAGTGGGGAGGAAACTAAGAGGAGAGGGGTAGCTTTCACTTCACCCGAGCTCACCTCCTCTTTATCTTTGAGCTCAGGAGAGACTCGAGTAGCGGTTCGGCGAGCTCGCTGATGTCTTCACTGTTGCTTTGCTGGCTCAACATTGGTGCTTGAAGCTTAAGTGTTACCGAGCTTGATGGGCTTGGATTGCTGGTGGTAGTTCTGAACCGAAGGGCCCTACTTGTAGTTTGCAGCTAGGACCTTGAATGGGTGCTTTGTGGGCGGGAGCTTGAACTGTGAGTGTTGGGGCGATGCGGGCTTGATTGGCTGGGAGGCCCCCGATTTGCCCACAGGCTACGAGGCGGGGGTGACTGGCCTCTCCTTTCTGCCATGAGAAGAGGCTTGGCTCTTGGTGGGATCATGGGCCTGGGAGGCCTCTCCCCGGCGAGGTCATTCACTTCGGCGGGAGGGCTTGGTCTGCTTCGTGGCCGAGTGCCTAGGAGGAAGCAGCTCCTGGGCCTGAGGCAAGGAAGGAAACTGTTACTAGTATTGGTACTGAGAGACCTGATGCAACACTTGTTGGTAGAGTTGGAACAGTTGGAATTGTTGCATTTGAGCTTGCATGGCTCGTATGCACTGCACTAAGTCTTCCAACTGGTTTGGTTGGCCACTGGGGGCACAACCAAAGGTTCAATAAAGGTTGCTCCAACCGTGGAAGGGAGTGGAGCGTTCATAGGTGCCATTGTGAAAGGCACGTTTAGACTGGGAATCCCGTCCACTAAGAGGGGGATGGTGAACTGTCCAATACAGACAGTGGGAAATTGGGGTTGCTCCCCAGAAGCGTTCTGGCTGGCACCACGTCTGGCATTGCTAGAGGAGGCCATGAATGCTAAGTTTTCCAAAAGGAAACTGTAGAAGCTTAGAAGAAGACTTTTTGAAGCGTTTTCCACAGACGACGCCAAATGATGTTGCGCAATCCAGGCACTCCTAGCTGGCAACGGATGGCGAAGGATTCCCGGGGAATTTGCCCGGTGGGAATACTCTGATGCTTAAGTTAGAATGCTGGAAAAAATAATAAAGAGTGTAAAGAAGGCTAAGAGTGTAGGTCGCGCTAGATCACTGAATGCTCGAGATTAGCTCGAGAGCAAGTTCAAGTAAGATAAGATGATTCAAGATCTAAGAAAATCATATCCCCTTCCCCTTTGACAAAGGGGCTCTTATATATGGGTGTTTTTGTCAGATCGGGTGTAACCGCCACTAGGCTTCTGTCGCAGTCGTTATCTGCCAGGGCTGCGTCGGTAACCATTGCAGTGTACTAACCAATCGGATGAGTGACATGTCCCGGGAGGACAGGCACACCACCATCTATCGAGAGACGTGGGTGCAGTCTGTCGAATTGGCAGGGACTGCGCCGTTAGTTAGGAGACATGGCACAGTCTGACGGGTACGCTCCTGTCAGATAGATGCTTCTTGAAAACATCGTGCTGCGTATTAGCGAGCTGCCCTGTAGCGAGCTATCCTGTTGCGTAGCGAGCTCCTAGGGGTACTTCGAGGTGATCCCTCTTAAGGTTGTCTTTGGGGTAGTTTTTTTGCCTAAGTGTTGGAGCGAGCTGGTTACTCTATCTTGCGAGTTGGGATAGACTTGTCTTGGAGTATTCCCCTTCAGTACATCGGGGGTCCTCGAGCTCGCACTATAGTGAGCTGTGATGTAGCGAGCTGTCCTACGGGTTCATTACTTAGTCGTGGTCAGGTTGTGGTGCTGAGCTATAACTCGAGGCTAACGACCATCACCCTCCATCACAAACCATTCGGGCTAATGACCAGGAACCGAGTTTGGAGTAAAACGGATCCGATTGCTAGGATGGTTTCCGTTCTGTATGGTCCGACCGTCCAGGTCAACACGGTTCAAAAACATTGAAATATAGTGACTTGCCACACTGAAAGAAAGGGGTATGTGTGGGATGGGTCTATTTAATTTCCTAATCGATCGGTTACAAAGTTGACTTATATCCCTTAATATACAAATTAAATCTAATTTTAGATTCCTGAAATAAAAATCCAGTAAAATCATTGAGAATTTACACGGTGTGGGTCCGATTCTTTTAGATAGAGTAGTGAATTATCTAATTGAACAAAAAAGAAATTAATTGGTTCTTTTGTCACCCACCAATAATAACACAAATGAATGATGAAATTTACTTCTTGAGCCATTTCCATCTTATTGCAAGGCAATTAGTTTGTAAGGGAACAGACAGAGCCTATGGGTCAGTTTATGCTCGGCCCAAACCCAACCAAACTCCAATGGGATGGAATTGAGTAAGCTTGGTATAGACCAAACCCAATCTGATAAGTTATCAGGCTGAGACTACGCTGACGTAGATCCAGGCCTCCACTTTCTCTCTGTACCATGAGGCTGTGTTTGCTTTGAAGGGAAAAGTAGGAAAAGGAAGGGAAATGTAGTTTTCCCTACATTTCTACATTTCCCTTCCTTTCCCTACTCTTTCCTTCAAACCAAACATAGCCTAAAAAAACGAGATCACTCTCCTGAGCCCCTAGCAGGTGGTAGCACAAATGTTTTTCGTGAGCAAAAAGCTTTTAGAATCTTAAATGAAGAATTATCCAAACTTTCAACCATAACAAGAAGGTACAATCCAAAAAACACATACACATAAATCATTAACAAACAAGAACAGAGAAAAAGAAGATCTAATTAGTTGATAGTAGTTCACCATTTCGGCTTTGGTGATCATAATTATTCAAGCGCTATCATTTGAAACAGAAAGACTACGTGGACGAAAGCAATATCACTCCAGTCACATGATGCTACAAGCCTCGGCGCCTATCGCAATAACAACATCAACAGCAGATCCGATGGCAGATTGCGCTGTTTCCTCGGTAAGAGCTCCGACAGCTTCAGTAAAAGCAGATAGGGTGGTATCTTCATCAAGCATTTGCAAGGAATCTCCAGCTGCTTCGGCCTGAAACGGAACAACGGTTTCCCCGTCAAGCATTTCAGTAGAAGCTTCGGCATCTTCCTCGACAAGCTCAATTGTTTCGATAGCTTCCAACGCTTCCACATCTTCAGCAGTACTAAATTGCGCTTCATCTCCATTATTCGCCATTTGGTTGTCTGCTTTTAAAGCTCTGGAAGCAATTTGGACAATACCTCTGTTAGGGGTTCCGTTGGTGGTAATGCTCGTGGACTCCCTCAGTATTTGGAGCAATGCATAATTATCGACAAGAAGTTGGTGCTCAGTGCTTCGTTTACCGGAGCGAAAACAGGCGGAGCAGAGATTGTAGGTGTCGCGGCTTCTATCTTGGAAGCATTCGACGCAAGTAAAATACAAGCCCTCCACAAATGATCCGCACTCAACACAAAATACTGCCCTCCATTTAATAATATAAAAGAAGACAATCGCTTCACTGAAATCAATAAGACCATTACCGTCTTCGTCCAGTTCAGTGAATAAGCTTGGTTTGAAATTGTAACTGCGGCATTCTGTGCTCCTCCTCAGGAAATCTTGGAACTCCTGAACACTAACCTTCCCATCTCCGTTGTAGTCCATGGCTTTGAAGAATTTCATAGCCATCTGCTTTACCTCATCTGAACTACCACCGTAGTAAGCCAGGGCAGCCTCACGTATCTGCTGCATCTCTCTCTCCCTCTCTGTCTTTGTCTCTACCTAGGTGTAGGTGTTTATGTGCTTGTGAGGGTGCGTGCAAATCTCTTAATATAGAGTACGTCCAGACTCCAGAGAGATGAAGAGATAATTGATTAGTTAAGGTGCATGACGAAGATGGAATCGTTTCGTACGATTCTGATCCACTAGCGCTAATTTAAAGAAAATTGCAACTGGAGTCAAGACAACAACTTGCTTTTATTAGAGTAAAATATAAAAATCTCCCTTGGTGTTTTTGACAATCATAAAACTTTTATTGAGATTTCCCTTTTCCAAAATTAAAACATTTTTTTTTGTTATTATGAAAATATCTGCAGTGAATTCTCCTTTCACCCAACCCGTGAATCCATCTAACTTAACCCAAAAAAATAGGGTTAGGGTCTCATATTTAACTACCTGAATATGAGAATGACCCGACCTGATCTAATCTGGCAAAAACTGGGTTGGGTTGGGTCATGGGTTGATCTGTTGACTTAATTGTCAAGTCTAATTTGGATTATTTATGCATTGTTAGTAGTTTTCACTCTTTAATTTTTTCTATTTAATCTTTACTCTATTGTTTATTATTTAAATTGTTAAATGTACAAGTTGTTTAATTTTATATTTGGAATTTTAAGGTTAATTCCTTTAATTTTGGCATTTTTCATATAGCTTTTCTTTATTTTTTTAAATTTTAGTTATTTTTTGGAATGACCCAAATTGATACATGAGTGAACCCTAACCCAAACATTTAGGGATAGGGTCTAGCATTTGATAACCCAACTCGAAATTCTACCCGATCCAAAATCAGCCCAAAGTGTCTTGACCCAAGCCGAACCCAACCCACCCAACCCAATTGTCACTTCTGTCAGGTCTACTCTGTTATTGTCATGGATAAAAAACATTGGCATAATGCATTAATTTTCTAAAAGTACATATTTTACCCATACATATATTTTATCAATTCGGATAAAAATTTATTAAAATACCCTCAAAAGAACGTTAAACTTTTAATTAAAAGAAATTTCTTAAATCAGATTGAAGCAAGTAGTAAAGTAACTTTACTCTACAATTAAACATGTTAGGTCTAGTGAAGTCTGGAAGTAACATTTTGAATTGTATTGAAAGATGTCCTAATAAGTTGTTAGGGGTTTTTATATGATTGTCCAAAACTTTAGAGGAGGTCTTTATATTTTGCCCCCTATATAATTAAGTCATTGGGTACCAGGCAGAATCCAATTATTTGGACAATAACACAATTTAGTTGTTAATTCAGTTATAGTTGTAAGGTGCTAACCTAACGCATAGAAAATGATTTACAGTAGATGCTCCTTGTCGTTTGGAAATCCAATTAAGGGCGTTTGGTGAGAATCATTTAGAGTAGATTTAGATTTTCCTTGTTGTCTCCACTTCATTGGCCCTGCCTGTTCCCTACTAACTACTAACATATTGCCTTAACTAAAGAAGAAATATAGGCTTAACAAGTAATTAAATAAACTTTATCATATATAACTCATTAATTTTTCTATTGAATCCATTATATTAGCTGCTTAAGTAGTTGACTTTTTCCATGTGGCACTTTTTTATTAGCTAGGCTGCGTTTGCAGGCGGTGACATTACGTAGCTCGTTACACATTAAAAGAAAAGTCCTTATTTATAAAAGGTTTGCTTACATTTATAAGAAAGGTATATTAAACAATTAATATATAGGATCAATGGAACATCTTCACTTGTCGACATTTTCATCGCAATTGTTATTGTTAACCACACAAAAATAAAAGGGATTAACGGATATAACAATCCTTGTATTATTTGAAAAAGGTAATTTTGCGTATAACGCTCAGTATTAATAATCGTTCACACTCTGTTAAATAATAAATAAAATAATAAAAAATATTGAGATGACACCGCCAAACTTAAAAAATCGAGAAAATTCTATGTAAATCCCATTGAATAAAATAAAATATTTAATATATATATATAACCCTCTCCAATCAAGTCCACTTTGCAGCTTGAATTAGAATACTTAGAGACCTTGAGTGGGGATCCATCTTACACATAGCTTTTTTTTTTTCTTTATGAGTGCTATAAGTCCACGTATTTAATCGAAGACTTATATATCCGTGGAATTTGCTTTAATATATTTAAATGAGAATATTGGTTTTCAGCTAATCATCTCGCAAAGTCAGAGTAAACAAACAAACAAGCAAAAAGAGTAAGAAAAATGAATGGAAGATTTTCCAACCAAAATATTATTACAAAATTCATTAATCAAGATCGGTCTAGCTCACTAAATAACCACATATATGTCATATACAAATCATCATCATCAAAGCCTTACCCTAATTATATATTCAACTAGATAAATAAATCCTGTATTGTTAATCTATTTTTTTGAAGCCATATCCATTGTTAAATCATTGATGTTTAAATCTTTTTTATGACTTCCACCCAAGTCTTCCTTGGTCTATTCTTGCTCTTTTAGCCCCTTTAACTTGCAATAAGTCACTTCCTATATTTATTGATGCTACTCTACACACCTGACCAAAACATCTAAGTATGGTTTTCAAAACCAGACCAGATCGGACTAAAAAAACCGGGAACCAATCAGCCATCCATTCGGTTTGAATAATCAAACCATTTGACCCAAGAATTGAACCCTTGACCGATTCATTATCCGATTCGATTTTAAAAACCTTGCATCTAAGTTTGTTAGTTTCTGTTTATCACATATCGGTGCTATTCTTATGTTCCTATGAATCTTCATTATGTGGTCCTATCTTTTATAGTTTTCCACTAATATATACATTTTGTCACACTCAATTTTGTAGTGTGTGCATATCAACTCTTTGTATTAGTATTAAAAAAAAGCTTGCTTGTCGACATTAATTTTTTATAAAATTCATTATTGTTTTTGGCATTATACCAAGACTTGTTATTTTTGTTTCAACTTAATTTGCAGCTTTTGCAATCGAGATTCAAATAATAAATTAGTTTAATTTAAAGCTTGAATGGTTAATCATATAAGAGACTGATCTTTCTGTCGTCAGATCTCTTGAGCGTGTGTTAAATATAAACAAATTGGCCTGTAATGAATGCAAAGATGTTTGCCATTTAACTAAGGTGGGGTTTGGTTTTATTGCTGTTTTCATGTGGGAGTTACAACAGATTTTGAGAAAACAATGAAAAAACACATCCGTATATGTTGTTTATATAGTCAGTCGTTTTCTCAGAATAAGGACCCAAAAAAAATGTTTTGTCAACAACACCATGCGTAAATGTTTTATCAGAAATCGCAAAAAACATATGGAACCAGACACCTCCTTATTATGACTGATTTTTTAATCATATTTTATATATGATTATTTTTTGAACCAATAATAATAATAATAATAATTAACATCAACAATAATAATAAGAATAAGAATAAGAATAATAATAATAATAAAAGTAATATCATTTTGTCTATTTACATTTCCAATTTTTTGAGTGATTAAGGCTGTGTTTGGTAACGATGCAAATATGTGCGAATGCAAATATGTAGAGTGTAAAACGGTTTATATAAATTGTAAAATTGGGTTAGTTTTGCATTGACGAATTTACTTTCTTACCAAATAGACTTTTAGCTGTAATGGATGCAAACATGAATTCTAATAAAGCATACACTTTTTTTTTATCAAAAATCCACTTGAATGCAAATTTACTTCTTTTTTATTGATGTATTTTTACATCTTATTATCAATGTAAATATGCATTGATCTTTCATTTATCAATACAAAAATGTAATATTGCCAAACACAAGCAAAAGTGAACGAGAGTAAAAATTCACCCTGAACCGAGATTTACACTCCATTTGAATCGATTCCAAACACAGCCTAAGGTGCAATTTAAGATCACAAATACTACTTAATTGGATAAGAAGTCAAATAATTTATTTATAGTTTGAATAAAAAGAAAAGAAGGGAAATGAGTGAGTCACTTGTCATGCGCAGGAAGCTGAAAATTTTCCCTGAATCTGTTCACCAAAATCCACTTAAAATAAGAAGTATGTTTTGGTGTAAAGAAGTACAAGTGGCAAGCATCTTACCTTCGTGAATCAATTAAATAAGACCACAACCGCATTATCACAAAAATTAATAATAAAAATAAAATAAAATAACAGCCATATTGTTATTGACCCGTTACATAACCATCTTTTTTATTCAGTTATAAAATCATGTATGGAACTCGGACCGGATTAAAGACCGGGAAGTTCATTGGGTCACCGTTTTAGCGGTTTAACCGTCACTTAAAAGTGTAAATTTGTAACTGTTCATTCATTATTCATCCAGAAAGAATCACTAGAGAATTGGGAAGGATAGCTCATGACTAATCACAATTAATGGGGCAAATAAAAATATCTTCTTCAACTCTGTTTTCGTTTTAAAAAGAAAAAATAAGTCGGTTTTATTTAAAAAACAACACATATTTTTAGAAAATATAAGATTGTGTTTTTTTAAACAAATACAATTTTTTTAATATAGAAATTATATGTTTTATGAAACATAATATTGAATAATCAGACGAAAACATGCTTTTCAAGCCAAATTCAATATGTTTTTTGTTTCTGTTTTCATTTTTGAAAACAAAACATGTACAGACAACCAAAAACATGTCTTTTGTATTTTTATTTTAAGAAACGAACTATTTTCACACAAGATGGTTTGGATTTATTTCTAAAACCGACAACAAAAAGTAGTTCACATTCTCGATAAGGATTCATGTAATGCGCCCATGCGACGTGATATCAGCAAAACTCTTGAAATGTTGAATGGGTTATTCTTCGACATTCAAAAAAAAAAAAAAAAAAATTCTTCAATTCCTAACTAATAGGTTATGATTGAATGTTAATTTTATCCTTATGTTTTTATACTCGTCTTGTATATGCAAATCGATATCATCCTGACTAGGGCTGTCAATGGGTCGGGCCTGATCCGGCGGACCCAAAAATAGATTTGGCTGGTTCTGGGTCTTGATATAGGGTCCCTGTTACTATCGATTCGGAAGCAGTTTAACCTAGTGCCAAATTTATTCAGACCCGACCCGATGTATTAAATAAATTATATATATTGTATATATAATATATAATGCATATAATATATATAGAATATTTAATATATATTAAGCATAAATATTTATTTATTTATTTATTATAATCGGCTCTATCGGGTTAGACCCCGACTGTCCCAAGAAACGATTAGTTTGCTTCCGAGTCCAAAATCGAGTTCGAATCTTCAACATTTCATGTTGGGTCAATTTCGATTCTAACTGATTCCAACCCTGACCTGAACCATTGACAACCCTAATCCTAACATTGCATCAATAACAAAAATCATTCAAAAACAAGAATACTCACCCAGAAAACTTCATTTCTTTCTACTCTATCTCTAATCATGCATGTCAACTGCAGGTACCTAGCTATGGATGATCATATATAAATGCAATCATTAATCTGAATCCACTGCTCAATAAGGTGGTGTTTGATAAATTTGAAATTTGAAATCTAAAAAGTTAAAAATATATTAAAAGGGTTTGAAATCTACAAAGAGACAACCTTTTTTCGACTTCTTAGAGGCTTTGAATAAAGAAGGTTGTTTATGTTGGATCAAACCTTCAACATTTGAAATTCACTAATTTTACCCTTAAATTAGACTATTTAGTTGTAGTGGTGAGAGAAGAAGAAGAAAAAAAGGAGAGAGAGAGAAGGTTGGAACTCACCGCCACTAGTTCGCCAGAGGACTTGCAACAGCGAGAGAAGAAGAAGAAAGAGAGAGAGAGAGAGAGAGAGAGAGAGAGAGAGGGTGGGAGAAGGCCGGAACTTGCCATCGCTAGTTCGTTGAAGGAGTTGTAGTGGCGCGCACACACACGCGAGAGAGAGAGAGAGAGAGTTCAAGGGTATTTTGGACTTTTGGCCAGGTCTGAAATGCATCTGGACGCATTCAACACCGGCCCATGTCTTATTATTTTAGATCTGAAAATAATTTTCAGTCCCAAATTTAGACACTTCCAAACACCTTTCGCATCTGAAAAATAATATTTTCAGATTTCAGGGGTCTGAAAAGTGTTATCAAATGCCACTTAAGTCACTAAATCCCAATCAATGGGGATTGGACAGAATTGAAATCCCATTTCCCATTCTTCTGATTCCTGTCTGAACCAAACAGACTATGGGAATGGTGTAAACTGGGTTTGTCTATACATCATACTTGTATTTCTATTCTAAGTTATATTCTCCTTCTCATTCCTTTCGTAGCATGTCTTGCATATTCTATGTGATAATGCCTTATCTGTATCTAAGTTGAGTAGAGGCAATAGTTGTTTCTTTCAGTACTTTCACTCTAATGAATTATTTGTAAAGGATTAACAAATAGGCCAAGTTGTTCTATAGGGAGGTACCCAGTTCATAGTTAAATTGTTCTTTTTAATATAAGAGATATGATCGCAAATTCTTGATTAAGAGTTGTTTTAATTTTTTTTTTTTATCTTATTAGTTGTGTTGGTGCCTCATGACAAAAATATGAAGGTAAAATTTTATGGTGGAAGCAGAGGGTAGCCCACCATTAATTACATTGATACACATCCACCATTAATTACAGACCATCTTTTTTTTTCTGAATTAATAAGACAGTTGAAACAAAAAACAAGATTTTTTTTATTTTTATTTTTACACAAGCATCATAATCTATCACATGATGCTGCAGGCTGCAGCGACGGCTGCAACCACGACTGCAGCTTTCGCAACCCCTAACACGGCTGCACCTTGTACAGCGGGTCCAAAAGCACCGGCGACGGCAGCTCCTACCGCCGCCTCCCCAGCGGCTCCCGCCGCATGAAGTGCAGCATGACGGGCGGCAGCTTTGGCAACAAATACTGCTACAGCAGCTACGACCCCAGTTCTCTGCAAACATAAAATACCATACGGATCGAGAAAGAAATTAAAGACTTATTAACAAAATAATTAAACATTGAGACTGTGTATGGCTTATAATTAATTAATTACCTTGGAAGTTTGTCCCTTTTCTATGGACTGCCTTATGAATTTCAGTGCGGTAAAGTTATCGAGAAAAACTTTGTGTTCATCGCTTCGGCCTTGACCAGAGGCGTAGCAGTCGCAGCAAAGATTGTAGGCATCTTGACTTTTGTTGCGGAAGCATTCGATGCATGTAAAATAAACATCCTTTATAAATGATCCGCACCCACCACAGATTATCATTCTCTTTGTTGAGATGTAAAAGAAGACTATGGCTTCCTCGAAATCTAGAACCCCATTTTTGTCCCAATCCAATTCTTCAAATAAGATTCGAGATAGGTTCTTATCAACATTGCACCCCGCACTCTTTAGGTATTCTGTAAACTCCGTTATGCTTACCTTCCCATCTCCATCCCCATCCATTGATATAAATTGTTCCTCCGCCTTCATCTTAATATCTGGTTCGCTGTCTCTGTAATAGCACAAGGCTGCCTGTCGCATCTCCTCCACTCTCTCTCTCTCTCTCTGAAAATGTGATGTGCTTGTATGTCTGTGTTTGTCCCTTATTTATACTCTATAAACATCAAAATGATGATTTTTCAATTAATAATCTATTAACCCACTTGTCCTTATTATTTATACGCCAAATGGTGCATGGTAAGTAAACCAACCAACGAATTGGCTGCTTAAGTAGTCGACTTTTCGTACCGCAGGCTTAAAACCAAAAATGTGGTCCGTAGTGATTTGTGTATGATAATAATGTCAGACTCGGAAGGGATTAAAGACCAGAATATCTCATTGGGCCTCAGTGTTAGCGGTTTAACCAGGGAAAATTTTCGCTGCACAGTCTTGGGCATCGGCAGTAATTTTTTAACGAGACTGCACAGCATTTGCCACGTCACAAATTAACCGAATTCCCATGAATAATTATGTATTGTCTGTGCCTCTGAGGTTGGTGCGAAGAGCACCCCGTGGCTGAATAACGGATCGGGACTCTTTAACAGCCGGGCGTGAGTCTTAAAAGTTTAAAATACGACAACCCAGTACCCTGTTTTTGGCCCAGTGACAATTTAGTTTTCAAATTTTAAAATGTGACGGATTTTTAAAATGTGACAATCCGGTAATTGCTGTTGATCATTCGTTGAGTAGCATTTGAAAAGTTAAAAATGTCTTTTCAATGCCATCTAATTCTTTTTATCAACAATTCAAATGTTGACGAAAAACTGAACAGTATCAAATGCTAATTTCTTCTATTCCAAAAAAGTTGGTAATTGTTTAAAAGAATCTAAAATTTGGGACTGTTATTTTATTGTCAATATTTGAATAATTGATAAAGAGAATTAAATGGCATTCTTAGACCATTTTTTACTTTTCAAATGCCATTTAAGGGTTGATTAATAGACTAATTAATAACAGGTACTGGATTGTCACATTTTGAAAGTCTGGATACCGGATTATCACATTTTGAAATTTCGGATACTGAATTATCGCATTTTAAAATTTGGGGACCAAATTGTCACTCAAAGATAGGATGGTTCGCAGAGGACGTTCCGACCGATGTGAAGAGCCTCTGAAATGGTCGCAGACTCGCAGGTTCGGCCCGTCTCTCTTCATGGGCTAGGCCTGGCATTGGACGTCTGGTCTACAAGATAGGTTACAAGAGGTAGGTTGAGGATGGTTCACAGAGGTCGTTCCGGCCGATGTGAAGAGCCTCTGAAGCGGTCGCAGACTCGCAGGTCGGGCCCGTCTCTCTTCATGGGCTGGGCCTGGCATTGGACGTCTGGTCTACGTCCAAGGTTTGGATCAGGCAGGGGCCTATTTCACAAAAGAGAGGGCTGGAGTAGAAGGATCCATGGTGCCGGTTGCAATAGTTTGGGAGCGTATCGAAGTGATAACGGCTCCAAGAAAGGTAAAGTCACATGCCACTCTCATTAGGAATCTTAAAACTCTTGATTATGGCAGCAAAGCGAGTGGGTCTGAAGGTTTTGTGCAGGAAGCTCTCTGATCGTAGGGTTAGGTTTGTAGTGAAATTAGCAAAAGAGATGTCCAAGAAAAAGGTCATCGAGGCCCACTGATCTCTTGGGTAATGGATAGTTGGAAGCTATCGTTTCTTTCTCACCTTCTGGGGTGGAAGTGCTCTGTGCTAGGGGTGGATACCCGAAAGGTCATGCCCAGAGACCTGACTTGGAGGAGAACTTCGTCGGAGAAGGGTCTTCCCCACCGAAGATAAGAATGTCGTCTTTGTTTAAGGTAGGGGACCTTGTGGTATCTCAGGCTAACAGAGATTTCAGTGTAGGAAGATCTTTAGGGCTTCAATTCTGGGGCGGAGAAGATTGCCATACGGCCGTAGTGTTGAGGTTTCACGACTCAAGAAAGGAGCTGAAAGTGCTGCGGATGTTGATGAGGTTGAAAGTTTAGCTTCTTAGGATGAAGCTGACGAAGCCTTCAGGTTTGGGGACCGGAAGTAGGAAGTTAAGAAGACTCATCAACTTGTATGTTGATGCATCTGTGCAAGTTTATAGGAAAGGTAAAAAAGGCAGAGGTAGAGGATGCAAAGGCCGAGTTCCTTGGTGGTAGGCTGGTAGCTCTTGGTGTAACGTGTGCATATTTTGCAAATTGAACCTGTGTTATCGGTTTTTTCATTTCTTCAAACTAAAACCGAACCAGTACCATCGATTAACTGGTCCATCAGTTTCGGTTTTTCACCAGTTTGGTTTTTTGGTCTTTTATATTTATAATATGTATTATATAAATATATGTATAATAATATATTATAAATATTTTAAAAATATATAGTATATTTATAAATAGATTATTATAAATATAATATAAGTATAAATTTATATATATAATGAAAATATTTATATTTAATATAAAAAAATATGTGACATATATTAAATATATATAAAATACATATAAATATATATACTGGTCGGTTCGATTAACTGCCAGTTTTTTTTTGTAGGTTAATCGAAAATCAAACCGATCCTTTGGTTTTTCAAAAATTCCAAACCGAAACCAAATTGATAAGTTCAGTTAACCGCATTCTGCAGTTTGGTCTTTTGGTTTTTCATGGACACCCCTAGCTCTGGTTAGTTGTGGTCTGAGTTTCCATTTAAAAGGTCTGTTTTCTGTGACTTGGGGTTTGAAAGTGGACACTTTGGTTTTGTGTTTGGTAAAGGCTGGTTGCATCTTCGTTTTGGTTCTGGGTGGAGTGGTGGCGTTGAGTCTTTTCTAGTTTGGTTTTTTGTTTGTAGTGTGAATCTAGGGACTAGCTTGACCCCTCAAGCAACTCGACTTTATAGTACATGCAATATATAAATATATGTTTTATATATGATATATAAAACATACTGATAGTTTGTTTAGATGCGTGATAGTTGTGTAACCCCCACTACATACTATCATGTCTTTCTTTCAAGATAATCACTTCACTTGATCCTAATTAGAAGACTTAAAACTTTCATAACATATTTGATGTTTTTCAAATATTTTATTCATCTACTATATGTTATTTGTCGCCCATAGCTTGATGCCCATAAAAAATGTGCCAATCTAATACTTGCCATTAGTAGTTCATGAGTTATCTATATCACATTTTGAAGAAGGAGACATCCGGCCGAGGCTCCATCTTCTAAGGTGATGTTTACCTGAGAAGGAGAAAATTATAGGCAACACCCTGTCATAGCAGGTGTTTACCTGGAACGCCTGCAACAAGGGATTCGAGGTTAGAATCCAAACTCCAAAACATTGTGTTGGAGGGTTGGGAGATAGTAAGTGAATGATTGTCATGTAGGGGTAGCAATTTTTCATTTAACCCAACCCTTAATTGATGGGTTGAGTTGTATCCATTTAATTCTGGATCATGGATACCCAACGGATAACTATTACTTTTGATGATATTTTGACTCTCTCTGGTTTCAAACCCTAGATTATTCTCACACTCTACCTCTCCCTCTATACAATTTAATCAGTGGATCCCTCACATATTGTTGAAAGTAAATACACTTTCTACAAAGTGAATCCCTCGCATAACGGAGTTCATTGAAAAAGTAGTTAATTTTTTTTTTTTTTTGACAAATAACTGTTCTCCGTTATGGATGACAAATAACTCTCCATTTCGGTGTTCATTAAAAGTATTTTTATTGAGAGGTTTTGCAATAAACACAAAAGCACCACAGAACAACTTCATTCAAATAATTAACCACCGGCCAACAGGGCATCACATGATGCTACAATTCGTGGCCACATCAAATGCGTTAAGCAAAATTTCTCCAGCAGCATTTCCTGCTTCCACTGCTTCGCCAGCTGCATCTAATATCCCAATATCTTCCCCAAGGATATCCCAAGCTCTGTCTATTAGTTCTTCACCAATATTTTCCCCAAGCATTTCCTCCGATTTGTCCGCCTTAATTTGATCGTCCAATAACGAAGGAAGAAGGCATTTGATCAGAAAAGAAAATACGAGAAACTTAATTAATAATGTCAAGAAATCATCTACCTTAGTCCTTTACCTTTTCCATGTTAAGTGTAGCTTTTATGTCTTGGAGCAGCGCATAATTGTCGACGAGGGTATTGTGCTCACAGCCAGCTGCAGATTTTCCAGAACGGTGACAGTCGCAACAGAGATTGTAGTTGACAGCAGTTTTAGTGTTGAAGAAGCATTGCACGCATGTGAAATACATACCCTTTATCAACGAACCGCATCCATCACAAGAAATTCTTCTGGTCTGAATGATGTAGAACAGAACGATGGATTCCTCCAAGTCCATGAAGCCGTTTCCGTCCTTGTCTAGTTCCTCGAAGCAGAGCTTAGGGACTGTGAGCCCTTTGCTTTTCATGAAAAAATCGCTGAATTCATTAAAACTCACTTTTCCATCTCCGTCTGCATCCATTTCTTTGAAAAGCTTCTCTGCATGCTGTTTAGTCTCATCTGAACTCCCCTGATAATAAGCTAGAGCCACTTTGCGTATCTGTTCCAGTTCCATCTCTCTCTCTCTCTGTAAATATGATGTGCTTGTATGTCTGTATTTGTCCTTATTTATATTCTATAAAGAGCAAAATGACGAATTTCAATTAATAATCTATTAACCCACTTGTCCTTATTATTTATACGCCTAATGGTGCATGGTAAGTAAACCAACCAACGAATTAACTGCTTAAATAGTTGACTTTTGTCATGGGCCCCTTTTTTATTAGCTAGGCTGCGTTTGCATGCGGTGACAAATAAAAGAAAAGTCCTTATTTATAAAAGGTTTGCTTACATTGATAAGAAATATATATTAAACAATTAATATATAGGATCAATGGAACATCTTCACTTGTCAACGTTTTCATCGTAATTGTTATTGTTAACCACACAAAAATAAAAGGGATTAACAGATCTAACAATCCTTGTAAGACGACGCCCGATCTGTTAAATAATAAATAAAATAATAAGAAATATTGATATGGCACTGCTAAGCTTAAATAACCGAGAAAATTGTATGTATATCTCATTGAATAAAATAAAAATATTTAGTATATAATTAATAAATATTAGAAATAATATATTAATGGGTCCCACATCTCTCTCTTTCTCTGCCCCCTATCTTCTTCCTCCTTTCCACCTACCCTGTTGCTGCAACTCAGATATTTGAAACCTTCTCGAGAAACAACTTTAGGGTTTTCTATGATTCCTGAGTCCCTTTTATCGTTTTGATTTCTCTGTAAAAATCAACATAAATTGTTCAGTTGTTCGGTGCTTCTATAGTTGGGGTTCGTTGGCTTTGATCATCTATTCATGTTTCACTATCATCCAAGGATCTAAACTGTATGTTCTTTACTTCTATAAGTGTACTATGTCTTTTGCCTCTCTTGACTCTTTGTTTTTAGTGATTAGAACCCTAAAGTGAGTTTTCGTTTCTCTCTTCTTTGGTGGTGTAGAACAAAGCTTGGATAGCGATGGAGTGGAAATAGCAAGAGAAGCCTCAGGACAAGAGAGACTACGAAAATAATGGTGAGCCATGGTTGAGACTTGATGTTGGATTTTAATCTCATAAGAGATTAAATCCAATGGGTTTGATTGGTCAATTACATGAGAAATTGCACCTGCACACTTGGTTGGAAAATCAGTTTTTCTCTTACAAAAAATAAAAAATAAAACCCAGTTTTGAACTTGTCCTACATTGGATAATTACAAGGTTTGTTTTCAATATTTCAATAGGAGTTGATTTGCACTCCTTAGAATTAGTAGAGGAGAGTATGGGGATTCGATACTGCACAACGCGTGTGCGCGCGTGTGTGTGGCACAATGAGGCACTTTAGAGGCGCACTCTGCTCGCACTTTGCGCCCGCGTGGCTCGCGATGGGCGGCTCTGGTTTTGGTGTGTTGATGACCGTTGATCACCGTTGATGAGATCAACGGTCACGATTCGATCGGCTGTGATCAAGATGCACAATTCAAAGTTAACAGTTAACCACTTTTTAAACAATCACAATGGTTGAAATTGACTATTCAAGGTGCCTTCTCTAAATCAGCACATACCTTTTCCTCATACCTCTTCACAAATTATTTAAGGAGCATGAATCAGACTCCAAAACAAAACAATTTCGAAATTCACTATCTCTCTCTCAATCCGGTCCGCTACAGTCTCACAAAAGGTTTCTTTGGAGACTCTTCAACTTTGCTGGTTGTAGATTCTCGCCCAAGGCTCTGTTGTATCCTGGGAACGAATTTGCCTGTAACCCACAAGAAACTCAGTAAAACTGAGTGGGGGCAAATAACGTTCTAAAGACAGTGTCTTCAGACGCGCCTCAGAGCTTCTCCTCCTAAGTTATAGTGACCCCATATTCCCCAACTTGATAGGGAAGACAATTGGCCGAGGGGGGTTTTCCATGGTTTCTCTAACTATGATGAGGAGTGTCAACATAGTTCGATGCAAACTGCCACCGATTATGGCTGTGAAGTTGGTGGAGATCCTTCAATCGGATATGCTTCAGGAGGGGAGAAAAATGTTTTAAAAAACAACCCATAACCGGAACCATTCTGCCCACCGGTCTCTGGGTTGATGGTTCAATTGTCTGATTCAAATGGGCGGCTCATTTTAACAAAATAAATTAAAAAAAAATAAAAAAAGTAATTAAAATTTAAAAACAATAAAAAATCATTGAATGGATCGAATGGGTCGACGATCTGATCACTCGAGTCAATGATTTATTAACTAATTCAATAGTTTTTGGCCAGGATCAAATTTAGTATAAAATGAAACTAATTGTCTGAATGATTTTTTGGCCGAACGTTCACTTCTTTGGTGATGAAGTCACCTTTGGATACAATGAGCTTTACTTAACTTAGCTACTGGAGTACGGTTTTGGAGGATCTCCATTCAAACATATAAAGAGATTCGAATGGTAGGTTACCTGAATCCGAAGTGAAGCACTATATCAAGTTGATTCTTAAAGGGCTCGTATACATTCATTCTCGTGTCTATGTCCACTACAATATTAAACCTACCAATATATTTTTATCTGAAAAGAGGAAAATTCAAATGGAACCTAATGGAGGGTGATTTGGCCCAACCTCGTAGCACGGAGATAACTATACGTGATCTGGCTCGGCGAACAGCTCAACTTGACAGCACGACTGTGACTCGATGGGAGGGACCCGCTGAGTCTGACTCAGCCACTCGGCGAGTTAAGCAACTCGCCAGGGCCTAGCGCCCTGCCAACCTGGGTTCCCACCAAGTGTAGAGGACCCCAAACTCCTCCTAGGGCCCGAGCTCCTCTTGAGAACCAAATTCCTCTCAGGGCCCGAGCTCCTAGGTCTCGAGCTCTTCCCACTAAACTCCAAGTCCTTCCCAAGAAGGGAACACCCCAATCCAACTTGAGTGTCCCAAAGTAGGGACACCATGGGCTGGTGCCATTGGCTCCCCCGTAGAGGACGCGCCTCAGGTAGAAGGCAGCTCGGCTCACCACCGGTACCTTGGTATCGGTGAGCTCGATAGAATGCAGCTCGGCCCGAGCTAGCCCAAGGGTCCAGGAAGTGTCTCCCTAACAACACCTGCCAAACCAGAGGACTGCACCCCTGCCTCGTGACAGGTGGCGCCGTACCTGCCACCCCTGAAACGTGTCTCACACCCGACAGGCACACATCCTGCAGAGACGGCCTGTGCCCACCACCTTAGCCTTGGAAACAGGCCGCTGTTATAGGAGGGTAGTGACGGTTGCACCCGATCTGCAGTGGCGGTTACGCCTGATTTGGTAGAGGTCTTTTATAAAAGAAGCATAGCCCCCAAGAGGCCAGGGTAATCTCTCTAACTCTACACTTTCCATACTCTTATCTTCTATACTCTCTATCTTCCCTACAGAACTCTAACTTAAGCATCGGAGTGTTTTCACTGGGTAAAAACCCTGGGAATCCTTCATCTTATCCTTCTTCTCAGGTACCCTTCATCTTCATCTAAGAGCCAAACTCCAGCCAGCTAGGAGTGCCCGAATCGCGTAGCATCATTTGGCACCGTCTGTGGGAAACGCTTCAGAAAGCCTCCCCCTAGTTTCTGCAACTCTCTCCTAAAGACTCAGTACTCATGGCTTCTTCCAATAGTGATGGATGTGGTGCCAACCCGAACGTCTCCGGGGAGCAACCCCCACTCCCCACTATCTGCATTGGACAGTTCACCCTCCCCCTCTCTATGGACGGAGTACCTAGTTTGAATGTGCCTCTCATGGTGGCACTAGTGAACGCTCCGCTCCCTTCCACAGTTGGAGCAACCATTGCTGAACCCTCTGCTATCCCCCCAGGAACGAACCAAAACCAGATGGAAGACTTAGTACAGTGCATGCGAGCCATGCGAGCTCAAATGCAGCAGTTCTAGCAACTCCAACTCTACCAGTAGTAAGTGCTGCACCAAGTTTCACAATACTAGTACCAGCAATAGTTCCCCTCCTTACACCAGACCCCGCAACAACTCCCACCTCAGCACCCAGCTGCAAAGCAAGCCAAGCCTTCCCCCCGGAGAGAGCGCTCTCGCCAAGGGGAGATCTCCTGGGTCCAAAATCCCTCCAAGAACCAAGCCTCTTCCCATGGTAGGAGGAAGAGGTCAGCCGCCCCCACGCCGCAGCCTGCAGGCAGGTCGGGGGCCACCCAGCCGGTTAAGCCAACAGTGCCCCAACACTCCCAATTCGGGCTCCCGCTCATGGAGAACCAGTTCGAGGCTCTAGCCACCGATCACGGGTAAGGCCAATCAGTCCAAAGCTACCATCAGCAATCCAAGCCCATCAAGCTCGATGACACTGAGGTGAGCAGCACCAACACTGAGCCAAGGCGGCAACGGAGGCACAGGCGAGCTCGCCGGACCGCTACGCGCGACCTGCCCGAGCTCAAAGGTAAGGAGGAGGTAAGCTCAGGTGAAGCAAAGGCTACCCTCCTTTCTATTCCGTCCCCCTTGTCTCCCGAACTCCTTGTTTTTCCAATGCCCAAGGTCTTAAAGCTCGCCCCCCCTCGACAAGTACGATGGGTCATTCGACCCAAACGATCACATTGACGCCTTTCAGTCCCAAATGCACCTGGCGAGAGCCAGAGAATCCTACATGTGTGTGGCCTTTTCCACTACCTTCAAAGGGGTGGCTCGCACGTGGTACCGAAACCTTGCCCCTGGGTCGATAAAGAGCTAGGCATAGTTCGTACAAGCTTTCACCTCCCACTTCATCACCAACAAACGGTGCCCACGAACTGAGGAGAGCCTTCTTGGCATAATCCAGAAGGAAGGAGAGTCCATCTGGGGATATGTCAAGCGGTTTAATGATGCATGTATGCAGATACCGCGCCTAAACCCTGCGATGCGACTCACGGCAACCAAAAGAGGCGTAAAACACAAGGAGTTCAAGTGGCATATGGTCGTCAACCAGCCCGCGACCATAGCCGAGTTCCTTAAGCTTGCAGACAAGTTTATAGCGACAGAGGAGGAGATCAACCTGAAGGGCAAAAATGCGCCCGAGAAGAGGAAGAGGGAGGGTGAATCCTCAAGCCAGGGGGACAGCCGGAAGAGGAAGGACCTAGCTTGGGGAACAAGGCCAGACCAACCATTCCGAGTTCCTACAGCGCAGCCGTTCCAAGCTCCCTCGGCAACCCAGACTGACTATACCTCATTGAATGCCAAACGAGCCAAAATCCTCATGGCAATCAAGGACGCCCCGTATGTGAAGTGGTCGCCTTGTCTGAGGAGGAACCCTAGTGAAAGAAATAAGAATTTGTACTATAGCTTTCATAAAGATCACAGTCAAAGTACTGAAAATTGTAAAAATCTCCACGATGAGATAGAGGAGCTCATCCGTTGTGGGTATCTAAGAAATTTTGTACATAATAATAATAATAAGGCAGGTCGGCAGGGGGAACAAGCTAAGAACACCCCCAAATCCAGTAGCAGACCAGCAGAGCAGGCATAGAGGCAGCCTCCAGAGGAGAGACCGGTCCGAGGAACTATCCACGTGATAGTTGGAGGGTCAATCGTGGTGGGCTGCACCTCCGTTGCGGCCCGGACATTAGCTCGCAAAGCTGCAAGAGAAGGGCAGAACCCACCAAAGCGGCCAAGGACAGAAGACCCGATCTCCTTCACCAAAGATGATGCACGCGGGGTTCACTACCCCCATGACGACGCACTCGTAATGAAGGTGAGGATCAATGACTTCGAAATTAGGTGTGTCCTGGTTGATTCTGGCAGTTCGGTGGACATTCTCTTCAAGGCCGCATTTGACAAACTCTAGTTGCGAGAGACCGACCTGAAGCCCACTAACACTCCCCTAGTAGGTTTCAACGAGGAAGAAGTCAGACCCCTGGGAAGGATAACCC
This sequence comes from Nelumbo lutea, assembly GCF_056320005.1. NCBI lineage: Eukaryota > Viridiplantae > Streptophyta > Magnoliopsida > Proteales > Nelumbonaceae > Nelumbo > Nelumbo lutea. The sequence goes on from NC_142684.1 coordinate 208,531,063, forward strand.
TACCTGTGGAGGTTGGCATGTGGCCCAGCCTAGTGAGGCTCAACCACGAGTTCTTGGTGGTCGCAACTACCTCCCCCTACAATGCCATAATAGGTCGGCCGATCACCCATGCCCTACGAGCGGTGGTCTCTACTTAACATCTAGCAAAGAAGTTCCCCACAGATTTCGGAGTGGGGGTAGTGCGGGTGACCAACTTGAGTCCCGCAGGTGCTATGTCGCCGCCCTCAAAGGGAAGACCAAGGTGGCCAACAACCTTGAACTGGGGAGGCCCACGGAACAAGGCGAGGAGCGAGTTGCGCTCACAAACGAAACAGTTGCCATCCCGACTTCAGTAGAGGACCCAACTTGGACGCTTCAGATCAGTGCCTTAGTCCAGGAGCCCCTACGATCCCAACTGGTAAGCTTCCTACTCTAGAATTTAGATATTTTCGCATGGTCCGCGGTAGAAATGCTTGGCATTGACCCTAGCATCATAACTCATAGACTTAATATTGACCCTATAGTTAGGTCTGTTAGACAGAAGAAACGCAATTTAGCCCATGAGCGTTGGAAGGCGGTCAAAGAAGAGGTCAGGAAGCTCCTCGCAACTGATTTCATAAGAGATGTTCATTACCCAAGCTGGGTGGCCAACCCCGTTTTGGTGAAAAAGGCTAACGGTAAATGGCGCATGTGCGTCGACTATACCGACCTGAACTGAGCTTGCCCAAAAGACTGCTTCCCACTCCCCAGGATCGACCGGCTAGTGGATGCGATCTCAGGACATGAGTTGCTAAGTTTCCTAGATGCCTACTCAGGCTACAACCAGATCAGGATGGACCCAGCAGATGAGGAAAGGACCGCCTTCATAACCGAGGTCGGCCTATACTGCTACAAGGTCATGCCCTTCGGGCTAAAGATATTAGACGGTTTTGTATGCCCTTAGCTTCAATCAGAATGATGTACTTTATGAGTTTATTGTAAATAAATAAAAGTGCATATTTGATTCATATTCCCTTGGTATGTTTCCGTGTAATACCCTTAAACTGGACACTTAATGAGACTCATGTTAGTTTAGAATGTTCACAGCAAATGGGTCAGTTTAGGGAGACCTATCCTGATAAGGCTGACACTGTGGTGCCACCAAGTCGATTGGAGTGGCCTGTCTCAGCTGCTAGGGTGAGACCCTAGGCACATACAATGTAGGATTAATTGAATCTATGAACTAGACCAGATTTCTAGTATTGCCCTGGACCTTGGAGATTGATGGGAAAAACTAGAAAGTTACACCCAACCCCTAGACTCGATTATGATACTACACTAGGTGTCGGATTGGGCTGTCTTTGATATACCAATCAGTGAGATCCTTAGCGGGGGTCAAAACCTGGGTATGTTGGGACAGTCTGAGAATTCATCTGAGTGGGTGATCATAGTGACAGGATCAACCCATTTGTCGGACAAAGGTAATGATTGGGGATGCACTCTCACTGATGGAAACCAAGACTGCCGGCAACCGATTTCAATCGTTGAGATTTGTTTTGCAAAATATATTTTATATGAGATATAAAAGTATATATACATTATGGTTTCTAAAATATTTGCGAAAGGTTTTAATTCCCAGGATCCATATAAGCAGAGAATGCAACATTGTTCCTTGCAGCCGAGGGAGAGGTCCTCTCTTGTCGAGTAGTGTATGATCATTATGGGCTAAGAGGTTATGTGTAAGACCATTGAGGGTAATACTTGATGGGCTAATCTTGCATCTGCCCACAGTCCTTGAGTGTTACAAGGTGGCTTGGCCCAGGGACCACTTAGGGTAAGTGTTGGGCCCATAGAGCCCATTTGATGGGTTTCAAGGGGTGCACTGTCCATAACAGTGTATTCGGCCAAGCCTTGTAACAAAGGCTGGACTAAGCCCATGTGGCTGATGTGTAGATCAATGCTTGGGTCCCACGCCATACAAGGAAGCCCAACTGGGCAGCAGTTAGGAAGGTTAAGTGAGCACATAAGTTTAATGGGCCTAAAGCCCATCTCGAACTGGGCTATTTAATTAGTTAATTATGGGGAGAATTCTAAGATGGATTAGCTGATAGGATAGGGTCATGACCCTATCCACTCAGAGAGTCCAGATCTGAATGTAATTCGGATCTAGAAACCTCCTAATGAGATTTGGAGAAAGCTGATCTAATCTTCATATAAGATAAGGATTTATCCTTATCACCTAAAGAGAAGGTTGATCCAAATAGGATTTGGATAAGCAGCTCCTAATTGGATTAGGAGCTGATCTTTTAGGTTAACAAAAGAAGGAGGGGGCGGCAGCCTTTAGGAGACACACATTCAGATCCTCTTCGGTGTTGAAATCAAAGAAGGAAGAATTAAGCATCCCTGCAGAATTCTTTCTTGTCGCCTCCCTGTTCTTGCCACCCCTATTTTCCAGTTCAATCTCCAGTTGTGAGAGAAGTCAATATTCGATCTTGACATCAGTTTTTTCAAAAAGAGTTGATAGGAAGTTGTGCTCACGTGCCATCTTGCCAATTCTTGCGAAGGACAGAGTTCTTGGTGAAGAACACTGCTGATTCTGCTTCATCCTACACTGCACCATCTTCAGTGGGAGCAGTCTTTGGATCTTTCCTTGGGCGTGAACACCTTCGTTTGGGGATACTATTTCTCCGTATCAGGTATAATCCTCTCCTACTCCTTTTTGGTTCAGATCTGGTTCAGTTTATGGTTCAAGAATGATCCTTTAAAATATGATTTTCTAAATAGGGAATGTGATTCCCAGTTGAAGGGAGAGAAAAATTTTTGAAATTCGCCACCTTATTCCGCAATCTTTGGGAATCCATACGATGGATCTCTCATCCCTTCAAAAGAATGCTAAGGCAACATTCCAAAGACTTGTAAATAAACTATTTGAGCCATCGATCGGCCGAAAAATAGAGTGTTATGTAGACGACATGGCCGTCAAGACCAAATTTTCACATGATTTAATACAAGACTTGCATTCAGTTTTTGAAATCCTACGTAAATTCAACATGAAATTGAACCCAAATAAGTGTGTCCTCGGTGTCACCTCGAGTAAATTTCTAGGATACATTGTTAACCGACGCAGCATCGAGGCTAACCCAGACAAAATAAAGGCCATCTTAGATATGAGGCCACCTCGAAAGACAAAAGAGGTCTAGAGGATTAATGGTCGAATAGATGCTCTGAGCCGCTTCTTGTCCAAATCGGCAGACCGTTGCATGACCTTCTTTAAAGCAATTAAGAGCAAGGGTTTTGAATGGACTGAATAGTGCCAGCTCGCATTCGACAAGCTCAAGGGGTACCTCGCTAGCATACCAGTCTTGGCCCGGCCCAAAGAGGGTGATGCCTTAGAATTGTACCTCTCAACGAACAACGAGGTAGTCAGATCAGTACTAATAAAAGAGGTAGACTGGGTCCAACGACCCATCTACTATGTTAGTAAAGTGTTACAAGGAGCAGAAACAAGATATCCAGAGATAGAAAAACTGGCCTACGCATTGGTTACCGCAGCCTGGAAGCTTCGTCCATACTTCCAAGCTCACACCATCGTCCTCCTCACCAACACACATTTGAGGCAAGTCCTGCTATTAAGGCCCAAGCCTTAGCGGATTTCGTGGCAGAGTGCACTTTCAGCTTTGAAGTCCCCAGGCCAGTTGAGCACGGGGCCCCCAGTTCGGGTGAGCCTAGAGCTCCCAGGCCGGTCGAGTCCGAGCACCGTGAGGTAGCAACCAGTGCAGCACCTCTCCTAGTTAGACCAAGCACAAACTGGGATGAGGAGCCCTAGATCCTTTACGTGGAGTCGGGATAATCCTACGCGGCCCATGTGGCATGAAATTGGAGTACGCGCTACGCTTTGAATTTGTCACGTCCAACAACGAAGCAGAATACGAAGCATTGATAGCCAAAGAAGTGATAGCTCTAGCCAAAGAAGTGAAAGCTAAACATATCGTCATCTGTAACGACTCCCAGCTCGTGGTCAACCAAGTTATGGGTGAATATGAAGCTCGCGAACCAACCATGATTGCCTACTTAGCCAAATTAAGAGGCCCTGCTCAACTTCCAGTCACACTTCATCAGACAGATCCCAAGGTCCGAGAACGCAGAGGCCGACGCCCTGTCCTGACTAGCCAGCACCAGTGACAACACCATGAGGACCTTGTATATAGAGGACCTGCCTCGGCCTAGCATTTTCGGGGGGGCAGAGGAGGTCGCACCAATCGTTTGAGCAGAGCCAAGCTGGATTGATCCGCTTGTAAGCTTCTTGCTACACAGGACCCTCCCTACAGACTGAAACACCGCCAGAAGTGTAGAGCGGCAGGTGGCCAAATAAGTCATAATAGACGAACGGTTGTACCGAAGCTCCTACACGCTCCCCTACCTGCACTGCTTATGACCCTTCGAAGCCAAACTCATACTCTGTGACACTCATGAGGGCCTGTGTGGCGGACACTTGAGGGGCAGAGCCCTCGCCCAGAAAGCACTATGACAAGGATACTACTACCAACAGTGAAAGCAGACACTATTGAACTCATCAGAAAGTGTGACAAATGCCAGAAGCACGCCAATGTCCACCATCCGCCCACTGCCGACCTCAAGTATCTCACTAGCCCATGGCCTTTCGCACAATGGGGGATCGATATACTTGGACCGTTTCCATCAGCGATAGGCTAGAGGAAGTTCCTGGTGGTAGCAGTAAACTATTTCACCAAGTGGGTAGAGGCTGAGCCTCTCACAACAATCATAGCCCGAAACTTTCACAACTTCTTTTGGAAAAGTATAGTATGCCATTTTGGGTTACCTTGGGTACTAATTTCTGACAATGGCAAGCAGTTCGAGGACATTAAGTTTCAAAACTGGTACCAAGACATGGGAATCCGACAAAGCTTCACTTCAGTCGCACACCCTCAAGCCAACGGTCAGGCAGAGGTCACGAATAGAGCTATTCTCCACAGATCAAAGGCACGCCTAGACCGAGCTAAGGGACTATGGGTGGATGAACTGCCCAGTGTCCTATGGGCTTATCGAACCACAGAGAAAACTGCCACAGGCAAAACCCCCTTCAACCTTACCTATGGCATCGAAGCAGTCATCCCAGCCGAGATCGAAGTCCCTTCACTACAGGTAGAAGGGTATGATGATAAGGCGAACGAGGACGAGCTACGCACCAACCTTGATCTACTCGATGAAGTAAGGGACCTCGCGTACATCAGGACTGCGGCCTACCAACAGAAGGTATTTCGGTACTATAACTCCAGGGTCAGAAAGCAGAACCTCCGCATCGGCGACTTGGTACTCTGTAAAGTCATGGTACCTGAGCCCGGTGTTGGCAAGCTAGGGCCGAACTGGGAAGGGCCCTACCGAGTCAAGCGAGTGCTCGGGGAAGGAACATACGAACTCAAGACCCTAAAAGGGAAACAAGTACCTCGGGCATGGAATATTATCAACCTAATAAAATATTACCCATAAACCACCGAACTAAGTTGACCACAGGTCGCTCCCCCAGCCTAAGGGCTAAAATACCGAGCTAGCAAAAGAAGTTTGGCACCATAAGGCCTAGTCGCTTCTTCAGCATGGGAAAACTCCAAGAGTGGACTACAAGTCACTCTCCAAGCCTACTGGCCAAGATGCTGAACTAATAAAAGAAGCCCAACACCGTAAGAACCCTAGGATGAGTGGACCATGAGCCGCTCCCCTAGCCTACCAGGATAAAGCACCGAGCTAACAAAGGACCTCGGCACCGCACGAGACTTAGTCGCCTCAATGGCATAAGCTTAGTGCTTTAACGCCCCAAATGCAAGTAGCCCGGGTACAACCCAGATGAAGACAGGTCAGGCATATACCCTACTATGTCACCCACCTCGGTGTACCTTACAAAATCACCCCTACTAAGTATTGGGAGACAGATCGGGATGATAGTAGCTAAAGAACAACCACGTCGGGAATTTGGCTCGATAGCCCGACATCTTAGGGTAAGACAACTACTTCGGCAAAGATAAATTGCACAAACACTTAGCAAAAAGTATTTCCCATTGCAAAATATTTCATTACAGAAGTTCAGTACAAAGTTCATTACAAGTCCAAAAAAGAAGAAAGAAACTTAGCTCGCAGGCCAGGGTACAAGGAGCACACAATCACTCATAAGACTTGTTGACTTTACTCAGAGCCTCTTCAGGGGTATCATCAGCCAGGTCGGTGACACCAGTCTCCTCATCACCGCCCTCCTCTTCAGAGTCTGGGTCATCCATGGCCTAGTGGGCCATGTCGTCTGAGATCTTCCAGGTGGTGATAGCACTCGTGTCAAGGTCGGGGTATGTTTAACTTATGAGCCACCTACTGAGCTTAAACCCCCTGCGGTAGACCTGCGACATCACATCGTCAAACCTGGATGATTTGATGTAGTCAGCAACGGCCTAGACCTTCGTATCCTTGAGAGCTTGATCGAAGATCTCGGTCTTCTCTTGGATATCAGCTTTTAAGTACTCCACCTCGTGCTTCAGAGTCCCATTGGCCTCCTCGAGCTTCTGCACTTCGAGCTGTGAAGCCTCCTGAGACGCCTTGAGGCTCCCCACCTCGAGCTTTAAGGCCTCCTGGCCTGCCCTGAGCCCGTTCACCTCGGCCTTCAATCTGTCTCTCTCGCGGGCCAACTCCTCCTTCTCTAACAACAGAACTTCGACGAAGCTCTTCTGAGTCACAGCATCCCCTTCTAACTGGTGAATCTTGCACCAAGCTGCCCTCAGATCTATGTGGGCTGTGCGAGATGACTCCTCGGCAGCCAAGGCCTGCTTCAAGTATCTGTTAGACTGAAGAGTCGAGGAGTGCATGGTGGTGTTCACTGGCAAAGGGAGGTCAGTCAATGCCAAGGAGAAGAATGAAGGAATGAGACATAATGATTTAGTATGAACTTACCACCATGGCGTGAGTCGCAGCTCGGGCCCCGAGCTGACCAGGAGTGAGGTCGGCCCAATCTGTGACCTCTGTAGGATAAACTACCCCCTTACTCTTCTGAAGGCCACATTGGGGGATCAAGATGCTCTCCTCCTCCTCCTCCTTGCTCCCTGAGTTAGACACCGTCGTCTCAGTAGCGCAGTGAGCAGACTCTTCTGAAGCTTCGGTAGGGTTGGGAATGTTGGTGGCAGCCCCGACTGACTCCACGACTGGCTCCGCCGCCACCTCAGGCCCTTGAGATGGAAACTCCTCCAAGTCTATCACTGGAGGAGGGTTAAGGGGCTTAGGCTCCGAGGTGAGAACCTGAGGGAGCTCGGGCCCCGAAGGAGGGGCCTGTGGAAGGTCAGGCTCCGGGGTGGGAGTGCTGGGAGGCTCCATACGTGCCTTCTTCGCGGTTTGCTTCTTCCTTTTCTTCATTTAGCAAAGAAGCCTCTGGCCGGTGATCCTCTCTTCTTCCATGGGACCTACAGAACAGCTTGGCGTCAGTAAGCTTGAAAATACTTGGCAAGTTAAGTAAGACGCTAAGGTAAGATAAACCTACCCAGGCTCAAAATCGGCCTGAATGAGCTTCCTCTCGACGATGTAGTCTTTGTGATTGAACCCGATCTGAGCTCACGAGTGAAGCACATCCCTCGTCTTATCGTCGAGAGTAACGCTGGGGTCTTGGGTAGTTGTCCTCCAGTTGGTAAGGAAGGGCCACCCTGTGCTGCACTGGACTACAAAGTAGTCCCACTTCCAGGTCGAGACCTTGCTGGGGAGTTTATGTAATAGTTTGAAACTCGGGCAAGGGGACAGATAGTAGGTCCGCTTATGCTCGGGGAGAACGCCTAAGGCATTCTTCTTTATTGACAAGATAGAGCAGAGAATGTCTATGTCTAGGGGGAGGTTATATTCGAAACGCAGGGAGATAGTCCCGACCACGTTCCGAATGGAGTTCGAGTGGAGCTTGTCTAACGTAACGTTGAAATGACTCAACACCTCGGGGATGAGGGGGTGAAGGGGAAGACGAAGCCCACCGATGAGCTGCTCCCTAAAGATCATGATCTCATCCAGATCGTGCTCCCAGGGGAAGTTACGAGTAGGGAGGCTGTACATGTACTCTTGGGGGAGGTTAAAGTGTTGGATAAGGTGTTCGAGCCTCTCTAGTGTCATAGTGGAGGGCCCGAACTGGTCTGGCACCCAACCTCGACGAGAGGTGGAGGCCAGCCTACCCGAGGCCACCCGTAACTCGTGTGAAGGTTGGATGGCGGTAGGGTTATCTTGGCCCGAGGTACCCACCTCGGGCTCATCAAGGAGACTGTCCCCGCTAGACATTGAATGAAATGAACTGAATTAAAACGGGAAAAAGGGAAGCTCGAGGACTCACCTAGAAGGAATGCGACGGAACTAGACTGACGAGTTAGAAGACCCGAGCTGAAGATTCCTGATGCAAGCTCAAGTTAGATGAAGAACACTTTGTGCGAGAGAAAGTGGCTAAGGTCCCCACTATTTATAGCCGCAGGGGCACCAACGGTCAAGATCGAAACGATCTGACGGCTCTCAAGAAAACCGGCTATGAGACTCTCGAGGTGAAATCAGTTTAGCGCGTTTTTTGGCGTCCGCAAAGTCTAGATTGTGTGATGTCCGCACGTGAGATGTACGCAGCCCGGGTTTCTCTTCCGAGTGAGTTGAGTGGCAGACCGATCTGACCAACAGATTGCTTGACAAGGTGGCATGAGTGCCGAGCCAAATCCACCTGGTGCACCATGAACTCCCCGCACTAGGTCAGTACCCCCAGGACGAGGAGTGGGGGGCAATTGATGGAGGGTGATTTGGCCCAACCTCATAGCACAGAGACACGTGTACGTGACCTGGCTCGGCGAACAACTCAACCTGACAGCATGACTGTGACTCGACGGGAGGGACCTGCTGAGCTCGACTCAGCCACTCGACGAGTTAAGCAACTCGCCAAGGCCTAGCACCCTGCCAACCTAGGTTCCCACCAAGTGTAAGGGACCCCGAACTCCTCCTAGGGCCCGAGCTCCTAGGTTCCGAGCTCTTCCCACTGAACTCCAAGTCCTTCCCAAGAAGGGAACACCCCGATCCGACTTGAGTGTCCCGAAGTAGGGACACCATGGGCCGGTGCCATTGCCCCCTGTAGAGGACGCGCCTCGAGTAGAAGGCAGCTCGGCTCTCCACCGGTACCTCTGTATCGGTGAGACCGGAAGAATGTAGCTCGGCTCGAGCTAGCCCGAGGGTCCAGGAAGTGTCTCCCTGACAACACTTGCCAAACCAGAGGACTACACCCCTGCCTCGTGACAGACAGCGCCGTACCTGCCACCCCTGAAGCGTGTCTCACACCCGATAGGCACACATTCTGCAGAGACGACCTACGCCTGCCACCTCAGCCTTGGAAACAAGCGGTTGTTACAGGAGGAAAATGATGGTTGCACCCGATCTGGTAGTGGCGATTACGCCTGATTTGGTCGAGGTCTGTTATAAAAGAAGCATAACCCTTAAGGGGCCAGGGTAATCTCTCTAACTCTATGCTTTCCATACTCTTAGCTTCTTCTATACTCTCTATCTTCCCTACAGAACTCTAACTTAAGCAGGTACCCTTCATCGCCAGCTAAGAGCCAAACTCCGACCAGATAGGAGTGCCCGAATCGCGCAGCATCTAAACCTATTAATATATTATTTTTTATAATTATATGTTATATATTAAATATTTTTATTTTATTCTGTGGAATCCATTTATAATTTTTTAATTTTTTGAGCTTAATAATATCATATCAGTATTTTTTATTATTTTAATCATTATTTAAGGGATTGTAAATGACGTTATTGACACTCAGCGTTATTTGCTTACAATTGGCCTTTTTTAGAAGTTTAAGGTCTAAATTGGTTTTTTCGAATAGTGCAAGGGTTGTCAAAGTCGTTAAGTGATTAAAATATCCTTTTATTGTTAAATTGAGCATAATACCCCCATAATATATAACAAATTGATCAAAATTAAAATGCAAGGAGTAACAACCAACACCATAGCCTTACCTAAAATGTCCCTATACATAAGTAACTAATTGTCTAAAATATCCCAATAATATAAGAAATATATTACCTAAAATATCCTCCAAAGTATATAGATTTGAATATCAATATGTTCATCATATAATTGTGGATAAAATGTGACCAAGATACCCTTTTGTTAATAAATTGACCAAAATAGCCCTATAATGGCAAATTAACCAAATACTTTCCTTTCTGGCCGAAAGAGGAGATTATCAAAAAGATTTACATCCACCCCATTTTTCCATTTTCAGGTAACTTAAAGTTCTAATATAGTTATACCCTCCTTACATACTTCATACACAATCTTATGTGCTAATAATTTACATCCCTACTTATATGGCAAATCTATCTATATATATAAGCATGTCAGTATCTCTCTTTGCTCCATTACCCCCACCCTGCATTCTCGTTGACTCTCTCTCTTCTCCCCTTCTCACCATTCCCATTAAGCCATGTCACCATTCCCAACCCAACTATCTAAAAATACTCTTAGAATCTCTCTCCTAAGGTATCTCCTCTAAGCCATTAGGAATGTATCATGTTACACCACTCCCCAATCAATTCCTAAAACCTCTCCCCCTATTCTACATACACTATCCAACCCATATTCAGTGAATATTAAATTATGTTTTACCAAAAGTTAATAAGTACAGTTAGCAAATTACCAAAAATTAATAAATATTATTATTAATTAATACATCATGACTTTTTAAAGTATTTTGGGTAAACACTATTATATTCATGTTAATAACCAAATGTAGATGAGGTTGAAAATTATTGGAATATTTTGGAAATTTTAGGAAAATTTATTGCATTTAATAGATTTTGGAAAATTATTGATAAATTATGTAATTTTCATTGTAAGTTATTGAAAACTATTAAAGATAAGTGAGTATGGTAAAGGGAAAACTGTAATTTAAACCAAATGTAATAAATTTGAATAAATCTTCAAAGTTATACAAATGTAATAAATTTTCATAAAATTACATTTTGGAAAATTAAAGACAATTTAGTAAATATATCATTTTGATCATTTTTGTCATCAAATTGAATATTGGGTTGATAATAGACCTGGCAATGGGGTAGGGTGGGTCGGGTTCGAGTTGGGTCAACTTTTTGCCAGGTCTAGTTGATGAGGATGGGTGCCTTGCCTTAAACCTACCCAACACTAGGTAGGGGTTACCTAAACCGTGGACCTTTTTTGTGAACCGAACCAATAGTTCTGATTTTTGGAAAACCGATAACCAGAATTGAACCAAAACCAGTTGACTGGTTCGGTTTTCCAGTTTTTTGGTTTTTTAGTTTTATAATATTTATAAAACTGGTTATGGAGAACTCATGGAGAACTTATGAATAAAACTGGTTATGGCGAGACTCGACTTTCTTTATGTAATACTAACGCGACCCGAGCCATCAGGCTACCCGACCCATGAATAGGTCTAATTGTATATATAAACACATATGCAAAAATTATTGAATAATAATGAAAAAACACCAAAAATTAATTAAAAATCCAAAAATTTTGAAAAACCTAAAGCTTAATTAAAATACCGAAAATAATTAAAATTTTAAATTAATTGTATTTTATTGCAAAAATACTAAATAATAATAAAAAAGTAATAATGCATTAACAATAATTATTTTTAAACTATAATTAATAGTAATTATACTTTAAGCTTTAAAAAGTAGAAAATTACATTTAATTATCAAAAAGTTATATTTAATTACTAGAAAATTAAATTTAATTAGTTTTAGCCAAGAAATTAGCAATATGATAAAAATTATTGTATTTTAAATAAATATAGTAATTTAATAAATATAATATTTTCATAGATAACAATATATTAATAATTAAAAAAAGTAACAAATCATTTATAACTTAAGCAACTATTAGATCTATAAATTTGCAGGCTCAAGCAACTATTTCCTTTTGAGTTAGGTCTAGCTGAGATATGCACCATGCCCACACATTATCAAGGATAATCAGATTCGAAGTCTAATTGGGTATCAAACTTTTGGACTCCAATGATGGCTTTAGCGGATAGGGCCCAAGCTAAATAACCCCTAATAAGCTCAACTTGGAAGTTATACGCATATATGGTAAACACTATTATATAATTATTAAATAAAAAATAATTATATTAATATATATAGAAATGTTATATAATTTTTATACTAGACTATAATTAAATAAAATTTTTTATTTGTAAAAAATCATAGTTTTTTAATTAACATGAGCCTCTTTATCAACAGAAAATGTGCAAGCCCCCGAGCCCGGCCTGACCATCGGGCCTAGATCTTGAGCCCAAGCCTAGCCCTTATATAAAGCTCGAAACTCAAGCTCAAGCCCAAGCGCGAAACCCGATCTATACATAAAATGCCTTAATTCTAGTATACTCTTATAAACTAATATTATATTAATTTAGTAATAATTTAATAAATATAAATTAATAAATTAATTTATATTTTCTAATAGTAAATTGATATCTATTAATAATTTAAGAAGCATATATATTATATTTATTATATATAACATAAGTACTTTTTTATATATGTAATAGTATCAAGCCAGGCTTATTTGAGAAAGCTCAAGCTTGAGCCCATGGGCCTGAAATTTTGTCCAAGCTTGGAAAATAATGGGTTAAGTCGAGCCAGGCCGCCGAGATACTCGGCCCATGAATAGGTCTAATTGTATATATAAACAATTGTATACATAAAAAATCATATGAAATAAAAATTTAAACATCTTTTTCATTTTTTTTAAATGGACCTCTCATAGCTTGGCTTGGTAAACAGCCTAGCCTAGCCCAAGGCTCGACCCATGGACCAGTTGACCTTAAATCACAGCACGGGCCCATGTGGGCTTGGGCCGTGGATCATACCAAACCGACTCCCAAATTATCCTAGGGGAGGGAGGCATGGCCCAAGACACCCCGTGGGCCACACGACATGGCCCACACTTCGTACGGGCCACATGCGGGTCGTGCTGTGCCAGCCCAACACGGGCCGATTTACACCTCTACTTGAACCTGCCCAATAATAGGGACCGAGCGGGGAAATTCGAGGATTTCCTGTCCTTGATGAGGAGTGGGGTGCCTTGCCCCTAAACTCGCCCGGCATTGAGGAGTAGTTGCCTTGCCTTGAACCCGCCTGACATTGGGGACAGGGTAGGGATAGACTAGAGTGTCTTGATTATGGGGTAGGGACAGGGATGGGGTGCCTTGCCTTGAACCCACCCCATTGTCATTCCTCTATAATTGTTAATTATTAGTGAAATTAATAAAAAGTTTGCTTTTGTAATTATTTTTATTTATTTAAAGTTAATCAAAATTTCATTTTAAAATAATAAAAATAATAACAATTATTAAAATTACTATAAATTATTAATAAAACTAAATTTATTAAAAAATATTTGTTCATATCAAATTAACAATAGTTATTTTCTATAAATCAATATTAAATGAAAATTATACTTATTAAAGTTTTAAATATTAACAATAACTTTGAATACTTTTAGTTAATTAACAACAAATTTTGATTATTAATTTAATATTCATTAATAGTAAATAAAATTATTAAACCTTTTAGATTTCCCGTGCATCGCACAAGTCCCCGCTAGTGTAACATTAATGTTAGTGAAACTTTGATTCGCGTAACTTTGGTAGGTCATAAAGTTTGTGTCACCAAAGCCGGGGTGAGGGAAAAGAAGTGTTGGCTCAAAAGATGCTTGATAGGAGTTCACATCTCCACCCCACAGCACATCCCTGCCATGTATTGGGAGCATCTCCCGATGATAGTACCAGAACCGATGATGTCATGGAGATGTTCCCAATACATAGCGAGGATGTGTTGTGGGGAGGAAATGTGATGTTCCCAATATTATCCTGTTTATTTTTTTGAATATTCTGAATTTAGTCATCCTATTTTATTTTTTTTAATTTGATATTAGTGGTGAAAACTCAATTGTGAAAGTGCTTTATGGAAGTAGTTTGTGAAAAATACTCCATAGAAGCACTTTCTAAATTATGCCTTAAAAGTGCTTTTTGGAAGAAATTTGTGAAAACTGGTCCTCAAAAGAGTTTTCTGCAAATAATTTGTGAAAACTACTCTCTAAAAGCACTTTCTGGAAGTATTTTTTGAAAATTGATCTTTAAAAGTGTTTCCTTGAAATAATGTGAAAATTGTTCCCTAAAAGCATTTTCTGTAAGTATTTTGTGAAAATTAGTTTTTAAAAATGCTTTTTGGAAGTAACTGCTCCCTAGAAGCACTTTCTAGAAGTATTTTGTGAAAACTAATCCTTAAAAGTGCTTTCTAGATGTAATTTGAGAAAACTGCACCATAAAAGCACTTTCTGAAAGTATTTTATGAAAACCACGCCTTTAAAGTGCTTTCTAGAAGTAATTTACAAAAAACTGCTCCTTAAAAGCACTTTTTGGAAGTACTTTGTGAAGAACAATCCTTGAAAATGCTTTCTGGAACTAGTAAGGGTGTCAATGGTATTCAAAAATTCGATTTCGAATTAGATATTCAACATAATCTAATCAAATTTGGATAATTCGAATATCTAATTGATTGAATTTGGATATCCTATTCATACTGAATAGTTAATCAGATTCGAATTCGGATATGACCTGATTTGATTTGATAAATATCCGAATTCGATCGATTATTTAATTCTTATATATTATATAAAAATATTTTATATAATTTATATATAATTAAGTTATATAAATAATGTATATATTTATATACTTTATATCACTAAAATATATATTTTATATATTTATTAATTATCTAAAACAATTAATTAATTAAATTCGAATTGAATCGAATATTCAAATATCTAATCAGATTTAAATTTAGATATTAATTTTCAATATCTGTCGGATATCGAATCGAATTTGGATATTGCCTGATCCAATTCAAATTCAATCCGTTTACACCCCTATCTGGAAATACTTTGGTGAAAATTGATCATTGAAAATGCTTTTTCGAAGTATTTATTATTATTGTTATTATTATTATTAGTATTATTATTATTATTATTGTTGTTATTATTATTATCTATGTGGCACTTCATGTATGAGCACACGTGGACTCTCATGTGCCATATAGTGATGTGATTTTTCATTTAAATATATATTATAATGATTGGGAAAGCAGTGTTTATAAGTATGTGTGGAGTGAAGGCTAAAAGTGTTATTTAAGTCAATATAAGCATTTGTGAGAAAATTAGGTCATCAAACATCCCCACCCCAATAAATGCTTAGAAAACACAGTAAAGTGGTTGACAAATAGGTCACCAAACAATCAAGCCCTCAAGCACATCTAAAAAGTACTTGTGCAACAAACACTTTTCCAAATCTCATTCTCCTGCATTGAGAAAGATGTACAGGTGGAAAAATCACTGGGCGAAGCCGAGAAACCATGAGAAAGAAGAAGAGTTGACAGTGATGAAGACTAAAATCGATGCATAGAGAAATATGTACAGGTGGAAAAATCACTGGGCTTGCATTTCTGAGGAAGAAGCCGAGAAGCCATGAGAAAGATGAAGCGTTGACAGTGATGAAGACTAAAATCGAGAAGATAAAAAAGGATGAAGTCTGTCAGACAACCGTGCGATCTTCCCAGCCATCAGACGAGTGAGAACGATCCTCTACGGCCATAGAAATCCAAATCTTGAGTTCCCAAAGCCATTAATCACGCTCTGATCGCACGGCACAAATTCATCCACCAGGCTTTGATTCCTGTCTCCTTAGAACTCAAGGATACAGAGGTACGAGCCTATAGAACAGATCCTGTTCAAGCAAGGTCGTGCACTTAGTTCGCTCGGATGCTTTGAAGAACTCTTCTGCAAACTTAGTAGTAATTGATGTGGGACAAAGTGCATTTAATAAAAATATACAAAGTTGGAAGCTTCTGTCATTTACAGCGAAGCCAGTTTCATGAGAATTGCGAAGATGGGGCTCTGGCCTTGGTTCAAAACAAGGCCTCTGATTGATTCATTCAGTTTATTTGGGTGCTTTAGTTTCATGAATCATGAATCATTACTTACTGCATTTAAATTGTTCTCTCGGGGGAAAAATAAGCTGCTCTGAGACACAACGGGTTATGCTAGGATGTTTAGTTTTATTGTTTGTTTGAGATGTACAAGGCAATAATCTCAAGCGAGAATGAAGGTTTTGAGAAGAATGAAACTCTGGTTTGAAACGGAGAATGTAAAGGCTGTCTTTGTTGCAGCAATCAAAGTGATTCTCCGAGTCAAGCCACAGAATTTCTAGAATATGATACCCGGTGGCGGAAGCCTTTCTCTCATACCAGAGTCAGGTTTCGATCATGGGAACTGTGGGTTATGGGCCCACCACGCTTCCGCTGCGCCACTCTGATTTGTTGTACAATGGCCTTAATTAACTTTACTGTTATTCCCGATACACTACCTGCTCGACCGATGTCCCCAGCACAACATATGATAATTGCGGATTGGGAATATCTCGTTTGTCATTCTGTGGGTACAACTTGTGGGTAGCAGGTCTTGAGTCATCCTGATACATCCATCACACTCAAATTCAAATTGCAATAAAATATCAAATAATATTAACAAATAAAATAAAAATAATCAAAATATTATATAATATTCAATAAAACGAATTGCAAATGGCTTTGATAGTTGTATATCGTGAATAAAATATGTTGGCAATAATTTTTGTGAAATTTAAAACAATGACTTTAGTAAAAACACAACATTCAGGCCAACCTTTCTAATTTCAAGTATATATAAACACCTACATTTAAATTGGACTATATCAAAAGTTGTACATGCGATCCAATTATTAACCAATTGAATCCGGACTACCCTTAAATAGGACCAAATTTGAATTCGAATTCAGATGAATGGGTGCCGTTTGCAACCCTTTTATACCTAGATGCTTGTTGCATTTTGCTTCCTATAATGGTTCTATAATTTGATTGAACTTTGTAAATTTTGAATTTCAATAATTGAAATCAAATGACCATGATATGGCCTCTAGGAATTTATTCTCTACTCAACCATTAAAGCTGCATTTGGAAACAATGCAAATGAAATATAAATCATGATTTAGGGTAAATTTGCATTTTGGTTCATTTTTGCCTGTATTTGGCAATATTACATTTATGTATTGACCAATGATAGAGAATACATTTTCGAATGCTTATTTATATTGATAATAAGATGTAAAAATACACCACTAAAAAAAAGTAAATTTGCATTCAAATAAGATTTTGATAAAAAATACATACTTTATTGGAATTTGTATTTGTATCCACTTGATAAAAAAGTCTATTTAGTAAAATGGTAAATCTGTCAGTTATATGAACCATTTTACACTACGTATTTGCATTGCTTCCAAATGCAGCAAGGTAGGTAAAATTTGCATGTATGAAATTTGATCCAATTATTTAAGATTCAGAGAGAAAGTGGAGGCCTGGATCTACGTCAGCGTAGTCTCAGCCATATAACTTATCTGATTGGGTTTGGTCTATGTGTAGCTTACCCAATTCCATCCCATTGGAGTTTGGTTGGGTTTGGGCCAAGCATGCACTGACCCATAGGCTCTGTCTGTTCCCTTCCAAATTAATTGCCTTGCACTAAGATGGAAATGGCTCAAGAAGTAAATTTCATCATTCATTTGTGTTATTATTGGTGGGTGACAAAAGAACCAATTAATTTCTTTTTTGTTCAATTAGACAATTCACTACTCTATCTAAAAGCATAGGACCCACGCCGTGTAAATTCTCAATGATTTTACTTGGACTTTTACTTCAGGAAATTAAAATTAAATTTGATTTGTATATTAAGGGATATAAGTCAACTTTGTAACTTGATCGATTAGGAAATTAAATAGACCCATCTCACACATACCCCTTTCTTTCAGTGATGCAAGTCAATATATTTCAATGTTTTTGAACCGTGTTGACTTAGACGGTCGGACCATTCAGAATGGAAATCATCCTAGCAATCGGCTCCGTTTTACTCCAAACTCGATTCTTGGTCATTAGTTCAAGTGGTTTGATCAATGAATCGTTTGACTCCTTGAACGGTTCATAGTTTATTACTAATGACAACAAGAACGAAAAGAGAAGATCTCTAAGATCTAAGATCTACTAGAGAGAAAGATCAGTTGAGAGATGTGTGAGAGAGATCTTAGAGATCTGAGAGAAATCTCAGACGTACTTTCATCGCCAGTTTCCCACCGTTGTTGCTGTCGTAGTTCGTCATCACCGTCAGCGTTGCCGCTGCAAGTGACCTCCTCTTCTTCCTCCTCCTCCTCCTTCTTCTTCTTCTTCTTCTTCTTCTTCTTCTTCTCTCTTATAAACTCTCTCAACTGACAACATCACAGTGAATTAAGGCAAAAAGTGCATAAGCTTTATTAGAACTTAGAGGAAACACATCACGAGTTTGTTTAGCTCTTAAACAAATATCACACAACTCACTAGATGTTTTTGAAAGAATGGTGGGATCCATCTAATGGATGCTAGATGTTGCGGAATTGGGTAGGGCGAATTTTAAAATTTTCCCACCTTTCTTCCAACTGGGAATCCAATTCCCTGATTTTAGAATACAGTATTCAAGGATCCTATTCGAACCATAACCAAACTAGATCTGAACCAAAAGATATGGGAGGAATTATACCTGATCCAGAGAAGCAATATCTCCCAAAGTTGGTGTTCACGCCCAAAGAAGGAACTAAGATCTGCTCCTACTGAAGATGACACAACAACTATGGAACAGAACCAGTAGGGTGCATCCTACACACTGAATCCTTCGCAAGAATCCTCTGAAAAACTTGAGCACCAAGACCAAATCAGTCTTTCAATAAACACTGAGATCAAGAACTGATCTTGATTTTCTTTTGATAGAGAAATCGAACTGTGATAGGTGGCGGCTGCAATTGGAAGGGAGCTAGAGAAAAGATGGCAAACTGCTTTTCTTTTCTCTAGGGTTTTTTAGATCCTATCTCACAAAAACTGCAGAGAGTTCGATCTGTCTCCCTAGGGTTCGAATTCATGTAATTCGATTAGGGTTTCTCCCAGTTGCTTCTTGATTAAGAAATCTCCTAATCCAATTAGGAGTTATCCCTATCCAAATCAGCATCTGGATAGGGGATGATCTTAATCCTATCTGCAGATTAGGTTAGCTTACTCCTGGTCTTATCAGGAGATCACCAGATTCAAATCTGATTTGAATTTGGTCTCCTAGAATGGATTAGGTTAAAGGCTCAATCCTTTTGCTAACTCTAATCTCAAATCTGCCCCATAAGTGGGTGATCATATCAGCCTAGTTCGAAATGGGCTTTTTGCCCATTAAGTAATTAGTGCTCAATTGGTTTCCAATCTACTGCCCAGTTGGGTTTTTTTGTATGGCGTGGGACCCAAGCATTGATCTACACACCAGCCACATGGATTTGGCCCAACCTTTATTACATGGCTTAGCCAAATTCACTAGAAAACACAATGAACCCCTGAGCCCATCACATGGACCCTATAGGCCCAACACTTACATTAAGTGGTCCCTAGGCCAAGCCATCTCATAAAAACCCAGGGACTGTGGGTAGGTGCAAGATTAGCCCATCAAGTATTATCCTAAATGGCCTTACACTTAACCTCTCAGCCCATAATGATCAAGCATTGCTCGACAAGAGAGGACCTCTCCCTCGGCTGCAAGGAACAGTGTTGCACTCTCTACTCACATGGATCCCGGGAATTAAAACCATTTGCAAACAACTTGAAACGGAAAATACTTACATATCAATAAATATATATATATATATATATATATATATATATATATATATATATATATATTAATTTTGCAAAACAAAATTCCAATGATTGAAATCAACTGTCGGCAGTTTGGTTTCCATCAGAGAGAGTGCATTCCCGATCATTACCTTTGCCCGACAAAGGGGCTGATCCTGTCACTATGATCACCCACTCAGATGAATTCTCAGATTGTCCCAACATACCCAATTTTTGACCCCACTGAGGATCTCACTGATTGGCATATCAAAGACTGCCCAATCCGACACCTAGTGAAGTATCATAATCGAGTCTAGGGGTCAGGCGTAACTTTCCGATTTTGCCCATCTATCTCCAAGGTCTAGGGCAATACTGGAAATTTGGTCCGATTCAAGGATTAGAGTAATTCCATACTGCATGTGCCTTGGATCTTACCCTGGTGGCCGAGACAGGCCATCCCAACACTTGGCAGCACACCAGTATCAACCTTGGCAGGATAAATCTCCCTAGACTTATCCAATACCTATGAACATTTAAAACTAACATGAGTCTCATTAAGTGTCCAGTTTTAGGGTCTTAAACTGAATCATACCAAACAACATGAATCAAACATGCACTTTATTAATTTATACTAAATTTAAAAGTACATCAAATCAGATTGAAGCTAAGGGCATACAAAACTGTTTAACAGTTTCTTGACTAGCAAGTTTATTTTTAATAGTAGGAAGTAAACTAACAATTTGTTTTGAGGGATGTCCCATTTGCCTGTGCCACAACTCATATGAGTCCACCTTTTCCAACCTGCATGCACTTGTCCTTGCCACACAATGCCAAAGATAGACCCCATCACGCTTCTCACCCACACCAATCACTGTCCTCAAAGTGGGGTCCTACATTACACATAAATTGTCAGAAAACGTGACTGTACATTTTAATTCATCAATAAATTGAGACACAAATATCAAGTTGCAATTCAAGTTGGGAACATATAAAACATGTTTTAAGTTCAATCGTTTCCCAAGCTGCACTTCTCCTTCTTGCAACGCCATCATATTCTTTCCATCAGGGAGTCCAATGGCGCAAGAAGCAATTTTATGCACATTTTTCATTAGATCCAAATTCCCGGTCATATTATGAGAACACCTTGAATCAATCAACCACATTTTCTTACCCATCATTTTTCTGAAGTGGATTCCTTGTGTGAACTGATCATCGCCATTAATGTTGCCCATTGTTCATTCATTAAGTCTTGGAAAACCAGCTTTATTGCTGGTCCGTACAGCCGCAGTAGTGGTGCTGGTGCCGCAGTTTCCTGGTGTATGAACAGCATTGGCAGCCGCTGAGCCAGATCCTCCTTGACCTCTTCCGGTTCCCGTGCCTTGACCTCCTCGTCCTCCACGACCACTAGAGCGACCTCCTTTGCTTGCAAACCACCAGTCTGGGTAGCCTACAAGCTGGAAGCATTCGAGTACCTCATGTCTAGTTTTCCCACAGTGAGAGCATGTCTTCTCATCCTTGTTTTGAGATTTGGTTCTATTTCCAATTTGCACAGAAAATCGTACAGCCTCTGCTCGAGCCACCATTTTGTGCCATTCTTCTTGCACAATTATCGTATGTATTCGATTCAAAGAAGGTAATGGTTTTGTACTCAAAATATTCAATCTAACAATGCCATAAACTACACTTTCAAGACCCATGAGGAATTGATGAATTTTCTCCTTTTCCCACTCCAGCGCCAGCTTGATCGCCGCTCCACACTTGCATCAACCACACGTGCATTGTGGATTCTTCACATACCCAGCCAACTCCTTCCACATGGTCTTCATCTTTCCATAATATGCGGATACGGTCATACCTTCTTGTTTGCAGTTGGCCAAGTCGCTCTTCAATTGGTGAATCCGCAGATCATTCCCAATGGCATACCGTTCCCGAAGATCCTCCCACAGTTCCTCTGCTGTCTCCATATAGGAGATTGTAGAACGGAGACCTGGTTCTATGGTATTGAATATCCATGCTACCAACATGGAATTCACACTATACCAATCTTCCAATTCATCGGTATCATCTCCAGGTTTCGTCACATTGCCTTCAAGGAAGGCTAATTTCTTCTTTGCCTGGAACACATTCTTCACAGCTTTGGCCCATTCATCATAGTTATCCCCTTTCAAAATGATAGGGGTCACGACCAAGCCGGGGTTGTCCTATGAACCAAGGTAATAAGGAGATTTTGAATCAGCCATAGTGTAAGTATGGCTATGATACCATAAAGAACAATTGCATGGGTCGAAATTCAAAGGAATGGCTGTCTTGTCTTGTTTTTCAATGGAGGCAATCGCCCCATATATATACAATTACATCATGATCAAATTAGCAACTCTAGAAATTAGCAACTTCCTAAAACCATACCTTCCTAAAACTCATCCACAATATTAGCAACTTCCTAAATACAATATTAGTAACTTCCTAAATAATATCTTTCTAAATATTATACAGTATCTACAATATCTCCATTAATTTGCAAGGAATCTCCAGCTGCTTCGGCATCAAATGGAACAACGGTTTCCCCAGGCATTTCAGTAGAAGCTTCGGCATCTTCCTCGACAAGCTCAATTGTTTCGATAGCTTCCAACGCTTCAACATCTTCAGCCGTACTAAATTGCGCTTTATCTCTATTATTGGCCATTTGGTTGTATGCTTTTAAAGCTCTGGAAGCAATTTGGACAATACCTCTGTTAGGGGTTCCGTTGGCAGTAGAACCAGTAGTAGCTTCTTCCTCCGGAGCGAATTGGTTGGTCGACGTCTATCGATTAGGGTTAGGCGTTTGCATGGTAGAATCGGAACCCAGGGCCTTTATACAGAGAAATAAAATTTTAGTTAATTCTAAGTGATCATTTTGCTCATGGGAACAGAAAACTGAAGGTTGATTGACATCACATACCAATTCTTCTTCTTGCAGTTGGGTCTTGGCAATGGCGGTGGTAATGCCCGTGGACTGCCTCAGCATTTGGAGCATTGCATAATTATCGACAAGAAGTTGGTGCTCAATGCGCCGTTTACCGGAGCGAAAACAGGCGGAGCAGAGATTGTAGGTGTCGCGGCTTCTATCATGGAAGCATTCGACGCAAGTAAAATACAAGCCCTCCACAAATGATCCGCACTCAACACAAAATACTGCCCTCCATTTAATAATATATAAGAAGACAATCGCTTCACTGAAATCAATAAGACCATTACCGTCTTCGTCCAGTTCAGTGAATAAGCTTGGTTTGAAATTGTAACTGCGGCATTCTGTGCTCCTCCTCGGGAAATCTTGGAACTCCTGAACACTGACCTTCTGACCTTCCCATCTCCGTTGTAGTCCATGGCTTTGAAGAATTTCATGGCCATCTGCTTTACCTCATCTGAACTACCCCCGTAGTAAGCCAGGGCAGCCTCACGTATCTGCTGCATCTCTCTCTCTGTCTTTGTCTCTACCTAGGTGTAGGTGTTTATGTGCTTGTGAGGGTGCATGCAAATCTCTTAATATAGAGTACGTCCAGACTCCAGAGAGCTGAAGAGATAATTGATTAGTTAAGGTGATGGAATCGTTTCGTTCGATTCCGATCCACTAGCGCTAATTTAAAGAAAATTGCAACTGAGTCAAGACAACAACTTGTTTTTTATTAGGGTACAATATAAAAATCTCCCGGTGTTTTTGACAATCGTAAAATCCTTTATTGAGATTTCACTTTAACAAAGTTAAAACATTTATTTATTTTTTGTTAATTTGAAAAGATCCTGCAGTTAATTCTCCTTTGTAGATCTGGCAAAAAGTTGATCCAATCGAAAATCCGATCCAACCCAATTCAGAAAAATAGCACGAAAGTTTCTGATCAAATTTCCCTTCATATTAATACAGAGGAGGAAGACGAATAATGGTACCCAATACCCTTATTTAAATTATTTTTCAAAAAAGTTATATCGTTCTATTTATTATATGAAAAATATTATTTTTATTGATATTAAGGACAAAAAATTGATAAAAAACCTCCTATTTTTTACCTTGAAAAAATAAGTCCTTAGACTTACAAATAAAATATAAAGTTTTACGATCTATTTTGTACTTTTCCAAACTGAGCCTTTGTCACGGGGATGACATCATCATCACAATCGTGAGGAATGACATTATTAATTGATAAAGTTTCCTTTGATGATACGCCCAAGCAATTAAAATAGGGAGAAGGACCAATCAACCCAGATGATTGGTAAAAATGCATCTGACCGTGAATTCATAGCCAGGATGTGGTTTATAAGGGGGAGAGGGCTAGTTGTAGGGGGGCTGAAATTCAGAATTCTGCATGTGTATTCGTATTTTTCCATTTAAAATATGGCATGTGTGTGATTTTACCCTTTGGGAAGAGACTAAGTCTATGGAGACATGAGACACCCTGTTCAACAGCTCAATTTATGAGGAGTACAGTGTACTTATCCCTAAATGATAAAAGCCCTTGAAGTTCACTTTGATGATGAGTTTTAAGAGGAGACTACCAATCATTTGATTCTGCACTGTTCCCACGCCCCATGCAATTAAGAGGAGACTACCAATCAGTTAAAATGAAAAAAAAAATGTCAATTGATGAAGGAATTTGGTATACATCAAGGTATGGCACGTGATTAGTGGACACGCCCCTGATTAGTTGCCAAAACTAGGGGCATGTGAAAGTAGATTTCCATTAATAATATCCGTGTAATTATCATTAAGGTTGATTTTTATATAAAAAAATTGATTTCTACAGAAAAAATAATACAATTTTTTTAAATAATGAAAGAAATGATACTTACCCTTTACTCATTGATACGTTGGGTAAATTTGAAAAATAAATCAATTTAAGAGAAAATGGAATGCAGAGGCTCTGGGTAATAATTGATATAATGAAAAAAAATTGGAACAAAAACATTTTGGTCAAAAGTAACTGTATGAGTATTTTGGACATTTTCATGCTTCTTGTTAGTGTATTTTAGGAGTGCAAATAAATCAGATCATGATTCAATGTCGTCCTATTTTGTCGAATTTGGATTTTCGAATCAGATCAGATAATAGGATCTGATCAGAAATCATGATCACCCCCTATCCAATCCAATATGTTATCACACATACACACACACACACACACACACACACATATATATATATATGTTATTTATTTATTTTAATTTATTTATAAATATATTATTTATTAGTAATTTATTTGTTTTTTAAAATATCATATCGAATCGGATCAGATCCAAAGATCCAATGGTCTCATCAGATTCGGATTCAAATCCACATTTATGAAATTTGATTGGATCAGATCCCCCCGTAATAATGTCAGATCGGATACTGATATATCATTATTCGAATCTGATTCCATCCATTTTTATCCGTAGAGTATTCTAACAAAGCAGGTCTAATTGCAACTATGTCACAAAGTTTAGGCGAGGTAATTGTAATTATCAAAATTCAGTGGACATTTTAGAAATTTACCCTTTTCTGTTTAATTTATATCCATAATAGAAATTTACCCTTTCCCGTATAAAACATGTATAAATAATAAAAATAAAAAATTAAAAAACCACAATATCATATTGTGAAAAACCATAATTTGTTTTTCACCGCAATCTCTTTTATCTCCTAGTTTCTCTCCCTCATCTCGTGTCTGGATAAGTTGCTTATTTATCTTCGATTACTAATTCATCTTGACAACTAAAAGAATTTCTCAATAACTTCCCATCGTATGGCAATTCTTTCTCCCTTTGTATAATTCATCGGGTAAGTGATACCCAATGAAAGTAACTTCTTTGTAAATCCTGTATGAATCCACCAAAATAGCATTAAAAAAATTCAGCCAATGGAAACCATAATTCCATTGACCGACTTCTCCCCCCCCTTCCCTCAATGAAACAAATGGGTATATAGTAATTTGATTGAAACAAGGTTCAAACTATCATTATGTATTGGCCTGTATCATTTTGGGATCCTTCCGATACGCTCTTAAAGTGGATGTATCGGGTCTAACCGATTCAAGAGATGGAGGGGTCCTAGATTGAAGGCAATTTTCTCCCGGTGTATCGGGTCTCACCTGAACTAGTTTTGAAAAAAAAAAAAAGTAAAAAAAATAAGTATCAAATTGCCCGATACGCCCCTACCGGTGTATCAAGCGTATCGATATTCTAAACCTTTGATTGAAGGCAAACTATCTATTAAGGTGATGCTTAGCATCAATGCCATTTTTTGAGAAAACGGAGCATCACATTAGAGAAAACGGTGCTTCAAACAAACCCTCTTGTTTGGTACATAGTTTTTCTAAAACAAATGTTGCCCCAAATCATACCTTGGAAATCAGAAAAGTGTGGTCTAAAGCAACACCAAATTCAATGTTTTCTTAAAAACAATGCATTGCTGCCAACAATGCAATGATGTGGCATCAATGTGGCATCAACTTGGATGTTGGATAATATAGATCAATGTTAAAAATGTTGCTGCCAGTACTAATACTAAACAAAACCAGTGTTGTTTTCTCAAAAAATGCCTATGTAGCAGCACCAGTTACAAACAAAAAATAAGCACTAGAAAATGGTGTTTAAAATCAAGGTTCAAAGTATCGGAAACACCAAGTGTATCAGAAATGCACTTTTAAGAGACGTATTGGAATACGCCTTGGATACACATGCGTATCAGAGAAAAACTAAGATACACGTAGATATGCTTGAGAACACTATAAATACTTTAATAAATCAAAAAAATACATCAACAACACTAAATATATGACTTCAATGAGATGTATATACATTGAATTAATATATTTTAATGGTTTTATCAAAAAATATATTATAGTTAATTATAATTTCATTAAAAAACCCAACTCTCCTATCCAACCATAAAACATGCATTGGCACAACTTCTATGTGAAAACATAATTAATAATTATTTATTAAATAATAATTATTTATTATTGATTTCCAAAAATTATAAAAAATAAATATACATTATATAATATATTCAAAAAATAGTTATTAAAGAAGAAATTTCAATTGCTTTCTTGATATGATAGATCATCCATAGAATTATAATATATTCAGCCATTGTAATCAAATGATAAAATTTAATTAATTATTTATTTATTTTTAATTCTAAAAATATAAAAATAAAAATATAATTATTAAAGAAGAAGTTTCAATTTGTTTGTGGATATGATAAATCATCCATAGAATTATAATACATTAAATTGCTGTGATCAAATGATAAAATATAATTAATTATTATTTATTCTTTTAATTCCAAAAATATAAAAAATCAAAAAAATATTAAAAAAGAAATTTCAATTGCTCTATGGATATGATAGATAAATCCATATATATAAAACATATTTAGTCTTTATAGGTAGAGAAAAAAAATTACATTTCCAAATCTTTTGTTAATTTATATTTTCCCCAAATATCTTAATGAAATTTTCATAAATCTGCTAATAACACAGAAAACAATTGTGATTTTGAATGTAAGAAATGCAGATCAAGATAAATTTAAACATTCAAGAAAAAAAAAAGAAATCACAATATATTATAAAAGATTGAAAAGTTTTACCAATTTTTGCCATGTTTTTTTAAATTTAAAAAATCTTTAAAAAAAATTAACAATTCACACTTGTTTCTTGCAAACTTTTGCAAATGTAGCACTCTAAGAATGAAGTTTGGAGTTTTAGAGTTATTTGGGGGTGAAAGAAGGTTTATTTTGGGGAAAATAATCTTGTTTCCCCCCTTTAATTCTTCTTTTAGTTTTTAGTCGTATCTTTTTCATCAATACACTACTGATACACCCCAATACACTCTCGATACGCCCCCGATACGGGTCAAAATGTCTGGTTTTCATGCGTATTTTATATCAGTTTTTCAAAGATATGATAAGGTGTATCGTATTGAAATTTTAAACCTTGCTTACAACTTCACATACCTAGCATTGTTTTTCTTAGAAAATGGTATAATGTTCCTACCACCGATGCCAAACACCTACTAAGTCTTTTCGGATTGAATCCTTCATTTGCTTAATTATACAAGACCATTGACAAAATCGAGAGGAGAAATGGAGAATAAATAAAAAACTCATATAACTTTGTTTTTTTACTTTTTTTCTTTTTTGATATTTGATGCTACAAATCACTAACAACACCCCCCTCCTTTCCTTAAATCGATAGTTGCAAGAATCGATTCCTTATCAATGCTACACTACAAGAATATGACCTTTAGTTACGGACAAAACCGTGGCTAAAGGTCAAAAAATCCGTAGCTATAAACCCATAGCTACAATTTAGCTACGAACAGAAAATCGTAGCTTATGTTCACATGGCTATAGCCTACGGCTATGGTTCAACTAATTCGTGGCTATAACCCATCTATAGCTACGGTATCTATCCGTAGCTAAAGGGCAAACACAAACCAGATGAACCTTTAGCTACGGTATCTATCCGTAGCTCTACTTAAATTGATCCAGCAGCATGCAATAGAGGAAAACACCAAACTTCAGCTTTCCATTACTCTATCATTTTCTTGGTTAAAGTTTCAATTTCAAATGAAGGGGCCTTCTTTTCTTTTGGATAATTGAAACATCTATTAGGGTAAAAGGTAAAAGGAAAATGAAAAAATGAAGAGAAGACCAACAAAAATGAAAAAAGGTTGAGAACCAAGAATTCCATCCTGATTGCCAAAGAGACAAATTGGTAATCGTAAGTCAAGTGCTTCTCTCAAGTTGGAAACCAGTTAATGTGATATTCCTAAGAATGACAAGGCAAGTGGGGAGTACAACCTAACCAACTATTGATATGATCAATTTTCTGCTTCCTACTTGTACAGTTGTACTAGGTTTTGGTTATACCTAGTAATTTAGTATTTGGATTAGTTCTGAACTGTAACCATCACAGGGTCCATTCCATCTCATAGATTAGGTTTTCTATAGACAGAGGAGCAAACACTTGGGCCACATAAAGAAGAACCATTTGGAGACCAAGAAATACTAAAATACAACAAATAAACTAAAATACATAGTGTTTCTTTCTCATACCAAAGACAATCACGTGATATCTTTGAAGTTTAAACCAGCTCAGATATTAACATCAATAAGGCTATTTTTGGAAGGCATAAACAGAAATGTTTATCAGATGTCCCCAATTAACTTCAGAATGTCTGAATTCTTCTACTTTTCAGACATCTACCCTCAATGAAAATAGAAACTAGATGACACCAACCTTGAATCAAGGCTCAAAAGATATGCATAAAAGCTAGGAGGCAGAGGTTCACAATCCAAAAGAAAATGTGACACATATCGCAGCTTGATTTGGTGGTTCTTGTGACAAGGTTGAGACTTACAAAGTACGACAAGCAACAATAAAGCCTCACTGAATACCTGTCACAGGTAAAGGTTAACCACCCTGCGGTAAGATTAAGAAGGAAGATGTCACACATGGAGCCAATCAAATCAAGCAGTCAGAAATAAGACCAGAGTCACCCAAACTTCTAGTTATGTGGTCATATCTTGAATTTGTTCATGTACCTAACAAGGGGAAATTCAGTGGTCTCAAACTAGTAACACTCTTAAGCATTACTGAGATCCACTTGAAAATGGAATGGAACCTATTATTCATTCTTGTCCTCAGAAATTCCAAATCAACTTTGCTTCGAAAAGAAGTACAAATAAGCCTGAGCATTTGATTTTTTTTTCTTTCCTTTTTGTACAATACCTGTATATTCTTCCTACATATTCAGTGCTGCTCACAGCTCATTACAGCTCATCATTTAGTTAGTTATTAGTTTTATATTATTCTTTTATTTTATAGGGTGAGGTGGCAAGTTTGTTAGAGAGTTTATTATTTTTTACATCATTTTTTTTGTTAGCTTGTATATATATGTAGAGAGGACCTTTGTTTTTCATTAGCTTCGGGAATAATACTTTACTGAGATTTTCCTTCTCTTCATTCTATCTTTGCTCATGGTATCAGAGCAACGATCTAGGGAGAGGTATTGAAGATTTGAAGACGAAGGATTCGTCTTGGTTTTTTGCTTGATTAAGCAATAAAGCAACCTTATTGCAGCTATAGTAATGGCTAACGAACAAGAAGTTGTAGTCGAAGGAGATGAAACAGAGGTTGAAACAAGCTTGAAGAAAGATCAAAACGTAGTGAATAATGTAGATCCACTTTTCTTGCACAACTCAGACCATCCAGGTATGGCTTTGGTCACTACACCTTTAACTGGTAAGAACTTTTTAGCCTGTAGCAGATCTGTTAAAATTGCTCTAGAAGCTAAAATGAAGTTGGGACTCATAGATGGGAGTTATAAGGTACCAGAAAAGGATTCACCAATTTATGATCAATGGAATAGGGTTAACTGTATGGTAACCTCCTGGATTTTAAACTCAATATCAAAGGACCTAGTAGAAGCCTTCTTATACACTTCTTTTGCAAGAGAGCTTTGGTGTGAATTAGAGGAAAGGTATGGAGAGAGTAATGGACCTCTTCTCTACCAAATACAGAGGGAATCCATTACTCAGGGAACGATGACTGTTACATAGTATTATATTAGAATTAAGAAACTTTGGGATGAGTTGACTGTTTTAATG
The DNA here is from genome assembly GCF_056320005.1 of Nelumbo lutea. Taxonomy (NCBI): domain Eukaryota; kingdom Viridiplantae; phylum Streptophyta; class Magnoliopsida; order Proteales; family Nelumbonaceae; genus Nelumbo; species Nelumbo lutea. The sequence continues at coordinate 208,561,457 of NC_142684.1, forward strand.
CCAATACCTGAATGCACATGTGAATCTGTAATGGTAGTAGCAGATCTCACATCTTTTAATCGTCTGATGCAATTTCTAGTGGGGTTGAATGATAATTATGATCATAATAGAAATCAAATTTTACTAACGGATCCCTTGCCCTCAGTTAATAAAGCATACTCAATGATAACAAGGGTTGAGAAGCAGAAGGAGGTTCAAGTTTCTTATGCGGAACCTAATGAGAATGCAGCTATGCTAGCTAGAACACAGATGCCAAGGAATGATGGAGGAAACAAGGGAAATACAAAGAGAAATGAAGTGACCAAAGAAGAGAAGAAGCAGCAATATTGCACTCACTGCAACACTAATGGTCATCTCAAGGAATCATGCTTCAAGCTTATTGGATATCCAGATTGGTACAAGCAACTCAGAGACTAGAAGAGAAAGGAGTCAGGGACAAGGACTTGACCATGCTTCAAGCTTATTGGAAGTGAACACTGAAACTACTCCAGGAAAAGGACTTGACCAGAATGCAGGGCTTGCAAATTTAATTCAGCATTAGCTTATTAAATTGATGAAAGGGAAGATGCCTGCAGCTACGAATATGGTGAATTTTGCACATCTTGAAGATTTTGCAGGTACTGTTATAAATCCTGAACTTAATTTTGCTTTAAATACTGTGGATTTGTTTAGATCAGGAACCTGGATAATAGACACTGGGGCATCTAATCAAATGTGCATAGACATTTCACTTATACATAAACCAACAATTGTAAGCCACATGACACCTGTGTGTCTTCCAGATGGAACCATAAACTTAGTGAAACACACTAGAACTATCCAATTGATCCCAAGAATCTGTCTCACAAATGTTTTGCATGTACCTATCTTTAAATTTAATTTGCTATCAGTTAGTAGAGCTGCAAAGAGTGCAAACCCGAAATTTCTTTTTTTACCTACACACTATTTGCTGCAGGACCAGCAAAGTGAAGAGGTATTGGCAGTGGGAAAATCAGTAGGAAATCTTTATTTCCTAGATACAAAGTCTTTTCTTCCAAGCACTATATAGAAATACACCTTTCCTTCATGTAATTCTATTTCATTACCATCTTTACCTTTGCATTGTAATGCAGTTACGAATTCAGAAACGAGGTTAAAGGACAAAGCCAACTCTGTGTCACTTTGGCATAAGAGGTTTGGCCATGCTTTAGTTAATGTTTTGTACATTTGAAAATTCTGAATTCTTGCACAAAACAATCTTTATTGCCCTGTGATGTATGTTCATTTTCTAAACAACATAGATTACCATTTTCTACTAGTCATATTCATACCAATAAACCTTTTGAATTAGTTCACTTAGACTTATGGGGACCTTACAAACATGCATCATTGACTAGTTCTCATTATATGTTAACAGTAGTGGATGACTACAACAGGGCAACTTGGACTTTCTTGTTAAAACACAAGAGTCAAACTTTTCAAACTTTAGTGTAATTTATCATTATGATTGAAACTCATTTTGAAACAATGATAAAATGTTTTCGATCAGACAATGAAACTAAGTTTTTAAGCAATGAATTTCAAAGTCTTTTACTTGACAAAGGAATTTTACATCAAAAGTCATGTGTATATATTCCTCAACAAAATGGTGTAGTTGAAAGGAAGCATAAACACCTATTGCAAGTTGCAAGGGCACTTATGTTTCAATCAAACTTACCAAGAAATTTTTTGGGATATTCTTTGCTTATGGAAACTTTCATAATTAACAGATTACCAACTGAGATTCTTAATTGGAAGACACCTTTTGAAATTCTATATAACAAAGCACCAGAGTATCATATGTTAAAGGTTTTTTGTTGCCTCTACTATGCAACAAATACTAAACCAGCAAAAGATAAATTTTCAACTAGAGCCTTTAAATGTGTTTTCATAGGCTATCAAACTGGACAAAAGGCTTGCAAAGTGTATGATTTAACTTCCAAACAAGTTTTTACCTCTAGGGACATCGTCTTCTTTGAAAATGTTTTCCCTTTTAAACAAGAAACTGATTCCATCTTGCTTTTGCCCATGTCAACTGCTGACAGTGAACATGTATTTTAAGAATTTGTTATTCCAGAACCAATTTCATAGCTTGAACCTTCATCACCTGCACCTGATCTTACTCTTGATTTGGATTTAAAACTTACTGACCATTTAACACCAAACCAAATATCAGATGTTGAACCTGCAATTGAAATGCTACCACTTCAACCTGATCTAGACCTCCAACAAACCAGACATAGTACTAGGATTAGGAATTAGTCAACCTAGAAGAAAGACTTTGTTACTAATCTATCTTTTACTGATCCAACTGTTGCCAATACTTACTTACTCAGATCCACACCCACCAGTTCCAAACACACCCCTCAGACTTTTCCTTTCATTCACTCACCACTTTTTACATGTGATTACTTGTCCTTTCTAGCAAATGTTACAACTATTCAAGAACCAAAATCTTACAAAGAAGCCAGTGCTAAAGCAGAATGGGTGCAGGCAATGAACAAGGAGTTAGAGGCTTTAGAATCAAACCAAACCTAGGATTTGATGCCATTACCTACAGATAAGAAACCTATTGGCTCTAAATGGTTCCAGAAGGTGAAACTGAAACCAGATGGGATAGTTGACAGATGCAAGGAAAGATTGGTGGCCAAAGGATACAATCAAGTTGCTGGGGTTGACTATTTTGAAAGCTTTTCTCCAGTAGCTAAGTTGGTTACTGTCAAAATTTATTTAGTTGTGGCAACTACATTTTCTTGGCCAATTCACCAATTGGATATAAATAACACTTTCTTGCATGGATTTCTTACAGAAGAAGTTTATATGTGCCCCCTAAAGAAGGAGAAGTTTGCAAGTTAAGGAGATCTCTTTATGGCCTTAAATAGGCTTCCAGAGAATGGAATTCAGAATTTTGCAAAAAAATTGCAAACTTATGGTTTTCTGCAATCACAGCATGATCATTGCCTTTTTACTTTGAAATCTTCCACCTATTTTCTAGCTCTACTTGTGTACGTGGATGATGTTTTAATTACAAGAACTTGTGAAGAACAGATCTTAGCTATGAAGAAGTTTTTGAATACTGAATTCACCATCAAAGATCTTGGTCTTGCAAGACACTTCTTGGGAATTGAGATTGCACGTAGTGATACTAGCACTTATATTAATCAGAGATAGCATGCCTTATATATTGTTACAGATGCTAGATTATTGGGTGCCAAGCCTACTGCAAGTCCTCTACCTAAAGGCCATAAATTCTCTTCTCAAGTAGGAGATCTTTTACTTGATCCTGACAAATATCGCAGATTGGTGGGAAGATTATTGTATTTGAATCTTACTCGACCGGATTTGACTTATGCAGTTTAGAAAGGATTCTGAACTCACATTCGGCCTTGGATGACATTGCAGACAAACTGGGTAAGCTGAATGACCGAGCCTTTCTACAGTTTCCCTGATTTAACCAAACTATTCATTTGGGTTGCAAGCATTCCCTGCTGCAAATGTGTCGCATCCGAGAGCAGTATCTTGTACCGCTCGTTGTTGATTTGCTGCTGGGTGTTCACTAACCTTATATCGACAACTTGAAGAATGGGTTTTAAGTCAGCTCCTTGCGCCTCCCCATTAGAAAGCATGGCTATGGCACCATCTGTTAGAAGAACACAAAGATACAGTAGAGTTTAGGAAGCAACCTTCTTCTATCGATGTTTCAATCTCTACAACTGGAAACAAAGAGGATCTTAAATAAGCAAATGAGTAAATCCTCGTAGTTGTAGATGGGTAGAGAAACCGATCAGAAATTGAAATAAGAGATAAGAGTTTTAAAACCCTAGAAATAGAACGAGAACCACCACAATTTGAGAGGGAAACCGCAAAACCACTTTTTCTCAGAATTTGAGAAGAGTGAGAAGAAGCATCTCGAAGAAGAGAGAAGGGGCAACAAAGATGGGGGATGGAGAAGATGAGAAGAGGGAGGGGCAGAAGAGAGGCAGATGAGAGAAAGGGAGGAGATGAAAAGGAGGTTTTCGGTGCAAATGAGAGAAGCAGAATAGAGAGGGAAAGGGTTTCTTGTGCGCGGGAGAGAGTTCAGCATCAATTATTTTAGCGGGTCTTTCAAATTTTTTACTTTCATTCCATCTCAACCATTTATAAAGAAAAATTAAATTTATTTAATATAATTGCACTAAGCCACTAATGTTTTAGTCATTTAATTATATTAATGTCTTATTAGTTGCTTAATCATTTATCATGGTTATTATATTATTTCAGCAATAATTAATAGTTTTTGTTAATTATTTAATTATTTGATCATTCCACCATTTAGTTATTTAACAATTTCATTGAATATTTTATTTTATTATTTTATTAATTATTTAATTATATTTTAAAAATTTAAATTATTTAATGATTTTTACTAGTTATTTAATAAATTTTTAACTACAAATCTCTAGTGGTTTTCATTCAATTGGTTCAATTCAATTCAGTTAGAACTAAGAACCTAACTAGCATTTCAATTTATCCATTTTTATGAACCAGATTGAATCGAACTAGATGGCATAACCAAACTGAATTTAATATAATTTGGTTTAGTTTTTTGTTCGGTTTGGACCCACTTATATTAGTATTTGTAAACATGTGAATAATATATTATTATTAATACGTATAATAATATATATCATTATTTATAAACATAATATATATATACATATTTATATATATATATATATACATATATATATATATATATATATATATAGGCTTTTTGTCTTTAGGTTTTCTCAACTCTTTGACTCTAATGGGGTAGAGCAAGGAGGGTGGCTGAATGATTTAACATATTGAGAACCATAACCCAACCTGTGAATCCGACCCAACCCAACCCAAAAAAATAGGGTTAGGGACTCATATTTAACTATCTGAATATGAGAATGACCCGACCTGATCTAATCTGGCAAAAACTGGGTTGGGTTGGGACATGGGTTGATCTGTTGACTTAATTGTCAAGTCTAATTTGGACTATTTATGCATTGTTAGTAGTTTTCACTCTTTAATTTTTTCTATTTAATCTTTACTCTATTGTTTATTCTTTAAATTGTTAAATGTACAAGTTTTTTATTTTATATTTAGAATTTTAATGTTAATTCCTTTAATTTTAGCATTTTTCATATAGTTTTTCTTTATTTTTTTAAATTTCAGTTATTTTTTGGAATGACCCAAATTGATCCATGAGTGAACCCTAACCCAAACATTTAGGGATAGGGTCTAGCATTTGATAACCCAACCCGAAATTCTACCCGATCCAAAGTCAACCCGAAGTGTCTTGACCCAAGCCGAACCCAACCCACCCAACCCAATTGTCACTTCTGTCAGGTCTACTATGTTTAGTGAAGTCTGGAAGTAACATTTTGAATTGTATTGAAAGATGTCCTAATAAGTTGTTAGGGGTTTTTATATGATTGTCCAAAACTTTAGAGGAGGTCTTTATATTTTGCCCCCTATATAATTAAGTCATTGGGTACCAGGCAGAATCCAATTATTTGGACAATAACACAATTTAGTTGTTAATTCAGTTATAGTTGTAAGGTGCTAACCTAACGCATAGAAAATGATTTACAGTAGATGCTCCTTGTCGTTTGGAAATCCAATTAAGGGCGTTTGGTGAGAATCATTTAGAGTAGATTTAGATTTTCCTTGTTGTCTCCACTTCATTGGCCCTGCCTGTTCCCTACTAACTACTAACATATTGCCTTAACTAAAGAAGAAATATAGGCTTAACAAGTAATTAAATAAACTTTATCATATATAACTCATTAATTTTTCTATTGAATCCATTATTAAATAATTACAAGTCTTCCAATAGTAATTTAATCCTGATACAAAAAAAAAAAGTTTGTAGCTCACCTACATGAACTATCAATTATAACCATGAGATTCAAGATGCATATGTCTACTACTAAGTTCTAAAGGCGAAGAAGAAATATTGACTTAATAAATAGACATTATGATATATCTAATCATATCGTGGATTTGGTCGAGACCGCATGGCCCCACTTGTACATTTCAGCAATGAGTCCGGATCAAGTCCCAATAAAGGGTCCGGAAACATCTTCCTTGTCCTTCATGGCATGATGTTCCCCATGTATATCTGCAATGGCCGTTGGGATTAGATTTTGATGAGGGGCATTTTGGTCACTCCATGCAACTATTGACATTGGACACTATGGGTAACATAGCGTCCAACTCAGCAAGATAGTTCGATAAATCAACACGTGGCAACCGACATCAGGTGTATAGTCGAGCTAGGTCGAGCTCGGTTTGTCGACAACACTAGCTTGGCCAAAACCATTCCACGTACCACGCTCTCGTGAATACCGTTACCACGACCATAGGAATAGCTTGCCAAACCGCCTGCCAGAAGATCCACGAGTGACCTATAACCATCATGCGGATCTAGCAACTAACTATCCAACACGCCCCAAACTACAGAAACAAATCCGCAGATGACTTAAAGACGTTGCCTGATGGCACCTGAACCTTAGATAGCTATAAAATGACCCCTGGATCACTCTGAAAGGTATGCGTACAAAAGCTCTTGAACTCTCTTACATATTCTCGCTAAAATCTCTTTACTGACTTAAACATCAGAGTGTCTTTCTGGGCAAAACCTACCTAGGCACTTTAATTCTTCTCCCTTTACAACCCTTCTCAGCTCGGACTTACTGTTTACAACTCGACAGTACAACTCGGCAATGCCTGATTACAACTTAGTTCGGGCCTAATCACTAACACGAGGAAGTGAGCAGATAGCGCATCATAAGAAGGCATTAGAAAAGGATGTACATGTGCAAAAGAACTCAAAAAATTAAGTCTGGTCTTAGAGTGGCAAAAAAGGGAAATAATGTCTAGCTTTATTCAGTACATGTGGCAACGGCACCTCCATATCTTAAGCCTAACCACCTAATAACATTACATTAGTAGAGTCACCCAAGATGGCTTCTCTTTTCAACATATGTTGTGCTTGAATGACAACACGTATCCCTCATCCATATCTCTCTCCGCTCATTCTTCCCCTCATTGACTCTCTCTCTCTCTCGGGTCTCCTCATCCTCTCTCTCTCTCCACATGCCTAAGGAGAGCCCATCTCTCTCTTTAGACTTACAGGTATCTCTCTCTCATGTACCTAAGTCTAACAATCGCCTAAACTCTATCTCTCTCTTTGTTTTTGTCTTACTCTCTTGAAATAACCAATCACCTATCTCTCTTTCTCTCCCTCCACCTGCCCAACCCTCTGTGCGGAAAATTAAATGAGGGGAATAACAAAAGAATAGGGAAGGAGAGAGAGGTAAACAATAACTAATTTCTTGGTTAATGTAAAATTTAATAAATTTTTATATTGTCGTGAGTTTACCACACGTTCGAACAGGTGTGGGAACCTGTCGTGGGTTCGGCCGTAGTTTCCTTTGGTTCGAGCACTGAATGGGCTTGGTGAATTGCAAATTTATCGTGGTTCTGGGATGCACATTGTGAGTTCATTGTAAAACTTGTGGTGCAATACAAGTTCATCATATCAGAAAGGTTTACTGTGGGTTGTTCACATGCACCCTCGTGGTGTTAATTTAATGTTTAATGTTCTCTGAGTGTCTGAGCGAACACTATATACCTACATTAGCCCCTCTTTTTATCAGTAAGTGAGAGTTTATCAATAAGCACTTTGTCTTCTCATTTTCAGGTTTTGTAGTGAGTTTGTTTGGGTAGATTGGGTTTGGGGATTTTCCCTGCTTTGTAACTTTGTATAGATCCTGCATGCCTTGTATTTGTGGTGGTAGTTTCTTACATTCCACGGCTTAACCCCCCTGTCTTTCGGAATAATTGGCATAAGTCAGAGCTTCTTCGCAACCATGTTGCTTTTGTGGTAAGATTTTGGCCATCGCATGAGAGGGCTGTATGAGCCTTCCTATGCAAGTGAGATATTAATCGGCCAAAATTAGTGTTGCTCCTTTAGCAAAGTGTTTTCATTAATGTACTAGGTAGGTGGAGTTTATTCCTCCTTAGATCATTGCATTTATGAGTTAGACAAAGTGTCTGCATTTATAAATTGGATAGGGATCATACCTGATATCGACAAAGCCCTCCAAGGGTTGCTTGGAGGTGTGGATTCGCATGGGGTTGTCAAATGATATAAATGCAAGCATGGGGTTGCCAAATGATATAAATGCAAGCCTGGGGTTGCCAGCTGATAGGAATACAAGCCTGGGGTTGCCAGTGATGGGAGTGCAAGTATGGGGTTGCCAAGTGACATAAGCATGCCTGGGGTTGGTAGGGCCTTCTCGGGGCTGCCGAGGAATGAGTGCTCATGGGGTTGCTGGGGAATGAATGCGCTTGGGGTTGCCAGGCCTTCCCAGGGTTGCTGGGTAATGAAATCACGCTTGGGGTTGCCAGGCCTTCCTGGGGTTGCTAGGGAATGAAATCATGCCTGGGCTGCTAGGTCCTTCCTGGGGTTGCCAGGGAATGAAATCGTGCCTAGGGTTGCCAGGGCCTTCTTGGAGATACCGGGGAATGAAATCGCGCTTGGGGTTGCCAGGGCCATCCATCATATAGATGGCCGAACCTGCAGGTAGGTTGGGTGAAATTTCAAAAATTTCTCTCTCCCATATGGGAATCACATTCCCTGTTTTAGAAAACTACATTTTCAATGATCAATCTTGAACTAAATCGGACCAGATCTGAAACCAAAAGGTAGGAGAGGGATATACTAGATACGGAGTAATAGTAATTCCTAACGAATGTGTTCACACCCAAAGAAAAATGCCAAAGACTGCTCCCACTAAAGATGACACAACGTAGGGTGGAGTAGAATCAGTAGGTGGTTCTTCAGTAAGAACTGAACTCTCCAGCAAAAATTCGATGGAGGGTAAGTGAGCACGACTTCAAATCAGTTTTTCACCAAAAGCTAATATCAAGAATGCTTCTTGATCGCTCCAATAGGTGGAGAACAAACTAGCGATGGCGATAGCAACAAGAGGAGGCAAGAGTAGAAGATGACGTCAGTCTAACTGGAGTTGTCTTCTCTCTTGTATCTGTAATCTGATTGAGTGTTGAAGGGTTTGCCTTCCTCCTCTATTTATAGCCTTAAAGAGAGGTTCTCCTAATCCCATTAGGAGTTTCCTAATCCAAATCTTGTATTTGGATCTGGACTCTCTTTAAGAGATAAGTATAATCCCTTATCTTATCCGCAGATAAAGATCAACCCTCCTATCTGCTGATCTAAATCCTAGAACCGCCCCTCTTTAATTAATCAAATTAAACCAGTTCGAATTGGACCCGTTAAGTCCATGTGCTCATTCAGCCTCCGAATTGCTGCATAGTTGGGTATCCTTTTATGGTGTGGGACCCAAACATTGATCTACACATCAGCCACATGGGTTCAGTCCAGCCTCTTTACAAGGCTTGGCCGAATTCACTATATATGGCAGTGAACCCCTGAGCCCATCACCATGGGCTCTTAATGGGCCCAACACTTACACTAAGTTGTCCTTGGGTCAAGCCACCTTATAAAAACCCAAGGACTATGGGCAAATGCAAGATTAGCCCATTAGGTATCATACTCAATGGTCTTACATTTAACCTCTCAGCCCATAATGATCAAACACTACCCCGACAAGAGAGGACCTATCCCTCGGCTGCAAGGAGCAGTGCTGCACTCTCTACTCACATGGATCCTGGGAATTAAAAACTTTTGCAAACATTTTGAAACCATAATATATATATATATATATATCCATATAAATATATTTTGCAAAACAAATTTCAATGATTGAAATAAACCGCCGGCAGTTTTGGTTTCCATTGGAGAGAGTACATCCCTGATCATTCACTTTGTCCGACAAAGGGGCTGATTCTGTCACTATGATCACATATATATATATATATATATATCTCCATATAAATATATTTTGCAAAACAAATTTCAATGATTGAAATCAATCGCCGGCAGTTTTGGTTTCCATTGGAGAGAGTACATCCCTGATCATTCACTTTGTCCGACAAAGGGGCTGATTCTGTCACTATGATCACCCACTCAGATGAATTCTCAGACTGTCCCAACATACCCAGGTTTTGACCCCCTCTAAGGATCTCACTATTGGCATATCAAAGATAGCCCAATCTGTTACATAGTGCAGTATCATAATCGAGTCTAGGGGTTAGGTGTAATATTCCAGTTTTGCCCATCTATCTCCAAGGTCCAGGGCAATATTGGAATTCTAGTCCGATTCGGGGTTTCAAGAAAATCCACACTGCATGTACCTCAGGTCTCACCCTGGCAGTTGAGACAAGCCACCCCAACCAACTTGGCGGCACATCAGTGTCAGTCTTGGCAGGATAAATCTCCCAAGATCTATCCATCGGCTGTGAAGATTCTAAACTAACACGAGTCTCATATGTGTCCAGTTTAAGGGTATTACACAGAAACTCACTATAATAACATGAATCAAATATATACTTTATTCATTTACAATAAATGCCATAATGTACATCATTTTGATTAGAGCTAAGGGCATACACTGTTTAACAGCTCCCACATGCACTTAGGTTCAATCTGGTATAAGCCGGAGTCCAATTCCACGTGTTTCTCAAACACTTTCTATGCCAGTGGCTTAGTCAATGGGTCTACTACATTCTCCGTTGATGCCACCTTCTAAATTAGAATGCCCCTTCTTCCAACTATCTCCCGTAATACGTGGTACTTCCTCTCGATGTGCTTCGACTTCGAGTGGGCTCATGGTTCCTTAGCCTAAGCAATAGGTCTAGTGTTGTTACACAATAGTGGAATGGGTGATGTGCTAGATGAAAATATTCCCAATTCATGAATGAACTTCTTCACCCATACGGCTTCTTTGGCAGCTTCACTTGCGGCAATGTATTCGGCTTCGGTTGTGGGATCCGTCGTGGATCCCTGTTTGCTGCTTTTCCAGCAAATAGCACACGATCCTATTTTGAAAATGTACCCAGATGTAGACTTTCTATCATCTAGATCTTATTGGAAATCGGCATCAGTATACCTTTGGATCTGTAGTGAGCTACCATCGAATACTAGACAAAACTCTTTTGTCCTTCGAATGTACTTGAATTTGTTTTTCACAGTAGTCCAATGCTCCTGCCCTAGATTGGCCTGGAATCTGCTTACCACACTCACTATCTGAGCAATGTCAGGACAAGTGCACAATATGGCATAAATGATGCTCCCTATGGCTAAGGCATAGGCTATGTTCTTCATGCCCTCAATCTCCTCGGGAGTCTTGGGAGACATCCCCTAGGAGAGAGTGACTCCATGCCTAAAAATAACATTTCCTTTCTTGGAGTTCTCCATGCTGTATCTTTTGACTATCTGGTTAATATAAGTAGATTGTGATAATCCTATTATCCTCTTCAATCTATCTCTATAGAGTCGAAGACCTAGTATATAGGAGGCTTCTTCAAGATTTTTCATAGAGAATTGCTATGAAAGCCATACTTTCACCGTAACAACATTCCTACATCATTCCCAATGAGTAGAATGTCATCTATGTACAGAACCATAAATGTAATCTTATCACCACTGGATTTCCTATAAATACAGGGCTCATCCAGGTTTTGTTCAAAGTTAAACCTTTTGACAATAGAGTCAAATCGGATGTTCCAACTACTAGAAACTTGCTTAAGACCATATATGGATCTATTTAATTTACATGTCATATGTTCCTGACCCACAACTATAAAACCTTGCAATTGTTGCATGTAGATATCTTCACTAAGATCTCCATTCAGGAATGCAGTTTTGACATCTGTTTGCTAAATCTTGTAATCATGGTATGCTGCTACAGCTAGCAAGATCCTAATGGATTTAAGCATGGCCACCGGTGAAAAGGTTTCCTCATAATTGGTGCCATCTTTCTGAGTATACCCTTTCGCCACCAGATGAGTCTTGTAGGTCTCAACCTTACCATTGGGGCCCTTCTTCGTCTTATAAATCCATTTGCAACCAATTGCTTTTACCCCAAAGGGCGGATCTACTAGAGTCCAGACTCAATTAGTCTTCATTGAGTCCATCTCAGCTCTCATGGCATCTACCCACTTCAAGGAATCTATGTCCAACATAGATTCCATATAAGTCACGGGATCCTCCTCACTGGTTGTAGCTTCCACCAGGTAACTATCCTAGTCATAGTCGAAACAAAATGGAGGCCTGGAAACCCGGGTAGATATTCTAGGTTAGTCATTACCTGAAACTTGTGGGACACCTCCCACTACTCCTAAGCTTTCTTCATCAAGAACAACTTTCTGACGATGATTGTTCAGGATGTAATCATCTTCCAAGAAATGGGTATTTCAGCTACAAAACATCTTTTGTTCTCCTAGGTCATAGAATAGATAACCCACTGAGCCTTTGGAGTAGCCTACGAATAGGCAACGACTGGTCTTGGATTCCAATTTGTCTGCACTCGTTCTTTTAACATGTGTCGAACAACCCCAAATCTTCAAGTGTCTTACACTTGGTTTCTTACCGGTCCAAAACTCATAGGGAGTCTTTGGAACTGATTTGGTTGGAGCCCGGTTCAGCACGTATGTCGCAGTCTCCAATGCGTAACCCCAAAAGAATGTGGGTAACTCTGAGTGTACGAGAAGTGACCGGACCATATCTAATAAAGTCCTATTCCTCCTCTCTGAAACACCATTTAGTTATGGTGAGGCAGGAGGAGCTAAATGTGATATTATCCCATTGACCTTTAAGTAGCCCCTGAACTCATTAGAGAGATACTCGCCACCTCGATCCGATTGAAGGGTCTTAATTTCTCTCCCTAACTGTTTCTCGATGAGTTGATGCTCCGGAGTCAATACACCAGGAAGCAGAAGTTACCAACAAATTGGTTTCTATGACACAGGATTTGAAATTTACTTGTTTCATGGATTCCAGGTACTGAGGACAGTTCTTCTTATAGTGGTCGGTTTGTCTGTAGAAGTGACAAGCATTTGATGCTCAGTCCTTCTTCTACTTCTTGGGCTTAGTAACTTTCTTCTGAGGATTTCTCTTTGCCTTCCTCTTCTTCTTGTCCGATTTGCTATCTTCAATAATCACAGCAAGGGGCTCATCCTTCTTTATCAGTTCCTCGGCCCTCTACAACATATTGCTGAGTTCCTGGATGCTAACAGTTAGCTTGTTCATGTTGTAACTCATGATGAACTAATTGAAGGAATGAGGCAGAGAATTTAGGATGACATCCACTTTTGTAACATGGTCAAGCCCAGATCCAAGAGCCTCAAGCTCATTAATATAACCCATCGTCTTGAGACAATGGTCATGAACCTGTTTATTCTTGGACATCTGTGCGGTCATGAACTGTTTCAAGACCTTCTGTTGAGTAGAACGATTCTGCTCTTTGTACATCATCCTTAGACTATCCAAGATATCCATGGACAATTCGATTTGATCCAAATGTCATTGTATCAGATTATCCAAGGAGGTTATGATGTAGCAACGGGCTAGGGAATTCTTCTCTTCCCATTCTTGGTAATCCCTCCTACGGGCCTCAGAAGCCCTATCACTTGGATGTTCTAGGCCCTTTAGTTTGTTGTCGTCCAATAGTTTTGCGAATTGTCCGTTTGCCATATCTGATAAAAAGCAAACATTGGTCCACAACCTAATTTGATTCATATTATCTACATAGATATGACTTTTAATCTATGTTCCATTCCCATTTGTTCATCTCTAAGATTTTCCTCCTATTTCAATGATGGAGACTGTGACTATGTCTCTGGAAATGTGGAAAATCACATATGGTGCATGGATCCAACTATTTCATCTGCATAACCCTACCACCTTTCTATGAAGGATCATATCCACTCATCTAAGGTATCATGAGAGAGTCTTCTATTTTAGGATAGGCCCCTCCCACATCGGTCTATGACGCTTCTATCATTTTATGAAACATTCCAACAGATTCAACAACAAATGGATAGTCCAATTTTATGGTGTGTTTCCTCATTACTGAATAACCCATCTTCATGCTAATGATGGAAGGCCTTTAGAGGGTTCATCATATGAATCTCCCTATCATGTGCACTCATATTTCAGGAGGGAACAAATTTATTACGCCCTAGTTTAATTTAGGTCAAACCAAAGTGGCTTCCACTAACTTTCATAAAGCCAGATTTCGGTGGGCCCTAAATGGTTAGGGTTCCACATGATTCCTCTTGAGGAGGTGTGGGGCCCATCACAAAGGGAGATCATCCGATGATCTTTAGGGACACCATGGCAATGATGCACATTCAGCCATGGTGTGTGCAAGAGCCACTATTGTATCAGCATGGGCCAAGTACTTATGGCCCATGAACGTTGCACATCACACATCCATACATCACATGCAAGGATAAAATTGGTCCAATCAATTAGTATCTGTAAAATTCATTATTAAATCCCAATTTGATCCATAATATGTTGATTAATATTATCTAGGTATATGGGCTGAATATCTTTGAGCAGTTCAGCTCATATAGCTTTTGTCCAGTTAATGGGCTTAAGTAGTTTTAGCACTTTTAAACTGGGTTACACAGGTGTGGGCCGAATTAGGTCTTGCAATTAATTATCAATCCCTTGACCCAAGAGTGAAAAAATAGGGCTGAGAACAGCCCCATCGAACCACAGATTTGGTTCAACCAATTTGGTCCAATCTGGTTCGAATGGGTCTAGGGTTTGATTTTTAATTCAATAATTAATTCAAGAATTGATCTGAAAATTAAATTACTAATTAAAGACAATCAAGAATCAGCACTAGGGTTGTTCGCACATCTGCTACCTACAAAACAGACGTTAGATTACAGTTTGCAGTTTCCCAAAATGCAAATCGTAGATAGTGAAATCTCAATCTGCGAAATCTCCTCTTTTTGCGCAATCAACTTCGATCTTGAATAAAATAAAATAGAAAAAACCATAATTTTCTATTAATATTACATCAGATCAAATTCCTATACATTCAGTTTAGAAAAAAAATTTTAATTACAGACCATAATGTAAAGAACTGCAAATCACAGTTTTCCTACGCCATTAAAGAATGCGATCTCCACCGTACGAACAACCCATAAATCAAGATAAATATAGAGAACAGTTCTAAATATATATCAGATTTAAAAGTTTTAATTTCAGATAAATATAGAGAACAGTTCCAACCTTCAAGAAGACCAAAAAGTCACAAAGTGGCCCTTGCTTTTGGGTCAAGCCTAGGCTGCGTCTGTCTGCTCATTCTTGGATTGGGATTTCTTTGGTGGGGGCAAAAGCACAAACAATAGATATTCTTTGATGTTAATTGTTAGTAAAGAAAAGCTGAAATAGCCTTACCAATAATATGAACTGGCTGGTCGTCTCATCTCACAAAAGTTCAATCTCTTCCAAAATTTCAGAGCAACATCATGAGGAAATTTGCCTTGGAAACTTGAAGAGGTTCCAATTCAGGGTGCTTCAGATTGCGACAAACAACTTCAGTAGCAAAAATATACTTGAAAAGGGTGGCTTTGGGATTGTCTACAAAGGGTGTCTCCAGATGGAACCATTGTGGCTGTAAAGAGGCTCAAGGAAGGAAATGCCATAGGAGGGGAGATTCAATTTCAGACAGAAGTTGAGATGACAGCCACACAGAGGCTTCTTGTTTACCCTTACATGTCCACAGAGAGGCTTCAAATTAAGGAGGGACGTAAGGTCTTGTAACTCTGGTAATGATCGGAGCTCATGACAATTATCTATTCGCAATTTCTGGAGGGATGTAAGAGCTTGTAACTTTGGTAATGATTGAAGCCTGTGACAATTTATAATTCTCAAGTTTTGAAGAGAGGAAAGACCATGTAATGTTGATGGGGCAAGGATGATACAATTTCAAAATTACCAATTGGCAAACATGATAATGAAGGGCATTGATTCATCCAATTCGATCTACTTCCATTACATTTCTTCAAATCTAATTCAGCAGTAGATGGAAACCTTGCAAGAGAAGTCAACTTATCACACCTCCAAATCTGTACTCGTTTAACAGAAGGAAGGAGAGGGGGGAGTTTTCTTAATTTGGGAAAATATCCAATAATAGGTTCTATAAGAGGAGAAAATTCACCTTTGTCTGTTCCTCACCATTCTTTCGAAACATTCGTGCCCCAAAGATCTAATTAATTTCTCCAACATTTGAAATCCTCTGGTATTGTTGTTGCTGCATCCATAAAATTTCTTATCCAAATATTCCACTTCCTTCATGTTTGCCATAACCAATTGTTTCAATGAAGGCAGACTCCCAAAAGGTGGGAGGAACTTGCACTTATTGAAATTTTGAAGTTCCACAACAGTCAGGAGATCATAGCACATGATGAATTTCGACATAATCATCCATGTTGGAAATCTTAACCCATCATAACCACAAAGAGGCCATCCTCAAAATTCTAAATGTGCAAATCACATTCTGAAAAAAAAACATTTATTTACAAACAAATCATTTAAACTCCCATATTTTTGTATTAGTACAGATTAAATTACACTTTAGCTTGGCAGCAGAATAATAGAAACAATCAAATTTAACATGCAATCAAACTTTCTACTAGATCTATATAAAAAATACTTTGTTAGAAGGAAAATGGAGGAAATTTACCTTGCTATAGTCTAGTCAGATCTGCAGCAAAAAAGAGTGTGAGAGAGAGTGTGTGAAATCTAATAGCAAAAAGAAATCACCCTGGTCTGGTCTGGTCTACGATAGAAAGACAGAGAGAGAAAAGGAGAGGAAGAAGAAGAGTATGAGAGGAGAGAGAGCAAAATTGACAGTGACTTACCTTGCCGTCACCAGAGCTTCAGTCCAAATCCGTTCTTCTTCAGCTGCAAGGAGAGAGACGAAAAATGAGTGAGAGAGAGGTAGAAAAGTTGGAATCGGGTAGTGAAAAGGGTTTAGGGCTTTATTGTAATTTTGTTTTTTTGTTATTTGAAGAAACGGGAATGAGATTCTGATTCTTGGGGGGTGGGTCGGGAATGGCCATTCCCTCAAATTGAGGATTGCCATTCTGCTTGAAATGAGAATTGGATTCCAATTCCACCCAATCAAACGTCTGAAATTAGAATGATCCATTCCAATTCCAATTCCAAACCCCTATTCCTACAAACCAAACATAACCTTATAGATGTGACCCATGTTAATTGGTGTTGGAGATTAGTCAAATAAACAGATTTCAAGGAACACGTGGTGTGCTGGCTATAGAAAAAGAGACAACCTAAGCGAGGTTTTTATTATCTATTTTCCAATTACCCATATTGGTTTACATGTCTCTTAGATATTCAGGTGTCAACGGGTTGAGTTCAGCACAGTTTGCCTCAATCCTAACCGAATCCTCTAGCATCCCAACAGGGACCAACTCAACATTACATAATAATATGTAAGATCCAAATCCAATCCATCCTTTAAATTTTACTTTTTATAACAAATTTTGACAACCTAAAAGTTATTAATTTAAGTTGAAATTTGGTTTATAGGTTCTCCTAGATAACTAAAATAAACATTAATTGTTGAAAATTATAAAAAGTTACTGCAATTTATTGTTATTTAATATTTATTAAATTTTCATTGCATTTTACTGTTATTTTCTGATTTTTAATTGTCAATTACTGAAAATTATCAAAAATTGGTCCACTTTTTGTTATTTAGTATTTAATTTTTATTGTAATTTACTGTTATTTTCTGACTTAATCATTAATTATTGAAAACTATCAAAAAATAGTGTAATATATTGTTCTTTAATATTTAATTTTGTATTGTAATTTACTGTTATTTTCTGAGTTTTAATTTATTGAAAATAATAAAAAGTTAGTAAAATTTACCGTTATTTTCTTACTTTTAATCATTATTTATTGAACAGTTAGAGTAAATTTATGAAAAAGTAACAGGAACATGTATGATTGACGGGCTTTGTTAAAAGAATTTGAGACAAGAAGAATTTGGGTGGGTCCAACTTGAGCCTGACCCAACTGGTTGAACCGTTGAAGCCCTGGGTAGCCCGAGACCAATCTGACCCAGTTTCAGCCCACCCCAGTATTTTATCAATATATTCTAACTCGAATTTGAGCTACAAAACTCAACACGCATCCACACCAAAGCCCACTCAAGATGTTGAGTTAAGCTCGAGTTGAGCTGAGTCGGGTTCCGGTTGAGCCTTTGCAAACTGCAGCCCAAAATTTTTTTACTCCAAACTTTTTAGCAAAATTCGTACATTGCATGGGTCCCATTAGTATTAATACATAATGCTGTTTTTTTTTTATGTGTGTAAATGAAAGATGGGTCATGAAATCGTCCTTTATCCAATTCCTGTGTTTATCTTCTTGCTCATTGTTGAATTTGATATTAAGTTGCGCAATGGGAGGGTAATTAATCATACCTAAATATCAGAATATCTTACCCTTTCCAAATGATCATATAAACGATATGATTAAACAAATCATTCATAATTTAGTTAATTGGCATTTGGCAAGCATCTTTGCATTCATTACAGGCCAATTTGTTTATATTTAATACAAGCCCAGGAGAGCTGATAAAGTACGATGGGGACAGAAAGATCAGTCTCCAATATCATTAACCCATTCAAGCTTCAAAACTATTTTAGTATTTGGATATCAATGGAAAACGCTGCAAACTAAGATAAAACTAAAATAACAAATCTTTATAATACTGAAAACAATAATGAATTTAAAGAGGTTTTGCTTTTTTTCTTTTCATGAAAAGAAAGAGTTGACATGCACATTATAAAAATGAAGTCATTCATCAAAATATAGTGGTTTGTTTAATTGTCGATAAAGAATAAGATGAGAAGGGATGGAATGTGATGAGGGGTGATTTGGCCCAACCTGATAAATAGAGGAAGCATGGATGCGACTTGCCAATCAGATGATGACTCAGCACTTCCGACCACCTTGGTAGCTCAATCACCTTGGGTGTCTCAGTCACCTCAGATTGCTCCAAGGACAGGGTACCTCGGATGCCCATATTTTTTGAGGTGACACGTAGCAGATTCTAGAAGTTCGCCAGCTATCTCAGCCAACACATTATCCACCTTCTGAAGCGAAACGAACTCCTACTGCTCGGTCTGAGGATATTGGAGAGGTTTCGTGAGGCTCACGGTAGCCCAGCTATATAAAGGCATCAGCCCCTTTGACCTAGGTACGTACGATTAAGTGCATTCTAACTTTCTAGATTACTGATTTCTAGCTCACAATTTACTTAGCAAGTACTAATTAAAGTATCGAAGCGACCTCACTGGGATAGTCACCCTGGGTTCTCTGATCCTTTCTCTTGCAGTTCGATCGGCCAGATAACCACCGACGTCCGACCTGCTCTCCAGCTAAGAGCATCCAGATCGTACACGATTAGAATGTGATAGGGAAATTTGTTTTTCCTATCTCATTGGCGATTAAATTCTCTTGCAGTTCGATCGGCCAGATAACCACCGACGTCCGACCTGCTCTCCAGCTAAGAGCATCCAGATTGTACACGATTAGAATGTGATAGGGAAATTTGTTTTTCCTATCTCATTGGCGATTAAAGAATAATCTCATTGGAGATTAAATCCAATGGGGTTTGATTGGCCAATTACATGAAAAAATACACCCACACACATCTTGTAAATAGTTTTTTCTTTTACTAAAACCAATTTTTAACTTGTCCCATATTGGAAAATTACAAGAATTGTTTTGGGTTTTTAATAGGAGCTGATTTACACATTTAATAGGAGATGATTTACACTTAGGTGTGATCAAGAGGCACCATTCAAAGTTAACAATCATTAACTGTTAACTACCTTTTAACAACAATTATTTAAGGCACCTTTCTCTGCTCCATGACTCTTCAGAAATTATATAACCCAACAGCATTTGCACTCCATTTCTCAACACTTTTTGCTTGATTTCTTCTATTTTGGCATCCCTCTCTATCTCTCTCTTCTTTTTCGGTCGAGTATGTCCTCTGTTTTTTGTCCACCTTTGCAACTTGAACCAGCAATGATGACATGACCTCTCTCCCTCCCCATTGTCCTTGGTTTTTTGTCCTCTATTTATTGGCTGAGAGAGTTAAGAAGAGAAGAAGAAGACGAAAAATGAAGAGGAGGAGGTCACTTGCAGCGGTGACAGCGATTGTAATGACGAACTACAACAGCAACAGTGGTGGCTATGGTGGCAAACTGGCGATTAAAGTAAATCTGTGATTTCTCTCAGATCTCACTCACTCTCTCTAGAATCTGTCGTCTAGACTTCTCTCCCAGATCTCTAAACCTGAGATCTCTCATATCTCTCTCACACATTTCTCAACTGATCTCTCTCTCTAGATCTTCTTTTTTCATTCTTGTTGTCATAAGTAATAAACTGTGAACCGTTTTCTGGGTCAAATGGTTCATCAATCAAACTACCAAGGTCAATAATTCATTGATCGATTCAACGATTTTGACCAAAAGTCGAATTTGAAATAAAACGAAATCAATTGCTTGAACGTTTTCCGATCTAAATGGTCCAACCGTCCTAATCAATACGGTTCAAAAACAGTGAAATATATTGACTTCCCTCACTGAAAGAAAGGGGTATGTGTGGGATGGGTCTATTTAATTTCCTAATCGATCAAGTTACAAAGTTGATCTATATCCCTTAATATACAAATCAAATCTAACTTTAGTTTCCTGAAATAAAAGTCCAGTAAAATCATTGAGAATTTACACGGTGTGGATCCTATTCTTTTTAGATAGAGTAGTGAATTATCTAATTTAACAAAAAAGAAATTAATTGGTTCTTTTAATTGTCACCCACCAATAATAACACAAATGAATAATTAAATTTACTTCTTGAGCCATTTCCATCTTAGTGCAAGGCAATTAGTTTGTAAGGGAACGGACCACTGTTTTCAAAACTGGACTGGATCGGACGGTCGAAAAACCGGGAATCGGTCACCTGACTGGTTTCATTTTCCTCCAAAACCGTTGATTTTGGTCAGTAAATCGCTGAACTGGCCGATTAACTGTTCGAACGGTTTTGACCGTTTTTCAATTTTTTAATTTTTTTTTATTTTTTTATCAAAATGGGCCAACTGTTTAGATCGAACGATTGAACCGTTCAAACTGGTAACTGGACCCCAGTTCGGTCACTGGTTCGTTTTTAAAAACGATGGAACAAACAGCCTATGGGTGAGTGCATGCTCGGTCTAAACTCAACCAAACTCCAATGGAATGGAATTGGGTAAGCTGGCATAGACCAAACCCAAATTTCTGATAACTCAACCAAATTCCACTTGGGCTCAGGAGAACTACATTTCCGTTCCTTTCCCTACATTTCCCTTCAAACCAAACATAGCCTAAAAAACGAAAACGAGATCACCCTCCTGAGCCCCTAGCAGGTGGTAGCACAAAGCTTTTTCGTGAGAAAAAAGCTTTTAGAATCTCAAATGAAGAATTATCCAAACTTTCAACCATAACAAGAATGTACAATCCAGACACTGCACTCGTACGTTCTGAGCAACAGAACAAAAAACAGATACACATAAATCATTAACCAACAAGAACAGAAAAAAAAATCTAATTAGTTGATAGTAGTTCACCATTTCGATTTTGGTGATCATAATTATTCAAGCATTTGAAACAGAAAGACTACATGGACGAAAGCTATCACTCCAGTTACATGATGCTACAAGCCTAGGCGCTTATCGCAATGACAACAACAACAGCAGATCCGATGGCAGATTGCGCTGTTTCCTCGGTAAGAGCTCCGACAGCTTCAGTAAAAGCAGATAGGGTGGTATCTTCATCAAGCATTTGCAAGGAATCCCCAGCTGCTTCGGCATCAAATGGAACAACGGTTTCCCCGTCAGGCATTTCAGTAGAAGCTTCGGCATCTTCCTCGACAAGCTCAATTGTTTCGATAGCTTCCAACGTTTCAACATCTTCAGCAGTACTAAATCGCGCTTTATCTCCATTATTCGCCATTTGGTTGTATGCTTTTAAAGCTCTGGAAGCAATTTGGACAATACCTCTGTTAGGGGTTCCGTTGGTAGTAGAACCAGTAGTAGCTTCTTCCTCCAGAGCGAATTGGTTGGTCGACGTCGATCCATTAGGGTTAGGCGTTTGCATGGTAGAATCGGAACCAAGGGCCTTCATACAGAGAAATAAAATTTTAGTTAATTCTAAGTGATCATTTTGCTCATGGGAACAGAAAACTAAAGGTTGATTGA
The DNA here is from genome assembly GCF_056320005.1 of Nelumbo lutea. NCBI lineage: Eukaryota > Viridiplantae > Streptophyta > Magnoliopsida > Proteales > Nelumbonaceae > Nelumbo > Nelumbo lutea. The sequence continues at coordinate 208,583,713 of NC_142684.1, forward strand.
CATCACATACCAATTCTTCTTCTTGCAGCTGGGTCTTGGCAATGGCGGTGGAAATGCCCGTGGACTGCCTCAGCATTTGGAGCATTGCATAATTATCGACAAGAAGTTGGTGCTCAATGCGCCGTTTACCGGAGCGAAAACAGGCGGAGCCGAGATTGTAGGTGTCGCGGCTTCTATCTCGGAAGCATTCGACGCAAGTAAAATACAAGCCCTCCACAAATGATCCGCACTCAACACAAAATACTGCCCTCCATTTAATAATATAAAAGAAGACAATCGCTTCATTGAAATCAATAAGACCATTACCGTCTTCGTCCAGTTCAGTGAATAAGCTTGGTTTGAAATTGTAACCGCGGCATTCTGTGCTCCTCCTCGGGAAATCTTTGAAGAATTTCATAGCCATCTGCTTTACCTCATCTGAACTACCCCCGTAGTAAGCCAGGGCAGCCTCACGTATCTGCTGCATCTCTCTCTCTCCCTCTCTGTCTTTGTCTCTAACTAGGTGTAGGTGTTTATGTGCTTCCGAGGAGGTGCATGCAAATCTCTTAATATAGAGTCCAGACTGAGAGCTGAAGAGATAATTGATTAATTAAGGTGCATGACTATGATGGAATGTTTCGTACGATTCTGATCCACTAGCGCTAATTTAAAGAAAATTGCAACTGAGTCAAGACAACAACTTGCTTTTATTAGGGTAAAATATAAAAATCTCCCGGTGTTTTTGACAGTCATAGAAACCTTTATTGCGATTTCACTTATCCAAAGTTAAAACATTTCTTTTTGTTATTTTGAAAAGATCCTGCACTTTGTAGCTCTCGCAAAAAGTTGATCCAATCGTAAATCCGACCCAACCCAATTCAAAAAAATAGAATTAGAGTCTCATATTCGGCTATTTGAATATGAGTATAACTCGATACGACCCAATCCAACCCAAAAAAATAGGATTAGAATCTAATATTTAACTATTTGAATATAAAAATAATCCGACTAACCCCCTGAAAAAATTGGGTTGGATTGGATTGAATCAGTAAATTATAGCCTCCCAGCCATTTTAATTTCTCTTCCAATAAAATGATCCAAAGTCAAACAGCAGTGGTCCATTTACTTTCTCCAAATTGAACAATTAAAAACAGGTATTGGGATGTTTCGTCATGAGGACATCATCATCATCATCACCAGGATAACAACATAATACATTAAATAATAATATTTACCTGATTAGCCATTGCTTCTTCTTTGTATAAGAGAATTTGTAGGTTTTTTTTTTTTGACGCCAATTTGTAGTTGTTAATTAGAGCTTTGTTACGGTGATGTCATATGAGCCCATGGATTAAAGCATTAAGCAGTGATATAACTGATAACCCACCGAATGGTATTTGGCGGTGTTGAATGGCAAATTGGCAAGCATTTATCCTAATGTCTTCAATAAAAACTATGCATGGAATCAATAATCAATTCAATGGGTTGTTTTTTTGGTAGAATAAGTGAACAACTCAATGTGTTTTGTGATTGTACATGGTCTCCTAAGTGGGCCTTACCCCATAAATTCAAATTTGCTCATGGACTTTAATATAGGCTATTCTATTTGGATCATACCACATACTCTCAAATATGTAAAAGGCTTGGGCTTTCTTATTTCAAATCCATTAATATGGTGGAAGGGTCAATGTGAGACCCATTTTCAAGTCAAATAAATTCAAATTCAAATTTGAATTATAAATCTTATTGATTTATAGAAATAATCCAACTATAACTCATCTCTCCATAATTAATTAGAAATCATTCTCTCCATAAGTGGCAAATTGCCAACTTCTTTATGAAAAGTAATTAGAGCTGATCAAATCTTTAGTCAATCAAGGTATACCTTCACATAGATGAAAATTATTCAATGATTGAAAAAAAGAATATTGGATGATAAATTATTATCTCCAAGAATGGTGGTAATTATAACCTTTCACTTTCTAAAAAGAGAAAGGAGAGCTAATCAAATTCTTAATTAAGGGGATTAAGAGATTAGATAATGAAATCTATAAATAAGGGTTTTCATCAAGAGAAAGGGGACTTTTGGAGTCAAAAAGAAGAAAATAAGTGAAGTTAGAAAGCTATTGGAGGAGGAAACACATTCACAACTCCCGGAAGAGCAAAGTTACAACACACTCAGAGTTCTTGTAGAATCGTTCATTTAACTAAGCTTCCAAAGCTCAATTGAAAGAAATAATCTTCGTCATTTTCTAAAGTACGGGAGCACGTCATCTGACCCTTGACTTCAATTCAATCCAAATCCTCAAGTTTCAAGAAGAACAATTAAGAGAGAATTAGAGGTTCTATCTCTTTTGTAAGAGAATTCAAATCCAAAGAGTTTGTATCCCATTTACTTCAAATATATAAAAAAATTAATTTATTTGAATTTGTCTTCATTTTTCTTGTATTTGGATTTATACATGAAATTTGTGTAGACAGTGATGTTAAAAACTAGGTAAATATTATTACCTCACACAATTCAAGCTGTAGTTGAAAAGAGAAGTTGTATTCAGGGTAAAGAATCTAGGGGTGAGCATAAGTGTAACGGTATTCAATTTGATAAAAAGAGAAGTTGTATTCAAGGTACAAATAATTCGAATATCTAATCGATCAAATTCGGATATCCTATTCATATCGAATGGTTAATCGGCTTTGAATTCGAATATGACATGATTTCATTTGATAAATGTCGGAATTCAACTAAATATTTAATTCATATATATATATATAAAATATTTAAATGTTTTATAGAATATATATATATATATAAGTTTTATAAATAATTTATATATTTATATACTTTAAATAAATAAAATATTTATTTTATATGTTTATTAATTACATAAAATAATTAATTGGTCAAATTCGAATTGAATAGAATATTCAAATATTTAATTGAATTCAAATTCGAATATTAAATTTCAATATCCGTCAAATATCTAATCAAATTCAGATATCAAAATTTATAATGGGATTTGAATTTGGATATTACCTGATTCTATTCGAATTCAATCTGTTTACACCCCTAGGTGAGCATGGGATGGTTTGGTTCGGTTCCAAGGTCTACCCATGGAACTTGCACTTTCTTTACTCTCCCCAATCCCCCTTCACAAAAGAAGCATGTTCCTAAAAAACTTGACTTTTAATAAATATAATATATAGTTTAAAACTTATATAGTTATATTATCTTGGTTGATTAAATTGGATAACTTAATGTGTAGATTATCTGGTTACCAGAAAAAGAACATGAGTAGATTATCATTATATGATTAAAAACTTATAAATCAAATTTAAATTTTGTAAATATTAGCTTTACACTAGTTATTATACACATTCAAATATTAAAATGAAAACAAATGATCAAATCACTTAAGCAATTCAATTGTGACATGAGACCATAGCCATTATAATCATGAATGCTTGGGCTCAGATATTCACATCCCCAAAAGTATTCCAAGGTTTATTTCAAGGCAAGTTCAATTCTAAGGCAGGTTCCAACAAGGTCGGTTCCACCAAGGTTCAAGTAGGGTAAACCCCTAGACCTTAGAACTAGCCTAGATAGGGGTCGGTTCCAAGAATTTGGAACCAGACCCTACCTTGTAACAGATTAGGTAGGGTTCAGTTCAAGGTCAGTTCCATTCGGTTTCAATAGAACCTACCCATTTGCTCACCCCTAGCAGAATCTACTAAATGGATTTGTATTATGTAATACTAATAGGGGCCCGTGCATCGCACGGGAAAATCTAAAAGATTGAACAATTTTATTTACTATAAAATAATTAATAAATTATCAATCAAAATTTGTTGTTAATTAACTAAAAGTATTCAAAGTTATTGTTAATGTTTTAAATTTTAACAATTGTATTTTTTATTTAATGTTGATTTATAGAAAATAATTATTGTTTATTTAATATGAACAAATATTTTTTAATAAATTTAATTTTATTAATCATTTGTAGTAATTTTAATAATTGTTATTATTTTTAAATGGAATTTTGATTGACTTTAAATTAATAAAAATAATTACAAAAGCTAAAACTTTTATTTATTTCACTAATAATTAACAAATATATAGGAATGGCAACGGGGCGAGTTTCCTTGTCCCTACCCCATAGTCAAGGCAAGGCACCTCGTCCTAAGTGCCGGACGAGTTCAGGGCAAGGCACCCATTTCTCATCAAGAATGGGGAATCTTGGAATTTCCCCGCCCCCCTGTAGGGCTGTTCATAAGAAGGCCCAACCCGACCAAACTGACCAGCCCGAGCCGACCCAACCCGAGTCGGCCGGGTTTTCATCAGCACGGGTCAGTTTCGGGTTGTGCAAATTCCTAAACCGATGATTCGGGTCGATTTCAGTTTTCACACAAGAAAACCAAAACTGACCTGAAACGAACCGACTTAGTTCCTAGTTCAAACATGAAGTTCCAAAGCCCATTAGGCCACCTAGTTTTTGAATGGTTACAAGAAACTTTGGATTAGTGAACAGTGATTAATAAACAACTTTTGTGATTAACTTTTCATTTAAGTTTTATCAGAGGAGATGACTGAAATGATGTTCAATTTATGACTATTTTTAAAATTAGCAAGATTTTATCACATTGATGAACTTAGAACCGAAACCGACCCAACTTGACTCAAACCGACCAAGTCGCTTTTGCTTAACACTGGGTCAGTTTCGATTTCTATGTCAGGTAACCCAACCAGGTCGGGTCGATTGGAAAAACCACAATAAATTGACCCAACCTGACCCATGAATAGCCCTACCACCCTGTCCCAAGTGTTAGGGGTGAGCAAAAAAAGAAAAAAGAAAAACAGCTGAAAATCCAAACTGACCGAAAAAACCAACCAAAACCAAACTGAAAAAACAGTTAACCGAACCAGTCAGTTGGGTTTCAGTTTGGTGTTTTAAAAAAACCGAAGGTACCGTTTCAGTTTTGATTAACCAATATAAAAAACCGACAGTTAACCGAATCGACCGGTATACATGTTCTTCTATATATTTATGTATATTTTATTTATTATAAATTAATAAATATGCATTATGCATCTAAATATATATTGATAATATAATATATATTATTTATTATTTAAAATATAATATTTTATATATATTTATAATTTTTATTATATATTTATATATATTTTTATAATAAATATTATAAAACTAAAAAACCAAAAAACTAGAAAACCGAACCAATCAACCAGTTAACCAACTGGTTTTGGTTTAGTTCTAGTTATCGGTTTTTTGAAAATTGGAACTACTGGTTCGGTTGACAAAAAAGGTCCACGATTTAGGTAACCCCTACCTAGTGTTGGGCAGGTTCAAGGCAAGGCACCCACTCCTTATCAACTAGACCTCGCAAAAAGTTGACCCAACCCACGACTAGTTGGGATTGTCATGGGTCAACCCGCTGACCCGATTGTCATGCCTAGTTGGGATTATTTATGCATTGTTAGAAGTTTGCATTCTTTAATTTTTTTTCTATTTAGTATTTGCTTTTTATTGTTTACTCTTTAAATTGTTAAATGTTCAAGGTTTTTATTTTATATTTGAATTTTATGATTAACTATTTTAATTTTGACATTTTTCATGTAATTTTTCTTTATTTTTTTTAAATTTCAATTATCTTTTGGGATGACTTGAATTGACCCATGGGTCAACCCTAACCCGAACATTTAGGGTTAGGGTCTAGGATTTGACAACCCAACCCGAAATTCAACCCTAAGTACCTTGACCCAACCCAAATCCGACCCACCCAACCCAATTGCCAAGTCTATTATCAACCCAATATTCAATTTGATGACAAAAATGATCAAAATGATACATTGAGTACCAACCACGTGGTAAATTTCTAAAAGTACACTAAATTGTCTTTAATTTTCCAAAATATAATTTTATGAAAATTTATTACATTTGTATAACTTTGAAAATTTATTCAAATTTATTACATTTGGTTTAAATTACAGCTTTCCCTTTACCATACTCATTTATCTTTAATAATTTTCAATAAATTACAATGAAAATTACATAATTTATCAATAGTTTTCCAAAATCTATTAAATGCAATAAATTTTCCTAAAATTTCCAAAATATTCCAATAATTTTCAACCTCATCTACATTTGGTTATTAACTTTAATAATAGAAATAACTAAATTTTTATACTTTTTGATAATTCTTAAATATAATTCTTAATTTTATAGAAATTAAGAGTTTTCAATTTCTATAAAATATTGTTAATTAACATGAATATAATAGTATTTAACCAAAATACTTTAAAAAGTCATGATGTATTAATTAATAATAATATTTATTAATTTTTGGTAATTTGCTAATTGTACTTATTAGCTTTTGGTAATAACACAATTTAATACTCACTGAATATGGGTATCGTGTATGTAGATTAGGGGGAGAGGTTTTAGAAATTGATTGGGGAGTGGTGTAACATGATACATTCCTAATGGCTTAGAGGAGATACCTTAGGAGAGAGATTCTAAGAATATTTTTAGATAGTTGGGTTGGGAATGGTGACATTGATCAAACCCAAAAGTTTTCAAGGCAGAACCTAATTTAGAAAACAAGTTCTGGGGGGCTTGCCATAGACCATACAAAGATTTTCAGAATTTGCATACCTTGCCAGTCCTAGAGGTCAAAAAGCCTAGAGGAGGTTTCATATAGACCTCCTCATGGAGATCACCGCGCAGGAAAGCATTGTAGGCATCCATCTAATGCAATTCCCAATGTTGGAACGCAACAACTGCTAAGAAGGTTCGAACTGTAACCATTTTGGCCATAGGGGCAAAGGTTTCATTGTAATCAAGACCTTCAACTTGAGTGTTGCCCAAGACTACCAACTGTGCTTTAAATCTTTCAACGGATCCATCAGAGTTGTACTTGATTTTGTAGACCCATTTACATCCGATTGCCTTTTTTCCAGGTGGGAGGTCTTCCAAGGTCCATGTCCCATTGTCTTCCAAAGCCTATATCTCTCGGTGCATAGCTTCATGCCACCGAGCATCAGTCATTGCCTCAAAGAAACAAGTAGGTTCTCGGCCTACAGTAACAGCTGCCAAGAAATGCTTGTGTTTCACAGAAAAATTATCATACATCACATAATGAGTTATGGGATAAGGAGTACCTGAGGACTGAGATGATGCAGGAGAAATAGCGGAGGGATCTAAACGATGAGCAGAGTGTGTGACAAAGTCTTGTAAATAGATGGGAGTCCACTTTTCTCGATGTTTGCAGCTTAATAACTCTGTTGTGGGTTGAGGAGCAACTGGAGTTTCATTATTCCTGCAATCTGTATAGTTCCTTGTCTCATCAGGAGGATCTACCTCCTCATCATTACCCATGTTCTGGTGTCCTTCTTCATCAATCGTGTCACTCCCCCTGACTTCTATATGAGGTGACTCAGATACCATGTCAGGAGGAGTGGTCACATAGTTCGGTGATTGGACAGCCCAAGGCAACCCAACATTTTCTTTGGCTATGGGAGGACTGGTTACTGAAGGTTGATGTTCCGAAGTGGAAAAGGGAAACTCGGCCTCACTAAACACCACGTCTCGTGAGATGAAATAATCACCAGACTCAAGATCGTATAATTTCCACCCCTTTTTTTCCAAAAGGGTACCCAACAAAGACACATTTCCTACTCCTAGCGGCAAATTTGTCACGGTCCCGAGTATGCAAAAAACACAAGCAACCAAAAACTCTGAGATGTTTATAAGAAGGACTTTGTCCAAATAGTATCTCGTAAGGTGTTTTACCACCAAGAAGGGTCGAAGGTGTTCGGTTAATCAAGTACCCTGCGTTCAAAACACACTCACCCCATAAATTGATTGGACAATATGCTTGAAACCTGAGCACTCTGGCCACATTCAAAATATGACGATGCTTTCTCTCCACACGACCATTTGTTGTGGTGTCCTAACGCAGGAAGTTTGAAATAAAATTCATTGCTCGTCAAAATATGACTTCAAGGATTTAAACTCTGTTTCATTATCACTTCTTACCACCTTAACCTTCTTATTAAATTGTCGTTCAATCATGACACAGAAATTTGAGTGTTCTACCAACTTCACTTTTTTCAGCCAACAAATAAATCCAAACCGCTCGAGAATAATCATCAACAATTGTCAGAAAATATACCACACCACAAGATGCATGTACTCTATAAGCACCCCATAGGTCACAATGAATTAATGCAAAACAATAAGTCACTTTATTGTTGCTTTGAATAAAGACATCTCTTGTTTGCTTTGCCTTCAAACAAACATCACAGGTTTTACTCTTACTATTACTAATATTAAGAAGTAGGCTAACCATCTGATAAGAAGGGTGTCCCAATCTCCGATGCCACAAATCGCATGACCCAATTCCATCTGTCTTGTAAGCATGAACCGGCGCCACACCCTTGAAGACATAGACCCCATCAAGCTGTTCACCCGCACTAATCAAAGTCCTTGAGATGCGGTCCTATATCACACACAACTTATTAGTAAACGTCACAATACAATCAGTGTCACAAAGTAATCAACCTACTGACAATAAATTACAATTGAGTTTTGGGACATATAATACGTGTAGTAATTTAAAATTATTTCCAAGTTCATTAGTGCCTACTTTCACGACTTTGGTGTGTGCACCGTTGGTTAACTTAACAGGACAAGGTGCAACATCATAGGTGTCGATGAGCACATTTAAATTCCCTGTCATGTGATGTGACGCCCTAGAGTCAAAAATCCATTCAGTGGAGTAATTCTTACCAGAGAGTTTTTCATTGGTCCTGGTTTTGTAAGCATTAAGCATGCTTACAAGAGTCTGTCAATGCTCATCATTAAGCCTGCTCAGTCTGGTCCAGTCTCTATCAGTCACAGCTGCATTAGCAGCCACCTCATGCCCTGATGATGACTGAGCAGCATGAGGCTTCATCGTACCTCAGCCACACCCACCCCCTTTTCCTCGTCTTGCTCCACGTCCGGTCAATGTACCGCGGGGTTTGTCTCCCCACCAATCAAGGTATCCAATTAATTGGAAGCAACTTTTTGCTTTATGGTCAAATCGATCAAAATTGTTACACATAATTGTTTTGTCTTTTGAAGCAACTTTACTATCTCGTGATGTCTGTGAGGCTTGTGCTGCATAACCAATCACATCTAGCCATTCCTCCTTACCTCGTGCCAACGATCGATGTCGATCTTCTTGTATGATCATTGAGTAAACTTTATTCATATTTAGAATTGGCTCCATACTCAATATGTTGGAACACACAGTTCCAAATATATCGTCGTCCAAACCCATCAGAAATTGGTGGATTTTCTCTTCTTCTCTTTCTTTAACCAGTTCGGCTGTTGCTCCACACCTACACCCGCATGTACATATGGGTACCTTAGAGTAGCTTCCTAATTCGTCCCACATTGCCTTCAATTTTCTGTAATATGCAACCACTGTCTGTCCATGTTTCTTGTAGTTAGCAAGCTCGGATTTAATCTGATAAATCTGGGGTCCATTGTCGATCGAGAATCATTCCTTCAAATCATCCCAAAGTTCTTTGACCATCTCCATATACGCGATAGTTGAACGTAGTGATGGATCGACAGTATTGAAAACCCAAGCCACCAACATCGAATTCACACTCCACCAGAGATCGATATCCGGAGTGTCGTTTTTTGGCTTAGTGACCTTAACTTTGATGAAACCGATTTTGTTTTTGGCACGGATGACAGTTCTCATCGCCTTTGCCCATTCGTCGTAGTTATCTCCTCTCAAGACCACCGAACTGATAATAACTCCAGGATTATCTTATAGATGCAAATAGAAAGGAGAAGACGGTCCAACAGACTTACTCGAGCTTTCACCGTTTCTGTCGTTGTTGGCAGCCATGGTGACCGATCAGCAAGACTCATCAGTAGTAATATCGAGTTTGATTCCAAGAAGACGATGGATGATCCTAATGAGGCTCACGAAGAAATCAAAGTACATCAATATCGGTGTCGTCGAGCTTTACCTTCTGCATTCTTGAAAACTGGTATCGAGTTCTTGAAGAAACAGGAAGAAACACGGCGCAAGAACAAGCGGATCACTGCCGTAGTCTTTGATTATCCTCTGCAGAACATGCCAAACTCATTCAGCCTCTTCCGTTTGCAGCATCGAACTTTTGGTCAAGACATCCTCGCGAGAGAAAGTTTGGCAGAATAAAGCGGAATAAGGTGGAGCTGCTAGAATAAGGTGGAATACCTGAATCATCGACTGGCAGGAACGAGCTTGGTTTATTGTAGTCAATGAGCTTCGGTTGCTGATGCTGTTGAATATAGTGACTCGTGCACTATTCTGATATTTCTTCAAAAGTAAAAGAACCAGGATACATGAATAAGGAGAGACCCGAGGGATGGAGATAATAAGCTATGATCGGATCAAGATCTGTAGTAAAAATCGTCGGTTGCGCAGAGAATAGCAATGTTGGCTCTGATACCAGGAAAAATTTCGGAAGCCAAAGGTGTCTCTTTTCCATTGATACCTTATGATCTTTATATACAAACGATGGAGTTCCTTGCTCCCCAAAACTTTCTAAAAACAAGGTCTTCCTAATCCAAAAAGGAAAGCAAAACAGAAAGACTTCATAACTATACAGGTAACATACAGATTCGGGACTCTCGCGAGTCTTATCTCTGTCCAATATAGTCTCTCCTGTCCTGAGGCTTCTCTTGCTATTTCCACTTCATCGCCTTCTAAGCTTTGTTCTACACCACCAAAGAAGAGAGAAACGAAAACTCGCTTTAGGGTTCTAATCACTAAAAACAGAGAGTCAAGAGAGGCAAAAGACATAGTACACTTATAGAAGTAAAGAACATACAGTTTAGATCCTTGGATGATAGTGAAACATGAATAGATGATCAAAGCCAACGAACCCCAACTATAGAAGCACCGAACAACTGAACAATTTATGTTGATTTTTACAGAGAAATCAAAACGATAAAAGGGACTCAGGAATCATAGAAAAACCCTAAAGTTGTTTCTCGAGAAGGTTTCAAAGTTGCAGCAATAGGGTAGGTGGAAAGGAGGAAGAAGATAGGGGGCAGAGAAAGAGAGAGATGTGGGACCCATTAATATATTATTTCTAATATTTATTAATTATATACTAAATATTTTTATTTTATTCAATGAGATCTACATACAATTTTCTCGGTTATTTAAGTTTAGCAGTGCCATATCAATATTTCTTATTATTTTATTTATTATTTAACAGACCGGGCGTCATCTTACAACGATTGTTAGATCTGTTAATCCCTTTTATTTTTATGTGGTTTACGACGAAAACGTTGACAAGTGAAGATGTTCCATTGATCCTATATATTAATTGTTTAATATACCTTTCTTATCAATGTAAGCAAACCTTTTATAAATAAGGACTTTTCTTTTTTTTTTGTCACCGCATGCAAACGCAGCCTAGCTAATAAAATGCCATCCCCGTGACAAAGGCTCAGTTTGGAAAAGTACAAAATAGATCGTAAAACCTTATATTTTATTTGTAAGTCTAAAGACTTATTTTTTCAAGGTAAAAAATAGGAGGTTTTTTATCAATTTTTTGTCCTTAATATCAATAAAAATAATATTTTTCATATAATAAATAAAACGATATAACTTTTTTGAAAAATAATTTAAATAAGGGTATTGGGTACCATTATTCGTCTTCCTCCTCTGTATTAATATGAAGGGAAATTTGACCAGAAACCTTTGTGCTATTTTTCTGAATTGGGTTGGATCGGATTTACGATTGGATCAACTTTTTGGCAGATCTACAAAGGAGAATTAACTGCAGGATCTTTTCAAAATAACAAAAAAAAAAATGTTTAACTTTGTTAAAGTGAAATCTCAATAAAGGTTTTTATGAATGTTAAAAACATCGGGAGATTTTTATATTTTACCCTAATAAAAAACAAGTTGTTGTCTTGACTCAGTTGCAATTTTCTTTAAATTAGCGCTAGTGGATCGGAATCGAACGAAACGATTCCATCACCTTAACTAATCAATTATCTCTTCAGCTCTCTGGAGTCTGGACGTACTCTATATTAAGAGATTTGCATGCACCCTCACAAGCACATAAACACCTACACCTAGGTAGAGACAAAGACAGAGAGAGAGAGATGCAGCAGATACGTGAGGCTGCCCTGGCTTACTACGGGGTTAGTTCAGATGAGGTAAAGCAGATGGCCATGAAATTCTTCAAAGCCATGGACTACAACGGAGATGGGAAGGTCAGAAGGTCAGTGTTCAGGAGTTCCAAGATTTCCCGAGGAGGAGCACAGAATGCCGCAGTTACAATTTCAAACCAAGCTTATTCACTGAACTGGACGAAGACGGTAATGGTCTTATTGATTTCAGTGAAGCGATTGTCTTCTTATATATTATTAAATGGAGGGCAGTATTTTGTGTTGAGTGCTGATCATTTGTGGAGGGCTTGTATTTTACTTGCGTCGAATGCTTCCATGATAGAAGCCGCGACACCGACAATCTCTGCTCCGCCTGTTTTCGCTCCGGTAAACGGCGCATTGAGCACCAACTTCTTGTCGATAATTATGCAATGCTCCAAATGCTGAGGCAGTCCACGGGCATTACCACCGCCATTGCCAAGACCCAACTGCAAGAAGAAGAATTGGTATGTGATGTCAATCAACCTTCAGTTTTCTGTTCCCATGAGCAAAATGATCACTTAGAATTAACTAAAATTTTATTTCTCTGTATAAAGGCCCTGGGTTCCGATTCTACCATGCAAACGCCTAACCCTAATCGATAGACGTCGACCAACCAATTCGCTCCGGAGGAAGAAGCTACTACTGGTTCTACTGCCAACGGAACCCCTAACAGAGGTATTGTCCAAATTGCTTCCAGAGCTTTAAAAGCATACAACCAAATGGCCAATAATAGAGATAAAGCGCAATTTAGTACGGCTGAAGATGTTGAAGCGTTGGAAGCTATCGAAACAATTGAGCTTGTCGAGGAAGATGCCGAAGCTTCTACTGAATTGCCTGGGGAAATTGTTCTTCCATTTGATGCCGAAGCAGTTGGAGATTCCTTGTAAATTAATGGAGATATTGTAGATACTGTATAATATTTAGAAAGATATTATTTAGGAAGTTACTAATATTGTATTTAGGAAGTTACTAATATTGTGGATGAGTTTTAGGAAGGTATGGTTTTAGGAAGTTGCTAATTTATAGAGTTGCTAATTTGATCATGATGTAATTGTATATATGGGGCGATTGCCTCCATTGAGAAACAAGACAAGACAGCCATTCCTTTGAATTTCGACCCATGCAATTGTTCTTTATGGTATCAGAGCCATACTTACACTATGGCTGATTCAAAATCTCCTTATTACCTTGGTTCGCAGGACAACCCCGACTTGGTCATGACCCCTATCGTTTTGAAAGGGGATAACTATGATGAATGGGCCAAAGCTATGAAGAACGCATTCCGGGCAAAGAAGAAATTAGCCTTCCTTGAATGCAATGTGACGAAACCTGGAGATGATACCGACGAATTAGAAGATTAGTATAGTGTGAATTCCGTTCTACAATCTCTTATATGGAGATAGCACAGGAACTGTGGGAGGATCTTCGGGAACGGTTCACCAGTAGAGGAACAAAGTACTTCCAAAAAGTGCTTTTAAGGAGCACTTTTTGTAAACTACTTCTAGAAGGCACTTTAAAGGCGTGGTTTTCACAAAATACTTTCAGAAAATGCTTTTATGGTGCAGTTTTCACAAATTACATCTAGAAAGCACTTTTAAGGATTAGTTTTCACAAAATACTTCCAAAAAATGCTTCTAGGGAGCAGTTACTTCCAAAAAGCATTTTTAAAAACTAATTTTCACAAAATACTTATAGAAAATGCTTTTAGGGAACAATTTTCACAAATTACTTCAAGGAAACACTTTTAAGGGTCAATTTTCAAAAAATACTTCCAGAAAGTGTTTTTAGAGAGTAGTTTTCACAAATTATTTGCAGAAAACTCTTTTGAGGACCAGTTTTCACAAATTTCTTCCAAAAAGCACTTTTAAGGCGCAATTTAGAAAGTGCTTTTATGGAGTATTTTTCATAAACTACTTCCATAAAGCACTTTCACAATTGAGTTTTCACCACTAATATCAAATTAAAAAAAAATAAAATAGGATGACTAAATTCGGAATATTCAAAAAAAATAAAATAGGATAATATTGGGAACATCACATTTCCACTCCACAACACATCCCCGCTATGTATTGGGAACATCTCCATGACATCATCGGTTCTGGTACTATCATCGGGAGATGCTCCCAATACATGGCAAGGATGTGCTGTGGGGTGGAGATGTGAACTCCTATCAAGCATCTTTTGAGCCAACACTTCTTTTCCCTCACCCCGGCTTTGGTGACACAAACTTTATGACCTACCAAAGTTACGCGAATCAAAGTTTCACTAACATTAATGTTACACTAGCGGGGACCTGTGCGATGCACGGGAAATCTAAAAGATTTAATAATTTTATTTTCTATTAATGAATATTAAATTAATAATCAAAATTTGTTGTTAATTAACTAAAAGTATTCAAAGTTATTGTTAATATTTAAAATTTTAATAAGTGTAATTTTCATTTAACATTGATTTATAGAAAATAATTATTGTTAATTTAATATGAACAAATATTTTTTAATAAATTTAGTTTTATTAATAATTTGTAGTAATTTTAATAATTGTTATTATTTTTATTATTTTAAAATGAATTTTTGATTAACTTTAAATAAATAAAAATAATTACAAAAGCAAACTTTTTATTAATCTCACTAATAATTAACAATTATAGAGGAATGGCAATGGGGTGGGTTCAAGGCGAGGCACCCCATCCCTGTCCCTGCCCCATAATCAAGACACTCTACTCTATCCCTACCCTGTCCTCACTGTCAGGCGGGTTCAAGGCAAGGCAACTACTCCTCGATGTCAGGCGAGTTTAGGGGCAAGGCACCCCACTCCTCATTAAGGATGGGAAATCCTCGAATTTCCCCGCTCAGTCCCTAGTATTGGGCAGGTTCAAGTAGATGTGTAAATCGGCCCGTGTTGGGCTGGCACAGCACGACCCGCATGTGGCCCGTACGAAGTGTGGGCCATGTTGCACGGCCCACGGGGTGTCTTGGGCCATGCCTCCCTCCCCTAGGATAATTTGGGAGTCGGTTTGGTATGATCCACGGCCCAATCCCACATGGGCCCGTGCTGTGACTTGAGGTCAGTTGGTCCATGGGTCGAGCCTTGGGCTAGGCTAGGCCGTTGATCAAGCCAAGCTATGAAAGGTCCATTTAAAAAAAAATGAAAAAGATGTTTAAATTTTTATTTCATATGATTTTTTATGTATACAATTGTTTATATATACAATTAGACCTATTCATGGGCCGAGTAGCTCGGCGGCTTGGCCCGGCCTGACCCATTATTTTTCAAGCTTGGACAAAATTTCAGGCCTGTGGGCTCAAGCTTGAGCTTTCTCAAATAAGCCTAACTTGATACTATTACATATATAAAAAAGTACTTATGTTATATATAATAAATATAATATATATGCTTCTTAAATTATTAATAAATATAAATTTACTATTAGAAAATATAAATTAGTTTATTAATTTATTAAATTATTACTAAATTAATATAATATTAGTTTATAAGAGTATACTAGAATTAAGGCATTTTATGTATAGATTGGGTTTCGCGCTTGGGCTTGAGCTTGAGTTTTGAGCTTTATATAAGGGCTAGGCTTGGGCTCAAGATCTAGGCCCGATGGTCAGGCTGAGCTCGGGGGTTTGCACATTTTCTATTGATAAAGAGGCCCATGTTAATTAAAAAACTATGATTTTTTACAAATGAAAATTTTTATTTAATTCTAGTCTAGTATAAAAAGTATATAACATTTCTATATATATTAATATAATTATTTTTTATATAAATATTATATAATAATGTTTACCATATATGCATATAACTTCCAAGTTGAGCTTATTAGGGGTTATTTAGCTTGGGCCCTATCCGCTAAAGCCATCATTGGAGTCCAAAAGTTTGATACCCAATTAGACTTCGAATCTGATTATCCTTGATAATGTGTGGGCATGGTGCATATCTCAGCTAGACCTAACTAATTAAAAACTCAATAATACAAGGTTGTCTAATAATATCTAATAATATTATTCAAATTATCAATTAACATTTTTATATTTATATTTCTTGTGTTTAATTAATTGTTGGTATTTTTCATTATTATTCAGTAATTTTTGCAATAAAATATTATTAATATAATGGGTTCAACATTTTAAATTTTCATTTACTTTTATCATTTTTAATCAGTTCATTATGCACAATAAAGGTCTCAATTCATAAGTTATCTAATAATATTATTAAAAGTTTAAAACTATCAATTGATTTTTTTATGTTTAAATTTCTTATTTTTATTACCATTTTTTAAGTTTTATTTTTAAGTGGAATTGAAAAACATTTTAAATATTTACTAAGTTTTGTTAATATTTATTTTTAGTGAAAGTTTAGTGGATTTTTAAGTTAATAATTTTTTATTGTTTAACCTTAACCTATTTATATTATTTGATTTATATTATTACTAATCTCTCTCTCTCTCTCTCTCTCTCTCTCTCTCTCTCTTAAATGCCTTTTTTAAATGTAATAATAACATGCATTAAAATAAGAGGCTTTTGAAAACCCAAACGTCTCTCTCTAATAGTGTGCAACTTTATTAATTTAATCAAGATAAACGATGATTATTGTTTTATATTTTTAAAACAAAAGAAAAAAGAAAAAATGTAAACAATGGAGAAAATAATTGTATTTTCATTTAATGTTGATTTATAGAAAATAATTATTGTTAATTTAATATGAACAAATATTTTTAATAAATTTAGTTTTATGAATAATTTATAGTAATTTTAAAAATTGTTATTATTTTTATTATTTTTATTATTTTTAAATGAAATTTTGATTAACTTTAAATAAATAAAAATAATTACAAAAGCTTACATTTTTATTAATTTCACTAATAATTAACAAGTATAAATGAATGACAACAGGGTGGGTTTAGGACAGGGCACCCCATCATTGGGGAATCCTTGAATTTCCCTACCCCATCCCCAGTATTGGGCGGGTCCAAGTAGAGGTGTAAAGCAGGTCGTGCTGGGTCGAGCCTTGGGCCAGGCCAGGCCGTGGACCGGGTCAAGCTATGAGATGTCTATTTTTAAAAAGGTTGAAAAAGATGTTTAAAATTTTATTTCATATGATTTTTTATGTATACAATTGTTTATATATACAATTAGACATATTCATGAGACAAGTAACCTAATGGCCCAACCTGGCCTGACCCGTTATTTTTTAGGCATGGACAAAATTTTAGGCTCGTGGGCTCGAGCTCGTACTTTCTCAAATAAGCTTGACCCGATACTATTACATATATGAAAAAGTACTTATGTTATATATAATAAATATAATATATATGCTTCTTAAATTACTAATAAATATCAATTTACTATTAGGAAATATAAATTAGTTTATTAAATTATTATTAAATTAATATAATATTAGTTTATAAATAGAAGTTGTGGTGTATTAGATAAGGTTACCCACATTAATTAAGATAATTGAATTTGAATTTCAAATTTGAAAAACAACTCTAATATTAGGGTCCTTCCTCCAAGAAAATGTTTCTTGGTCACAACATGTATTAGTGTAGTATGGATTTTTCTATAGGATCATTATTGCCATTTTTTTATGGGATCAAAAACACATATAAAGGCTTTTCTAAATATATATGATATTTAAAAAACTTCTGACCAGTCAACTGGATTCATAAACGTGATAGTCAATTAGGTGTTATTTATCAAAATTCATAGAAGGGTCTTGATTGGTCAAAACTCTTCCCATACCATATCTTTTCCCATCATAGATTAAATTTAGGTATTCACAAAAAAAGGGGTAAAATGCAGATAATTATCTTATACTTTGGGGGTAGTCTCACTTTAGGGGTTGAACTTTCAAATGTGCCAGCTTTAGTACATGAATTTCCATAAATATGGGTACTTAAGTTTGTGTTTGTTTCTTGCTGTTGGTTGGTTCTTCTGGTGTCCATAGCGTTTTGCTAGGGTGAGCCTGTGACTATTAATTTTCGGTTATATTCCTTTATATTTCTCTCTTTTTCTTCCACAAATATATATAAATTACATTTAAGTCCAACTTTCTTTATTCACCATTTATTATGATTTCTTTTTCTACCTTTGGACGCAAACCATAGTGATGACAAACTAAACCTCCAAAAGACCGAAACCCCCAATGAACATCTTACTTTGCCACTGATTTGCGTCCATATCTGATGTAGCATGATCCGGTCGGTCCTAGCTGTCGGTAGTCTTGCCTCTGACGGAGCGGAGGATGCTTGGAACAGAGAGGAAAAGAAGAAATCCCTAGGGAAGAAACCCGGTGGGGATGCTCCGAAGCTTAAGTCAGTGCCCTTGAGAAGGAAGATGAGAGACCAGAAGGTGCTAAATTATCGCTTACCTTATTCTTGGGGGAAGAGGGCCTTTTATAACCACCCTGGTGCACTTACTCCCAAACCTCTGCCAGATCGGGTGTCATCACCTCTGCGGGTATGGACATAACCGCAATTGTCTTCCCTGTCAGGGCCATCTCTAAAAAGACTTGAGATGGCGGTAACAAGTAGTTGTTGGAGTACGGCTGTCATGTGTCAGACTCCTAATCAGTCAGATGTGCCACCTCAGAATACGGACTTCTTTGGTGTCAAGTACAGTTGTTCAGTCATGCGACCTGGAGCCGAAGTGCCAGAGTGGTGCGTGAGGTGAAGTCCTGAGTTCGGATAGAAGTGTTGCCCGAACTGACCCAAGGTGGGTCAGCTCAGGCTTTTTCCCTTTGCGGTTTTCCTTGCAAGGCTCGAGGTTTCTAAGGGAAAGCTCGGGCTCTTCCTCCTGTGAAGCATGGGTTCCTTTTGGGGGAGCTCAGGTCTCTTCCTTGGGGGGCTCGGGCCTCTTCTCAGGTCATGGGCATGTCGTTGTGCCAAGCTGGCGCTCCTGCCAGGTCACACTCGGTTGCTTCCATGTGTCGCGCAGCCAAGGGGTCGAGCCAAATCTCCCTCCATCAATTGCCCCCCACTCCCCGTGCTCGGGGTCTTGACCCGGGATGGGGAGTTCACGAGATGACGGGTGGATTTGCCCCGTGGCGTGCTTCATTCGGTTCGGAGATCCTCCAGTCTTACCCGCTCACCTTTTTGGCTCGATCAAGACCAACCCGACTCGATCAAGAGCCAACCCGGGTCACGTACAGCTCACGCACGGACGTCAAACGTTTATTAGTTTCCAGACACCAAAAATTCACGCTAAACTGATTTCACCTCGAGGGTCGTGCATCCGGTTTTCTTGAGAGCCATGGAATGGCTTTGATCTTGGTCGTTGATGCGCGAGCATAGCGGCTATAAATAGTGGAGGCCCCAATCACTTTTCCTTCACCATCTTTCAGCATTTGTTCCTTGAGCTCGCGTCCAAGGCCTTCAGCTCGCGTCATTCCTCTTAGTTCGGTAGCTTTTCCTTGGTGAGTCCCCTTAGCTTCTTTCCATTTTCTTAACTTTCCTCAATGTCCGGTTCGGATAGTTTAGGTCATCTTTTAGGAGGGTCTGATGCGGTGACCTCGGCCTGGGCTGCTTCTGACAGCCCTCTGGGTGGGCCCGAGGTAGAGCCTGAGGCAGAGCCTCCAGGCCAGGTCAGTTCGGGTAGCCTAGCATCCACTTCTCATCGAGTTCGGATGCCAGACAAGTTCGGACCATCCACTATGACGTTTGAGAGACTTTGGTCTCTTGTTCATCAGTTCGACCTGTACGGGGAGTACACTTGCAGTTTGCCCACAGGCGACTTCCCTTGGGAGCACGGTTCGGACGAGATCGTGACTTTCCGGGAGTAGCTCATTGTCGGGCTGCGCCTTCCTTTTCATCCCCTTATCGCCGAGGTCTTGAATCACTTCGACGTTACAACTGGTCAGCTCCACCCAAACTCTATCTGTAACATTGTTGGGACCATCTTCCTCTTTTGTGCTCATTGCCTTTCACTAGACTTAGAAATCTTCTCCGCCATCCTTATGCTTAAGAAGCAAGCAGGTCCCCTCCCCGAGCACAGATGGGCCTATTACCTGTCTCCCCGCCCAAGGTTAAAACTTCTCCACGAGTTTCCGAATAAAGTCCCGGCGTGGAAGCGAGACTACTTTGTAGTCCGAAGTGCTATGGGGTGGTCGTTTCCTTCTGATTGGAGGGGATTTCGATTGGTCTAGTCATCTTCATTGGTCTGGTCACAGTATGCTTCCAGTCGTAATGAGGGGATTTCGATTTCAGCTGGGATGACTGACTCCGTATCGTAGGTGAGGTTAAAGGGAGTTTCTCCGGTGGTGTTCTTCTCTGTAGTTCGGTAGGCCCATAGGATGCTAGGTAGCTCGTCCGCTCATAGTCCTTTAGCTCGATCTAGCCTGGCCTTCAGTCCACGGAGGATAGCTCTGTTCGTGACTTCTGCCTGACCGTTTGCTTGCGGGTGTGCGACCGACATGAAATTCTGCCGAATCCCCATATCTTGGTACCATTCATGGAATTTGATATCCTCGAACTGCTTGCCATTGTCGGAAATCAGTACCCAAGGTAACTCGCGAGAGATTCAGCTTCTACCCACTTTGTGCAATAATCTACCGCTACTAGTAGGAACTTCCTCCCACCTGTTGCTGGCGGGAATGGCCCAAGTAGGTCGATGCCCCATTGCGCGAAGGGCCATGGACTGGTGAGACACTTGAGATCGGTGGCGGGCTGATGGTGGATATTGGCATGCTTTTGCCACTTATCGCATTTTCTGACTAACTCAACGGCATCTGCTTTCATTGTTGGCCAATAGTACCCTTGTCTTTGTGCTTTTTGAGCGAGCCTGCCCCCTAGGTGTCCGCCGCACAAGCCCTCATGAATGTCGTGGAGTACAAGCTCGGCCTCAGGAGGTCGCAGGCAGCGCAAGTAGGGGAGCGTGTAGGATTTTCGGTACAACCGTCCATCTATTATGACGTATTTGTTTGCCTAGTGCTCTACCCTTCTGGCAGCATTGCGGTCTATGGGGAGGGTCCCATGTAGTAGGAAGCTCGTGAGTAGATCGATCCAACTCAGCTCTGCTTGGATGACAGGAGCAACCTCTACCCCCCCCCCCCCCCGAGAATGCTAGGCCGAGGTAAGTCTTCTATGTACACGGTCCTCATGGTGTTATCACTGGTGCTGGCTAACCAGGACAGACCATCGGCCTCGACATTCTCCGACCTTGGGATTTGCCTGATGAAGTGTGACTGGAAGTCAAGTAGAGCTTCCTCTACTTTGGCTAAGTAGGCAATAATAGTCAGTTCGCGGGCTTCGTATTCGCTTGTAACCTAATTGACCACGAGCTAGGAGTCGCTGCAAATGACAATGTGTTTAGCCCCTACTTACTGACCCAGGGCTAGCCTAGCTATCAACGCTTCGTACTTCGCTTCATTGTTGGATGCTGCAAACTCAAAGCGTAGTGCAGACTCTAGCTTCGTGTCACTCGGACCGCACAAAACTATTCCGGCTCCGCTGCCTTGCTGATTCAAAGAGCTGTCTATGTGAAGGATCCAGGGTTCTTTATCCCAGTTTGTGCTTGGCCTAACTAGGAGAGATACCGAACTGGGTGCAACCTCACGGTGCTCAGATTCCATCAGCCTGGGAGCATTGAGCTCGACTGAACCGGGGGCTTCATGCTCAACCAGGCTAGGGACTTCGGATCCGAATGTGCATTCCACAACAAAGTCCGCCAAGGCTTGGGCCTTGATAGCAGTTCGCGGTTTGTACTGGAGGTCATACTCACTGAGCTCGATGGCCCACTTCGTTAGTCGACCCAAGACCTCGGGCCTGAGCAATACTTGCCTCAGAGGTTTATTAGTGAGGATGATAATGGTATGGGCTTGGAAGTATGGGTGGAGCTTGCAGGCTGCAATGACCAATGCGTAGGCTAGTTTTTCTATCTCCGGATATCTCCTCTCAGCTCCCTGCAATAGTTTACTAACATAGTAGATGGGTGGCTGGGCCCGATCTACAACCTTTATTAGTACCAAGCTGACCACTTCATTACTAGCTGAGAGATACAGCTCGAGGACATCGCCCTCCTCAGGCCAGGATAAAACTGGGATACTGGCTAGGTATCTTTTGAGCTCATCAAATGCGAGCTAGCAATCGGGGGTCCATTCGAACCCTTTGTTTTTCATTGCCTTAAAGAAAGGCAGGTAGCGGTCTGCCGACTTGGACATAAAACGACTCAGAGCGACTATTCTGTCGTTTAACATCTGAATTTCTTTTACCTTTCGAGATGGTCTTATATCCAGGATGGCTTTTATTTTGTCCGAGTTGGCCTCAATACCGCGACGGTTGACAATGTACCCCAAGAATTTACCCGAGGTGACACCGAAGACACACTTGTTTGGGTATAGTTTCATGTTAAATTGGTGCAGAATTTGGAAGACAGAATGCAAATCTTGTAATAACTGAGGCAAAAATTGGGTTTTGACGACCATGTCGTCTACATAACATTCTATCTTAGTGTCAATCAAGGGCCTTTGAAAGGTTGTCCAACATTTTTCAATCCGAAGGGCATAACCTTGTAGCAGTACAGGCCAAACTCAGTTACGAAGGCGGTCTTTTCCTCGCCGGCCAGGTCCATCCTGATTTGATTGTAGCCTGAGTAGGCATCCAGGAAGCTTAGCAACTCATGCTCCGAAGTCGCATCCACTAGGCAGTCTATCCTAGGGAGGGGGAAGCAATCTTTTGGGCAAGCTTGGTTCAAGTCAGTGTAGTTGACGCACATGTGCCACTTGCCATTGGTCTTTTTCACTAGAACGAGGTTGGCCACCTAGCTCAGGTAATGAACTTCCCTTATGAAGTCTGCTGCGAGGAGCTTCCCGACCTCCTCGTCGACTGCCCTCCATCGTTCTGGGGCTAGGTTGCATTTCTTCTGTCTAATGGGCCTAACTATAGGATCAGTATTGAGTTTGTGAGTTATGAGGTTAGGGTCTATGTTGGGCATTTCTGTCGCAGACCAAGCGAAAACATCTAAGTTACCGAGTAAGAAGCGTACTAGTTCGGATCGCAAGGGCTCCTCCAGGGAAGCGTCGATCTAGAGAGTTTGGGTTGGGTCCTCTGCTGAGACAGGGATAGGAACAGTCTCCTCCGTGGATGCAGCCCGCTCCTTGTTCTGTTCCACAGGTCCCTCTAGCTCAAAGTCGTTAGCCACCTTGGCTTTTCCCTTGAGGGTGGCGACGTAGCATCTGTGAGACTCAAGCCGGTCGCCCTGCACTACCCCAATGCCGAAGTCTGTGGGGAACTTCATGGCTAAATAGTAAGTGGACACCAAAACCCTTAATACGTGGGTGATCGACCGACCTACTACAGCATTGTATGGGGAGGGGCTCGCAACTACTAGGAAGTCATGTTCGAGCCTCACCGTATTGGGCCACGTGCCGACTTCCATAAGTAATGTAACCTTTCCTAGGGGCCTCACTTCCTCTCCACTGAATCCAACCAGTGGGGTGTTCACGGGCTTCAAGTCACTCTCTCAAAACTGGAATTGGTCGAAAGCTGCTTTAAAAAGGATGTCTATCGAACTGCCTGAATCGACGAGGACGCACCAAACTTCGAAATCATTGATCTTTACTTTTATGATGAGCACATCATCATGGGGGTAGTGAACCCCTCGCGCATCGTCCTCCGTGAAGAAGATCAATTACTCTGTCTTCGGCCGCTTTGGGGGATTTAGTTCTTCCCTGGCAGCTTCCCGGACTGAGGTCTGAGCTGCCGCCGAGGTGCAGCCTATAACGATCGAGCATCCAACTATCATGTGGATGGTGCCCCGAACTGGCCTTTCTTCCGGAGGTTGTCTCTGTGGCTGCTCTACCGGCCTGTTGCTGGACTTTGGAGCATCTTGTTGTGCTCCCCTTGCTAACCTGCTTTATTATTATTATTATTGCTACTATGTACAAAATTTCTCAAATACCCACAACGAATGAGCTCCTTTATCTCATTGCGGAGGTTTTTAAAAATACTCAGTGCTATGACCGTGGTCCTTATGGAAGCAACAGTACAGAGTTTTATTCCTTTCGTTGGGGTTCCCTCTCAGGCGGGGTGGCCATTTCACGTAGGGAGCGTCCTTGATCACCATCAGGATCTCTGCTCGCTTTGCATTCAGTGGGGTATAATCGGTTCAATCTGCCACAGTAGCTCGGAATGGCGAGCTCAGCTTTGGTCCCCGAGCTGGATCCCTATTCTTCCAGTTATCCCCTTGGCTGGGGGGTTCTTCTCTTTTTCTCTTTTCGGACGCGCCTTCGCCCCTCTAGTTGATTTCCTCCTCTGTGGCTATAAACTTGTCTACAAGCTTGAGGAAGGCAGTAATGGTTTCCGGCTAGTTGACAACCATGTACCACTTGAATTCTTTATGGGTCACACCATTCTTGGCTGCAGCGAGCCGTACCGCCGAGTCTAGGCGCGGCATCTGCATACACACATCATTGAATCGCTTGATGTAGCTCCGGATGGACTCTCCCTCTCTCTGAATTATGCCAAAGAGGCTTTCCTCGGTTCATGGGCACCGCTTGCTGGTGAAGAAGTGGGATGTGAAGTCTTATACGAACTGGGCCCAACTTCTTATTGAACTAGGTGCGAGGTTCCAGTACCACATGCGGGCCATTCCTCTGAAGGTGGTAGAGAAGGCCACACACATGCAAGACTCACTGGCCTTTGCTAGGTGCATCTGGGATTGGAAAGCGTCTACGTGATCATTTTGGGTCGAATGACCCGTCGTACTAGTCTAGAGGGGGGAGCTTGAAGTCTCAAGTTAGTACTCTTGAGAAGGAAGATGAGAGACCAAAAGGTGCTAAATTATCGCTTACCTTATTCTTGGGTGAAGAGGGTCTTTTATAATCACCCTGATGCACTTACTCCCAAACCTCTGCCAAATCGGGTGTCATCACCTCTGCGGGGATGGTCATAACCGCCACTGTCTTCCCTGTCAGGGCCATCTCTAAAAAGACTTGAGATGGCGGTAGCAGGTGGCCGTTGGAGTGTGGCTGTCGTGTTTTAGACTCCATATCAGTCAGGCGCACCACCTCAGAATACGGAGGTGTCAAGTACGGTTATTCATTCATGCGACCTAGAGCTGAAGTGCCGGAGTGGTGCATGAGGTGAAGTCCTGAGTTAGGATAGAAGTGTGACCCGAACTGACCAGAGGTGGGTCAGCTCGGGCTTTTGCCCTTTGCGGTCTTCCTTGCAAGGCTTGGGGTTTCTAAGGGAAAGTTCAGGCTCTTCCTCCTGTGAAGCGTGGGTTCCTTTCGGGGGAGCTCGGTCTCTTCCTTGGGGGGCTTAGGCTTCTTCTCGGGTTTCTAAGGGAAAGCTCGGGCTCTTCCTACCAGGTCACACCCGATTGCTTCCACGTGTCGCGCGGCCAAGGGGTTGGGCCAAATCTCCCTCTATCAATATCCAAAGGAGTGAAAAAAAAGGGAGTTAGAACACTATCATTTTTTATAATTTTACCTAATTTCATATATATATGTATATATATATAAGACCTATGTGCATTTAATTATCCCAAAAATATCAGCATTTCATATATATATTTTAAAAGGATATTAATGAGTTGTGAATGAGTTGTGAATTAAAAATATTATAATGTGCATAACTACAAATGGAACAAAAAGAGCAAAGTTTATGTTATTTGTTTGAACAAAAAACAATAATATAGAGAATTTCAGTTTACTTTTTGGGGGATTGGCTTGGCACGGACCAAGCCCATGTGAAATACTATAATTATGAAAATAATATAATTATTAAAATTATGGGTAGGTCACTGACATGAAAGTGTCACTTCTTGACCCGGACATTATAGTACCGAGCTACTTTCTGATGGTAAGTTGCAGTCCAGATGTATGCCAAGTCTCGTACTTCTTCCACTAGGTCAAGGTTGGTACGGAGTTCATCATTGTTTGTCTCCTCGTTGTAGGCCTCCAAGCATAGCGTAAGCACCTCAATTTCTGCTAGGACCACCGCTTCTATGCCATAAGTGAGATTGAAGGGAGTCTCACCCGTGATGGTCTTGATAGTGGTTTGGTAGGCCCATAGCACATTGGCAAGTTCGTCCACCCACAGTCCTTTTGCTTGAGCTAAGTGAGCTTTCAGTCCATGGAGTATGGCTCTGTTGGTGACTTCCGCTTGCCCGTTTGCCTGGGGGTGTGCCACCAAGGTGAAGTTTTGTTGTATTCCCATCTCGACACACCAATTCTAAAACTTGATGTCCTTGAATTGCTTTCTGTTGTCAGAGATGAGTACCCGAGGTTTCTCGAAGCAACATAATATATTCCTCCATAAGAAGTTTTGTATGTTGGGAGTCGTCATCATCGTTAGGGGTTCCGTTACCACCTACTTCGTAAAATAGTCCAGTGCTACAACCAGGAATTTCCTCTGTCCTGTTGTAGGCGGGAATGGGCCAAGTATGTTGATTCCCCACTGTGCAAAGGGCCATGGGCTAGGGAGGTATTTGAGATTGGTAGTAGGTCAGTGGTGGATGTTGGTGTGCCTTTGACACTTGTCGCACTTCTTGACGAGCTCGAGTGCATCTGCCTTCATCATGGGCTAGTAATAAGCTTGTCATAATGTCTTCTGGGTGAGAGCTTTGCCCCCCAAATGTCCACTGCATAGGCCTTCATGGGTATCGTGGAGAACTAGCTCGGCCTCTAAGGGTCACAAGCAGCTTAAATAGGGGAACGTGAAAGATCTCTTGTATAGCTATCCGTCTATGATGGCATACTTAGCCGACTGGCGCTCTACCCTTCGGGCCACATTGCATTCTATAAGGAGGGTCCCATGAAGCAGGTAACTCACAAGCGGGTTGATCCAGCTCAGCTTTGCTTGTGCTACAGGAGCGACCTCTCTTACCCCCTTGAGAATGTTGGGCTGAGGTAAGTCCTCTATGAACACGGTACGCATGGTGTTGCTACTTGTGCTAGCTAACCGGGACAAGGCGTTGGCCTTTGCATTCTCGGATCTCGGAATCTGCCTGATGAAATAGGAGATGAACCCGCGTAGTACCTCCCTGACCTTGGCCAAATAAGTAGCCATGGTGGTGTTGCGGGCTTCATACTCACCACTGATTTGGTTGACCACGAGCTAGGAGTCGCTGTAGATGATAAGGTTTTTAGCCTTTACTTCCTTCACTAAAGTGAGCCCGGCGACCAATGCTTCGTACTCTGCTTCGTTGTTCAATGCTGCATACCCCAACTGGAGTACATATTCTAGCTTCACCCCGCTTGGACCGTATAGAATTATTCCCGCACCGTTTCCTTGTTGGTTGGATGAGCCGTCAACAAGGAGGATCTAGGGCTCCTTGTCCCAGGTCAGACTTCCTCTAATCGGGATTGGTGTCGCACTGGTTGAAGTCTCCTCCATGTGCTCGAGCTCGTCTAGCTTGGGGATTGGGGTGTTGAACATACATTCTACCATGAAATCGGCCAAGGCTAGGGCTTTAATCGCCATCTAAGGTTCGTACCTGATATCGTACTCACTAAGTTCGATGGCCCATTTTGTCAATCTACTAAACACCTTGGGCTTGAGTAGGATCTATGTCAGAGGCTTATTGATGGGGACGATGACCGTGTGGCCTGGAAGTATAGATAAAGCTTCCGAGCTGCTATGACTAGCACTTACGCCAGTTTCTCGATCTCTGGATACCTTGTTTCAGTATCCTGCAAAATCTTGCTAACATAGCAGATGGGTCGTTGGACCCGATTTACCTCTTTTATCAGTACCGAGCTGACCACTTCATCACTCGCGGAGGGGTACAGCTTTAACATATCCCCTTCCTCGGGTCGGGTCAAAACCAGGATACTAACTAAGTATCTTTTTAGCTCGTCGAAGGCAAGTTGACACTCCGCGGTCGATTCGAAGTCTTTACTTTTCTTTATAGCCTTAAAGAAAGGTAGGCAGCGATCTGCTGACTTAGACATAAAATGACTCAGAGTAGCTATGGGGCCATTCAGCCTTTGAACCTCTTTTAGTTTGCAATGTGGTCTCATATCTAAGATGGCCTTTATCTTTTCTAGGTTGGCTTCGATGATATGTCGGTTTACTATGTATCCCAAGAATTTACCTAAGGTGACCTCAAAAACACATGCAAGTCAGCCCTCATGCCCAAGGCATAGACAGATCGGGTATAAACCCTACGACGTCTAGCCCAATTCGGCATATAATAACAAGTTGGACCCACTAGCTCTAAGGGACAACCGATATCTAAGCGAGTAGCCCATGCGCAGACAGGTCGGGTATATACCCTACAATGTCCGCTCACCTCGGCGTACATTATGTGATGTTACCCCTACTCCTAGTCTAGCATATTAGCTCAGTAGTTCAGGGTAACCTACACTTGGAAAAATTTTATTTCAGTTATCCCTACTTGTGGTCTAGTTCGGTAGCTCAACAGTTTGTGGTAACCTACACATTACTACTCCTACTTGGTTTACTTTGTCACTTCGAGAATTATTTACACTTGAAACATTTTTGGACAAGGATAAGTCAAAAAGTGTATTTCATTGATATCAAACTTCGAGTACCAAAAAGAAAAGAAGAAATTCACTATAAACCAAGCTCGGAGGCCCGGGTTATACAATATTGGATGTTAGCCTCTATTCATCTTGGTGCTTTTCGCCCTTGTCCGAGGCTTCAGCAGGAGGGTCCACACACTCACTGAGCAGCTCGCTATCGCTTTCCGCTTCGGAGTCCGGATCTTTAGTAGCTTCGGCAGCCATTTCCTTTGTGACCCTCAAAGTAGTAATGGCACTAAGGTAGAGCTAAGGGAATTCACGTCGAGTCAGCCACCTACTAAGCTTGAAGCCTTTGCGGTAACTCTCCGCCCCCACCTCAATCATTTTCCTCTGGTACTCCTCCGAGGCTTTGTATTCCTCAATGGCCTTGACTTTGGCCTCCTCCACAGCTTGAAGGAGTATCTTAGTTCGCTCCTCTACTTGGGCTTCGAGGTTCTCCACCTCCCTCTTTAGTGCCGCTTTCTGCCCCGCGAGCTCCTCCATCTCAAACATTAGTAGTGTGATCAACTCCTTTTGAGGCCGCACATCCTTCTTTAACTGGTTAACTTCGTTGCGGGCCAAATTTAGCTCGACGTGAGCCCCGCGAGAAGAAGACTCAGCTGCAAGAGCTCACTTCAGGTGTACCTCAAACTGGTAAGCCAGGGCATGTATAGCAAAGTTCACTTCCCAAGAGAAGAGAACAAGAGTTAGAACAATAACAATTAAGTACAAAATTGAAGAAGTCAAGACAGAACTTACCACCATGTAATGGGTATCCGCTCATGCTCCGAACTAGCAACCTCCTCAGTGTATACTACGTTTTAGCTCTTGAGAAGGCTATGCTTCCGAGTCAGTATGTTCCGAGCTACCTTATCGCTGCCTGAAGATGCAGCAGTTGCAAGGGCAGGCTCTGAAGATGTTGCCTCCTTGAGCGCGTGGGGCAGGGAGACCTTACCGAATTCCTCCTCAACCAGATCGATCACGGGAGGTTGCTTGGCGAAGGGCTACTCGGGTTCTGGAATGGCAGCCTACGGAGACTCAATACTAGCTCTTTTGGAAGCTCACTTCTTCTTTCCCTTCTTCATGCTACCAAAGAGTTCGGTCACAGGGATTTTCATGGTTGTTGCAATAAAATCAAACTATCAGAAACAACACTGAAATAAAACAAAGACAACACAACAAGTAACGACCTACCAGGACTCAGACCGACCTACACGAGCTTATCTTCAGTCACGTAGTCCACGAACTTGAGACCGAGCTTCACCCAAGATCAGAGCGCTTCCCTTGTCTTCAGGTCCAGCTTGACACCAGGATCTTGGATGGCCGCCCTCCAGTAGGTCAGGAAAGGCCACCCCTCAGTGTTACGGACCATGAAGTAATGCCTTTTCTAGGCCAGGACCTTATTTGGGAGATCGTGCAAGAGTTTATAGCCCGGACGAGGGGAGAGGTAGTAAGTTTGCCTGTGTTCGAGCATAACACAAGAGGAGTTCTTCTTTATTGAGAGAATGGAAGAAAAGATATCAAGGTCAAGAGGAAGGTTATAGTCATGGAAGAGGGAGATGGTTCTTACTACATTACAAATGGAGTTCGGGTGCAGCTAATCTATGGTAATGTTAAAATGTTTTATGACTTCAACAATCAAGGGGTGAAGTGGAAGATGAAGACCATCTACGAGCTGCTCCTCGAAGATCACGATCTCGTCGTGATTGTGCTTCCAAGGAAAGTTACCTAGGAGAATACTATAGAAAAAGTTTTCCAGAAGCCTATACCGAGTTACTAAAGATAGGAGCCTGTCCACTGTCATTGTCGACGAGACAAAGTTATCTAGTTGCTGACTTCGATGCGAGGTGGACGCTAGATCACCTGAGGCCTCTCGTGCCTCCCGAGGTGATTCCACCTCAGGAGGATCGTGGACCACATCTTGACCTGAAGTAGCTTTTTCAGTATGGCGATCTACGACCTAAGCTGAGGTACCCACCTCGGCCCCAGTGGATCCACCGCTCCTATCTAAAAGACTGTCAAAAATAAAGCTAGACATGGAAAAGACACGGAATCGAAAAGGAGAGATAGGTAAGACTCACCAACGAGAGACCGAACTGAAGGAAGACGACCTCAGGAAGACACCGAACTGAAGAGACCGAGATAAGGAACTTGAATGCGACCTCAGATCGAAGGCTAGCGAATTTGTGGTGGAGCAAATGAGTCTCAGGCCCCCTATTTATAGCCACTGTGTCCAAGAATCTATGGTCGAGATTGAAGGGATCCAATGACTCTTAGAAAAATTGGCTGCGCTACCCCCGAGGTTGAAATCGGTTTAGTATGTGTTTTGACGTCTGTGGAGTTTATAGATCACGTGACGTCCACGCATAGACTAGACACGATGTGGGTTATTCCTGGTTGAGCCGAGTGGCCGAACAGTTCCAACCAGTGATTTGCCCGACAAGCCGCCTGGACCTCGAGCCAAATCCACCTAGACTCATCATGAACTCCCCGCACCGGTTAGGGACCCTAGGCTTAGGGAGTGGGGGACAATTGATGAATGGTGATTTGGCCTAACCTAGTAAAAAGGGGACACATGGAACGACCTAACCAAGAGATCACAATTCAGCCTGACATGTTTAGTTCGCAACAATGGAGCTCGTGTATTCATTCACCTCGGCACAAAGGCCATGGCTTAAGGTTCACCTCGGAGCAAAGCCACCTCGATGCTGGTCTCACCTTGGCATCGAGGCACCCTGGTATTCAAGCCAGTTCGGAACTAAAAGGTCAAAGTACCAGTTCAGAACCAACAACTCGAATTGATACATAACCAACTCCCGCGTAACCAACTCCAAAGGTCTCTCCAATGATTCCTGAATCCCTCGAGATCACGATAAGTTAACAGACCCCGACCTTTCCGGGATCACGATAAGCACTTATCCTCACTCTACTAGAATTGGAGGAGGAACGAGATATGCCTTACCTATATGTTGTTCCTTCGGAAGCAAAGTGAACTCCATCTCCACATCCCGTATATCCTGGATCTCTTTCGTGTGCCCCACGAATACTCAACTATATTAAGGCTCCAACCCTGAGGGCGCAAGGTACGTGTGATTTCTCTGCTCTCTAGCTCTCTATATTCTCAAAGCTATTTCAGCTTGCAAACAGCTTACTAACATAAGCATCGGAGCGACCTCGCCGGGCTAGCCACCCTAGATTCTCTGGTCTTATATTGCAGATTTACCTATTTTGTCGTCTGACTAGAAGCCAGATCATCCTTCAGTAGGGAGCAATCAGATCGCACAACATCAAGAACGATGCAGATATGTGTGAATGCAAATATGTAGAGTGTAAAACGGTTCATATAAATTGTAAAACTGGTTTAGTTTTGCATCGACAAATTTACCTTCTTACCAAATAAACTTTTAGCTGTAATGGATGCAAACATGAATTTCAATAAAGCATATGCTTTTTTTTTTTATCAAAAACCCACTTGAATGCAAATTTACTTCTTTTTTATTAATGTACTTTTACATCTTATTATCAATGTAAATATGCATTGATCTTTCATTTGTCATTGCAAAAATGTAATGTTGCCAATCACAAGCAAAAGTGAACGGGAGTAAAAATTTACCCTGAACCGAGATTAACACTCTATTTGAATCGTTTCCAAACACAGCCTAAGGTGCAAATTTGAGATCACAAATACTACTTAATTGGATAATTGGATAAGAAGTCAAATGATTTATATATAGTTTGAATAAAAAGAAAAGAAGGGAACTGAGTGAGTCACTTGTCATGCATAGGAAGCTGAAAATTTTCCCTGAATCTGTTCACCAAAATCCACTTAAAATAAGAAGTATGTTTTGGTGTAAAGAAGTACAAGTGGCAAGCATCTTACCTTCGTGAATCAATTAAATAAGACCACAACCGCATTATCACAAAAATTAATAATAAAAATAAAATAAAATAACAGCCATATTGTTATTGACCCGTTATATAACCATCTTCTTTATTCAGTTATAAAATCATGTATTGAACTCGGGCCGGATTAAAGATCGGGAAGTTCATTGGGTCACGGTTTTAGCGGTTTAACCGTCACTTAAGAGTGTAAATTTGTAACTGTTCATTAATTGTTCACCCAGAAACCAGAGAATTGGGAAGGAGAACTCATGACTAATCACAATTAATGGGGCAAATAAAAATATCTTCTTCAATTCTGTTTTTGTTTTAAAAGGAAAAAATAAGTCGATTTTATTTAAAAAACAACACATATTTTTAGATGATCAAACGAAAACATGTTTTTGAAACCAAATTCAATAACATGTTTTTTGTTTCTGTTTTGATTTTTGAAAACAAAACATGTACAGACAACCAAAAACATGTTTTTTGTATTTTTATTTTAAGAAACGAACTATTTTCACACAAGATGGTTTGGATTTATTTCTAAAACCGACAACAAAAAGTAATTCACATTCTCGATAAGGATTCATGTAATGCGCCCATGCGACGTGACATCAGCAAAACTCTTGAACTGTTGAATGGGTTAGCCTTCGGACATTCAAAACAAAAAAAAAAAAAAGAAAATCTTCAATTCCTAACTAATAGGTTATGATTGAATGTTAATTTTATCCTTATGTTTTTATACTCGTCTTGTATATATGGGAACCAATATCATCCTGACTAGGGCTGTCAATGGGTCGGGTCTGACCCGACGGACCCAAAAATAGATTTGGCTGGTTCTGGGTCTTGATATAGGGTCCCTGTTACTATTGATTCGGAAGCGGTTTGACCTAGTGCCAAACTTATTCAGACCCAACCTGATGTATTAAATAAATTATATATACTATAATATATATATATATATATATATATATATATATATATATATTTGATATTTAATATATATTAAGCATAAGTGGTTATTTATTTATTTATTTATTATAATCGGCTCTATCGGGTTAGACCTTGATTGTCCTGAGAAACCATTAGTTCGCTTCCGACTCCAAAATCGAGTTCAGATCTTCAACATTTCATGTTGGGTCGATTCCGATTCTAACTTATTCCAGCCCAGACCTCAACCATTGACAACCCTAATCCTAACATTGCATCAATAACACAAATCATTCAAAAACAAAGAATGCTCACCCTGTAAACTTCATTTCTTTCTACTTTATCTCTGATCATGCATGTCAACAGCCTCTTGAACTTCACAGGTACCTAGCTACGGATGACCATATATAAATGCAATCATTAATCTGAATCCATTGCTCACTAAGGTGGTATTTGATAAATATGAAATTTGAAATCTAAAAAAGTTAAAAAATATATTAAAAGGGTTTGAATTCTAAAAAGATACGGCTGTTTTTTGACTTTTTAGAGGCTCTGAATAAAGAATGTTGTTTATGTTTGATCAAACCTTCAACATTTGAAATTCACTAATTTTATCCCTAAATTAGACTATTTAGTTGCAGTGGTGAGGTAAGAAGAAGAAGAAAGGAGAGAGAGAGAGGTCAGAACTCGCCGCCGCTAGTTCGTCGAAGGAGGACTTGTAGCAGCAAGAGAAGAAGAAAAAAGGAGAGAGAGAGGGGGAGAGAGAGAGAGAGAGAGGAAGGGTGAGAAAAGGCTGGGACTCGCCGTCGCTAGTTCGCTGGAGGAGTTGTAGTGGCGAGAGGAGAAGAAGAAGAAGAAAAGGGGGGGGGGGGGAGAGAGAGAGAGTTCATGGCTACTTTGGACTTTTGGCCAGGTCTGAAATGCATCTGGACGCATTCAGCGCCTGGCCCTTGTCTTATTATTTCAGATCTGAAAATAATTTTTAGACCCAAATTTAGATACACTTCCAAACACCTTTGGCGTATAAAAAACAATACTTTTAGATTTCAAGGGTCTGAAAAGTGTTATCAAACGCCACTTAAGTCACTAAATCCCAATCAATGGGGATTGCATGGATTACTTGCAATGGCAATAATTATAAATCTCCAATAGCCTAGATTTGTTGTAACATGTACTTAGGGCCTGTTTGGTTTGTAGGAATAGAGGTTTGAAATCAGAATGAGAACCAAAATGGACTATTTCGATTCCAACTGTTTGGTTGGGCAGAATTGAAATCCCATTCCCATTCTTCTGATTCCTGAACCAAACAGACTATGAGAATGGTGTAAGCTGGGTTTGTCTATACATCATACTTGTATTTCTATTCTAAGTTATATTCTCCTTCTCATTTCTTTCATAGCATACCTTGCATATTCTATGTGATAATGCCTTATGTGTATCTAAGTTAACAAGAGACAATAGTTGTTTCTTTCATTATTTTCACTCTAACGAATTCTTTGTGAAGGATTGACAAGTAGGCCAAGTTGTTGTATAGGGAGGTACCCGGTTCATAGTTAAATTGTTCTTTTTAATATAAGAGATATGATCGCAAATTCTTGATTAAGAGTTGTTTTAATTTTTTTTTTTTTTTTATCTTATTAGTTGTGTTGGTGCCTCATGACAAAAATATGAAGGTAAAATTTTATAGTAACCTATGGTGGAAGCAGAGGGTAGCCCACCATTAATTACATTGATACACATCCACCATTAATTACATACCATCTTTTTTTTCTGAATTAATAAGACAGTTGAAACAAAAAACAAGATTTTTTTTTTTAATTTTTACACAAGCATCACTAATCTATCACACGATGCTGCAGGCTGCAGAGGCGACTGCAACCACGACTGCAGCTTTCGCAACCCCTAACACGGCTGCACCTTGTACAGCGGGTCCAAAAGCACCGGCGACGGCAGCTCCTACCACCGCCTCCCCAGCGGCCGCATGAAGTGCAGCATGACGGGCGGCAGCTTTGGCAACAAATACTGCTACAGCAGCTACGACCCCAGTTCTCTGCAAACATAAAATACCATACGGATCGAGAAAGAAATTAAAGACTTATTAACAAAATAATTAAACATTGAGACTGTGTATGGCTTGTAATTAATTAATTACCTTGGAAGTTTGTCCCTTTTCTATGGACTGCCTTATGAATTTCAGTGCGGTAAAGTTATCGAGAAAAACTTTGTGTTCATCGCTTCGGCCTTGACCAGAGGCGTAGCAGTCGCAGCAAAGATTGTAGGCATCTTGACTTTTGTTGCGGAAGCATTCGATGCATGTAAAATAAACATCCTTTATAAATGATCCGCACCCACCACAGATTATCATTCTCTTTGTTGAGATGTAAAAGAAGACTATGGCTTCCTCGAAATCTAGAACCCCATTTTTGTCCCGATCCAATTCTTCAAATAAGATTCGAGATAGGTTCTTATCAACATTGCACCCCGCACTCTTTAGGTATTCTGTAAACTCCGTTATGCTTACCTTCCCATCTCCATCCCCATCCATTGATAAGAATTGTTCCTCCGCCTTCATCTTAATATCTGGTTCGCTGTCTCTGTAATAGCACAAGGCTGCCTGTCGTATCTCCTCCATCTCTCTCTCTCTCTGAAAATGTGATGTGCTTGTATGTCTGTGTTTGTCCCTTATTTATACTCTATAAACATCAAAATGATGATTTTTCAATTAATAATCTATCAACCCACTTGTCCTTATTATTTATACGCCAAATGGTGCATGGTAAGTAAATCAACCAACGAATTAGCTGCTTAAATAGTTGATTTTTCGTAACGCAAGAAAATGTGGTCTGTAGTGATTTGTGTATGATAATAATGTCAGACTCGGAAGGGATTAAAGACCAGAATATCTCATTGGGCCTCAGTGTTAGCGGTTAAACCAGGGGAAAATTTTCGCTGCACAGTCTCGGGCATCGGACGTAATTTTTTAACGAGACTGCACAATGTATTGTCTGTGCCTCTGAGGTTGGTGGGAAGAGCACCCTGTGGCTGAGTAACGGATCGGGACTCGTTAACAGTAGGGCGCGAGTCTTAAGTTTAAAATGCCACAATCCAGTACCCTGTCTTTTGGCCCGGTGACATTTAGTTTTCAAAATGTGACAATTTGGTACTTGCTTTAATCATTGTTAAGTAGCATTTGAAAAATCAAAAATGTCTTTCCAATGTCATCTAATTCTCTTTATCAATCATTGACAAAATACTGAACATTCCAAATACTAACCTCTTCTATTCAAAAAAATTGGTGATTGTTTAGAAGAATCTAGAATTTGGAACTGTTATTTTATTGTCAATGTTTGGATAATTGATAAAGAGAATTAGATGGTATTCTTAAAACATTTTTTACTTTTCAAATGTCATTTAACGGTTGATTAATAATGTTTAATGACAGGTACTGAATTGTCACATTTTGAAACTTCGGGTATTAGATTATCACATTTTGAAATTTCGGATATTGAATTGTCGCATTTTAAAATTCGGGGACTAAATTGTCAGTCAAACCAAAGTACAAAATATTAATAAGGAATTTTCTCCAATTCAAAAGAAAATAATCTTCTACATCTAAGACTCGAAAGCTCAAGATAGGTTACAAGAGGTAGGTTGGGGATGGTCCGTAGAGGTCGTTCCAACCGATGTAAAGAGCCTCTGAAGCGGTCACAGACTCGCAGGTCGTGCCCGTCTCTCTTCATGGGCTGGGCCTGGCAATGGACATCTGGTCTACGTCCAAGGTTTGGATCAGGCAGGGGCCTATTTCACAAAAGAGAGGGCTGGAGTAGAAGGATCCATGGTGCCGGTTGCAACAGTTTGGGAGCGTATCAAAGTGATAACGGCTCCAAGAAAGGCAAAGTCACATGCCACTCTCATTAGGAATCTTAAAACTCTTGATTATGGCAGCAAAGCGAGTGGGTCTGAAGGTTTTGTGCAGGAAGCTCTCTGATCGTAGGGTTAGGTTTGTAGTGAAATTAGCAAAAGAGATGTCCAAGAAAAAGGTCATCGAGGTCCACTGATCTCTCGGGAAATGGATAGTTGTCACATTTATGAAGAGTACAGTATACTTATCCTAAATGACAAAAACCCTAAAAGTTTACTTTGATGATGAGTTTTAAGAGGAGACTACCAGTCATTTGATTCTGCACTGTTCCCACGCCCCATGCAATTAAGAGGAGACTACCAATCAGTTAAGGGTTGGATGCCGTTTCGTTCCCTTAAAATGAAAAAAAAAAAAATGTCAATTGATGAAGGAATTTGGTATATATCAAGGTATGGCACGTGATTAGTGGACACGCCGCTGATTAGTTGCCAAAACTAGGGGCATGTGAAAGTAGATTTGCATTAATAATATCCGTGTAATTATCATTAAGGTTGATTTTTATATAAAAAAATAGATTTCTACAGAAAAAATAATACAATTTTTTTAAATAATGAAAGAAATGATACTTACCTTTTACTGATTGATACGTTGGATAAAATTGAAAAATAAATCAATTTCAGAAAAAATGGAATGCAGAGGCTCTGGGTAATAATTGATATAAACAAAAAAAAAATGGAAGAAAAACATTTTGGATAAAAGTAACTGTAGAAGTATTTTGGACATTTTCATGCTTCTTGTTAGTGTATTTTAGGGGTACAAATAAATCAAATCATGATTCATTGTCGTCCTATTTTGCCCAATTTGGATTTTCGAATCAGATCAGATAATAGGATCTGATCAGAAATCATGATCACCCGTATCCAATCCAATATGTCCAAAGATCCAATGGTCTCATCAGATCCGGATTCAAATACACATTTATGAGATTTGATTGGATCGGATCCCCCCGTAATAATGTCAGATCGGATACTGATATATCCTTATTCGAATCTGATTCCATCAATTTTTATCCGTAGAGTATTCTAACAAAGCAGGTCTAATTGCAACTATGTCACAAAGTTTAGGCGAGGTAATAGTAATTATCAAAATTCAGTAGACATTTTAGAAATTTACCCTTTTCTGTTTAATTTATATCCATAATAGAAATTTACCCTTTCCCGTATAAAACATGTATAGATAATAAAAATAAAAAAATAAAAAACCACAATATCATATTGTGAAAAACCATAATTTGTTTTTCACCGCAATCTCTTTTATCTCCTAATTTCTCTCCCTCATCTCGTGTCTGGATAAGTTGCTTATTTATCTTTGATTACTAATTCATCTTGACAACCAAAAGAATTTCTCAATATGATATTTCTCAATAACTTCCTATCGTATGTGGCAATAACTTTTTTGTAAATCCTGTATGAATCCACCAAAATAACATTAAAAAAAATCAGTCAATGGAAACCATAATTCCATTGACCGACTTTTCCCCTCCCTCAATGAAACAAATGGGTATATAGTAATTTGATTGAAACAAGGTTCAAAGTATCATTATGTATTGGCCCGTATCATTTTGGGATCCTTCCGATATGCTCTTACAGTGGATGTATCGGGGTCTAACTGATTCAGGGGTGGAGGGGTCCTAGACCGGCTCACCTGTACTAGTTTTGAAAAAAATAAAAAAATAAGTAAAAAAAATAAGTATCAAAATGCCCGATACGCCCCTATCGGTGTATCAGGCGTATCGATATTCTAAACCTTGGGTTGAAGGCAAACTATCTATTAAGGTGATGCTTAGCATCAATGCCGCTTTTTGAGAAAACGGTGCTTCAAACAAACCCTCTTGTTTGGTACATAGTTTTTCTAAAACAAATGTTGCCCCAAATCATACCTTGGAAATCGGAAAAGTGTGGTCTAGAGCAACACCAAATTCAATGTTTTCTATAAAACAATGCATTGCTGCCAACAATGCAATGATGTGGCATCAATGTGGCATCAACTTGGATGTTGGATAATATAGATCAATATTAAAAATGTTGCTGTTAACACTAATACTAAACAAAACCAGTGTTGTTTTTCTCAAAAAATGCCTATGTAGCAGCACCGGTTACAAACAAAAAATAAGCACCAGAAAATGGTGCTTAAAATCAAGGTTCAAAGTATCGGAAACACCAAGTGTATTAGAAAGACACTTTTAAGAGACGTATTGGAATACGCTTTGGATACACATGCGTATCAAAGAAAAACTAAGATACATGTAGATATGCTTGGGAACACTATAAATACTTTAATAAATCATAAAAATACATCAACAACACTAAATATATGACTTCAATGAGATGTATATACATTGAATTAATATATTTTAATTGTTTTATCAAAAAATATATTATAGCTAATTATAATTTCATTAAAAAACCAAACTCTCCTATCCAACCATAAAACATGCATTGTCACAAATTCTATTTGAAAACATAATTAATAATTATTATTTATTATTCATTTCCAAAAAATATAAAAATTAAATATACATTATATAATATATTCAAAAAATAGTTATTAAAGAAGAAATTTCAATTGCTTTCTTGATATGATAGATCATCCATAGAATTATAATATATTCAACCATTGTAATCAAATGATAAAATTTAATTATTTATTTATTTATTTTTAATTCTAAAAATATAATTATTAAAGAAGAAATTTCAATTTGTTTGTGGATATGATAGATCATCCATAGAATTATAATATATTCAATTGCTGTGATCAAATGATAAAATATAATTAATTATTATTTATTTTTTTAATTCCAAAAATATAAAAAATCAAAAAAAATATTAAAAAAGAAATTCCAATTGCTCTATGGATATGATAGATAAATCCATATATCTAAAACATATTTAGTCTTTATAGGTAGAGAAAAAAAAATTACATTTCCAAATTTTTTGTTAATTTATATTTTCCCCAAATATCTTAATGAAATTTTCATAAATTTGCTAATAACACAAAAAACAATTGTGATTTTGAATGTAAGAAATGTAGATCAAGATAAATTTAAACATTCAAGAAAAAAAAAAGAAATCACAATATATTATAAAAGATTGAAAAGTTTTACCAATTTTTGCAATGTTTTTTCAAATTTTAAAAAAATCTTTAAAAAATTAACAATTCTTTTACCAATTTTTGCAATGTTTTTTCAAATTTTAAAAAAATCTTTAAAAAATTAACAATTCACACTTGTTTCTTGCAAACTTTTGCAAATGTAGTATTCTAAGAATGAAGTTTGGAGTTTTAGAGTTATTTGGGGGTGAAAGAAGGTTTATTTTTGGGAAATTAAGCTTGTTTCCCCCCTTTAATTCTTTTTTTAGTTTTTCGTTGTATCTTTTTCATCAATACACTACCGATACACCCCAATACACTCTCAATATGCCCCCGTTACAAGTCGAAACCTGCAATTGAAATGCTACCACTTCAACCTGATCTAGACCTCCAACAAACCAGACACATTACTAGGATCAGGAATAAGCCAACCTAGATGAAAGACTTTGTTACTAATCTATCTTTTACTGATCCAACTGCTGCCAATACTTACTTACTCAGAACCACACCCACAAGTTCCAAGCGCACCCCTCAAACTTTTCCTTTCATTCACTCACCATTGTTTACATGTGATTACTTGTCCTTTCTAGCAATTGTTACAACTATTCAGGAACCAAAATCTTACAAAGAAGCCAGTGTTAAAGCATAATGGGTGCAGGCAATGAACAAGGAGTTAGAGGCTTTAGAATCAAACCAAACTTGGGATTTGATGCCATTACCTGCAAGGAAGAAACCTATTGGCTCTAAATGGATCTATAAGGTGAAACTGAAACCAAATGGGACAGTTGACAGATGCAAGGTAAGATTGGTGGCCAAAGGGTACAATCAAGTTGTTGGGATAGACTATTTTGAAAGCTTTTCTCCAGTATCCAAGTTGGTTACTGTCAGAATTTATTTAGCTGTGGCAATTGCATTTTCTTGGCCAATTCACCAGCTGGATATAAATAACGCTTTCTTGCAAGGATTTCTCACAGAAGAAGTTTATATGTGGCCTCTAGAAGGGTATACAAAGGCTAAAGAATGAGAAGTTTGCATGTTAAGGAGATCTCTTTATGGCCTTAAACAGGATTCCAGAGAATGGAATTTAGAATTTTGCAAAAAAATTGCAAACTTATGATTTTTTGCAATCACAACATGATCATTGCCTTTTTATTTTGAAATCTTTAACCTATTTTCTAGCTCTACTTGTGTACGTGGGTGATGTTTTAATTACAAGAACTTGTGAAGAACAGATCTTAGCTATGAAGAAGTTTTTGGATACTGAATTCACCATCAAAGATCTTGGTCTTGCAAGATACTTCTTGGGAATTGAGATGATACTGGCACTTATATTAATCAGAGAAAGTATGCCTTAGATATTGTTACAGATGTTGGATTATTGGGTGCCAAGCCTACTGCAAATCCTCTACCTAAAGGCCATAAATTCTCTTCTCAAGCAGGAGATCTTTTACTTGATCCTAACAAATATCGTAGATTGGTGGGAAGATTATTGTATTTGAATCTTACTCAATGGGATTTGAATTATGCAGTTCAACAACTAAGTCAATTCGTTAATTTACCCTGCAAAAGCCACTAGGAAGCAGCTCTACATGTTAAATGATTAAAGGGCACACTCAGTAAGGGTCTTTATTTTCCTGTCTAGAATTCTTTCAAGTTACAAGCATTCAGTGATGCTGACTAGGCTTCCTGCATTGACACTCGTCATTCACTCACTGGATTCTGTATTTATCTTGGTCACTCTCTTATCTCATGGAAAACAAAAAAACAAACCACAATGTCACGTTCTTCAGTAGAGGCTGAATACCACAGCATGGCTTCCACAGTCTGTGAGTTGCAATGGATAACTTATATTCTAAAAGATTTGCAAATTCCACTACACCTTCCCATTCCTTTGTGGTGTGACAATCAGGCCGCCCTTCATATCACTGCCAACCCCATTTTCCATGAGAGAACCAAACATTTGGAGATTGACTGCCACTTAGTTCGCAATCAATTCAAACAGGGATGATCGTCCTCAACACATCTCTACTAAACAGCAAGTGGCAGACATATTTACCAAAGCTTTAGCTCCTCCGCAATTTCATTTGATGCTGTCCAAGTTGGGCATGATGGATTTCCATCATAGTCCAACTTGAGGAGGGGATGTACAATACCAGTATATTCTTCCTGCATATTCAGCGCTACTCAGCTCATCATTTAGTTAGTTATTAGTTTTATATTGTTGTTTTATTTTATAGGGTGAGGTGGCAAGTTTGTTAGAGAGTTTGTTATTTTCTACATCATTCTTTTTTGTCAACTTGTATATATATGTAGAGAGAAGGACCTTTTTTTTCATTAGCTTCTGGAATAATATTTTACACAGCTTTTCCTTCTCTTCATTCTATCTTTGCTCACTTTTCTCCATTATTTAACAACCACGGGCGCTTGCTAACAACGAGAAACGATTGGAGCAAGTTGCAGGAAAACAAAGAAACAAACAATTAGATAAAAAGACGAAAAAAATCTAACTTGATGGACTTTCATAAAGTTAAACACTAGTGAGAAAAGAAAGGATTCTGAACTCACATTCGGCCTTGGATGACATTGTAGACAAACCGGGTAAGCTGAATGACCGAACCTTTCTGCAGTTTCCCTGATTTAACCAAACTATTCAATTGGGTTGCAAGCATTCCTTGCTGCAAATGCGTCGCATCCGACAGCAATATCCGGTACCGCTCGTTGTTGATTTGTTGTTGGGTGTTCACTAACCTTATATTGACAACTTGAAGAATGGGTTTTAAGTCAGCTCCTTGCGCCTCCCCATCAGAAAGCATGGCTATGGCACCATCCGTCAGAAGAACATAAAGATACAGTAGAGTTTAGGAAGCAACCTTCTTCTGTCGACGTTTCAATCTCTGCAACTGGAAATGAAGAGGATCTTAAATAAGCAATGAGTAAATCCTCATAGTCGTAGATGGGCAGAGAAACCGATCAGAAATTGAAATAAGAGATAAGAGTTTTAAAACCCTAGAAATAGAATGAGAACTGCCACAATTTGAGAGGGAAACCGAGAAACCACTTTTTTTAGAATTTGAGAAGAGTGAGAAGAAGCATCTCGAAGAAGAGAGAGGGGGCAACAAAGACGGGGGATGGAGGAGATGAGAAAAGGGAGGGGCAGAAGAGAGGCAGATGAGAGAAAGGGAGGAGATGAAAAGGAGGTTTTCGGTGCAAATGAGAGAAGCAGAATAGAGAGGGAAAGGGTTTCTTGTGCGCGCGAGAGAGTTCAGCATCAATTATTTTTGCGGGTCTTTCAAATTTTTTACTTTCATTCCATCTCAATAATTTATAAAGAAAAATTAAATTTGTTTAATATAATTGCACTAAGCCACTAATGTTTTAGTCATTTAATTATATTATGTCTTATTAATTGATTAATCATTTATCATGGTTATTAAATTATTTCAGCAATAATTAATAGTTTTTGTTAATTATTTAATTATTTGATCATTCCATCATTTAGTTATTTAACAATTTCATTGAATATTTTATTTTATCATTTTATTAATTATTTAATTATATTTTAATTTTTTTAATTATTTAATGATTTTTACTAGTTATTTAATAAATTTTTAACTACAAATCTCTAGTGGTTTTCATTCAATTGGTTCAATTCAATTTGGCCAGAACTAAGAACCTAACTAGCATTTCAATTTATCCATTCTTATGAATGAGATTGAATCGAACTAGATGGCATAACCAAACTGAATTTAATATAATTTGGTTCGGTTTGGACCCACTTATATTAGTATTTATAAACACGTGAATAATATATTATTATTAATACGTATAATAATATATGTCATTATTTATAAACGTAATATATATATATATATATATATATATATATATATATATATATATATATATATATATGCTTCAAGGGGCTACACAATGGGAGGTACCATATCCCCTAACCCTTGTGGCAACAGAATTTGATCCTAGGTCTTTGCTACAACAACTAGAGATCCTACCA
Source organism: Nelumbo lutea (assembly GCF_056320005.1). Lineage (NCBI taxonomy): Eukaryota > Viridiplantae > Streptophyta > Magnoliopsida > Proteales > Nelumbonaceae > Nelumbo > Nelumbo lutea. The sequence goes on from NC_142684.1 coordinate 208,628,231, forward strand.
AGTAAGCCACCATCAAACCAAGAATCAAATAAATCAAACTAAATTTGCTTATTTAGTTTGGTTCAATTTGGTTTTCATTTCGGTAACCAAATTTGAGTACCCCAAGCTTTCATTGTTTGTGGCATGACATTTGCTTTTTGAGATGAAAAATGAAACACCAAATATGATGTGACCCATGCCTTTGGTTGTAGTGTGTTTGTTGTCTCTATGTCATTAGTGAATAAAGGTCAATGGGGATGGCTGGTCATCAGTGTTAAAGATTGAACATTATATTTTGGTCACTATGAGCTGGATAAGATAATGCTGCAACACAAAAAGGTTTCACTAAGAGGGGATAAGAGAAGAAATCTGACTATTGGGTCAGGTTTGAATCGGTTCAAGACTAAGTGGAACCAATTCCAAACTGATAATAATCGGGACAATATATCCGGAACCAGAGTCAACTCATTGGTTCCAATTCCTATAACCATAACCAACCTAATCATCAGTTCATGAACATTGGGTTCGTCGGGTCAAACCCAACCCATTGAATGCCCTATTTCTTTGTAATTTAAAATAACATATATATTATCTATAATATACATATAGTTAAATATATGTGGGTCAAGTTTAGCCCTAGGCGGGTTTAAAGTATTAGGCCTATGCCCAACCCTAAATTTTGGGGCTCTAATGAGGGTCTGGGCCTCGACCAGGGCTTAAACACAAAATCTAGGTCCAAGAGTGAAATTTTCCAACTCACTAAAATGATCACCCTTGTTTTATAGCAAAAATAGCAGGGTAAGGTGCCTTCAGTACTTTAAAACACATAGGTAGCAAAAAAGTTACCCAAGACCAATTCATTAGTTATTGGGTTAGACCAGTTTGATGGATGGTTTTGGCTATTTTTTGGAGTAAATAGGGTTAGGTGTATGATTGAATTGGTTAAGGGTTGGGTCATGGTTTAACAATAATCTAACTTACTAGTCTCGTCCAACTTTCTAAACATTGGTTAGTGTTATATGTTTTATTATATATAGAGTAAATAATGTTGTTTCGAAATATATATATATATATTCTACATATTTCGAAACAACATTATTTACTCTATATATAATAAAACATATAACACTAACCAATGTTTAGAAAGTTATTTATTTATTTATTTATTTATATTTTATTTTAGTTTTTCATCTTTCACAAATAAAAAAGTTAAAAATTACACTTTGAGGCAAAAAAATAGTTATTATTTAATTAATAAAATAATAATTAATAATTATTTATCTATAACTTTATAACTAGTGAGGGAGGATTTGGCCCTCCAATGACATTGTGACACATGGCATCCTAAAACAGTTGGACGACACCCAGGCGCCACCTAGGCGATGATTTGGAGTCTCAGATCGTAGTTCGTCTTCACCCCAACCTGGCGACTTGCCTTTACCGCCAACTTAGCGACTTCGACCACAACTTAGGCCGGCTAAGAGCACCTCGTCTAGGGCCCATCTGTAGCACCTCATCAATGGTCGATATGATCTTGACGCAAGGAGCGACCTCCCTCGAGGGCTTACCAACCTGACTGAGGTCCAGGAGGCGACCTGTGAGTTGTGCTCGCCGACAAATTTGGTATGCATATCCCAACACTCTCAAGTTTCTCAGAATTTGGCCCACGTACCAAGTGTTTTGAAGGATGGCCAATGTGCATGGCGGTTACCTCCGAGGATCTCGGACTGGTTAGGTACGCGCGATTGCTTGCACTCAAGCTCTCTAGCATTCATACTTAGCTCGCAAATACAATAGAATATTGACTTAAGAATCGGAGCGGCCTCACCGGGTCTTCCACCCCGGTCTCTCTGATCCCTATTTCGCAGATTGATCCAGCTCTCCATGCGAGTGCACCTAGGCAATTCTCCAACTAGGAGCTTCCAGATCGCACACCATCAATTGGCGTCGTCTGTGGGAAATGCTACAATAAGCTAAGTTCTCACCTTCTAAAAGGCTAAGTCCTCATCTTCCAAAAAACTAAAGATCTCACCTTTTAGAAATTAAAGTTCTCACTTTCTAATTTCCATTTTTATGAACTCAAAGGAACTTTTGAGCAACATCAACACTCAAAACGAATACCGATTATTAGGGGGCAAAAGCATCTGTGATGAACCTGGAGAACTCTCCTATGACAATCAAATAAGTTTAGGCTGAACTCAACATCCCCAGTGCCCCAGATAAATACCCCGCTACCACATGTTAACGCCCCTCTCCCCGCGGAAGAGCCATTAGCAATTCCCACCGGATCAAAGTGCGGGTGTTCCATGAGATGAAGCATGAATTTCCATATGTGAGCGAGCAGCTGACGTATTCATATCGATGCAAAATAGGCAGCAATAGAATGACCTTAACAACCAACAGTCTGGTGACAAGCACCTCAGAGTAAGGCTATCCCCGCAAGTCGAGCCAGTCATGGTTCCCACAGGAAGTTGAAGGCCAACAGACTAAGCAACTCTACCGACTTTATTTTAACTCGGATAAGCCTCATTAGTCATCTTCACGAGGTCTCCCTATAGATTGAACCCTTCGCATTAGCGGCCTACGAACTATGTGAATGCCCTTGCGGGTCAAGCCCCTCAAGGCTCCCAAGCGAGTCGGCAACCTACAATTAGTAGAGCTGCCCCCATAGGTTGAGCTCCCTATGGCTTCCCGTAGGAGTGGACGAACGGCGTCATTACGAGGCTGATGCAGTGCAGCCGTGGCCCCAAACTTCTAACTCACACCGACAACAACATTATGCCCTCACAAGGGGGGGGCAGAACATGTACGCCATGGTCTTGCAAGCATTCATCCAAGAAGATAATCCCACAGGATGACGTAGAAACAACCATATGAGAAGTTACTATAGAATGACCACCTACTTAGGTGGAAAGGTCAGGCCACACCTCGGCTAAATAAGGATAAGGAGAGTGGATTGCGAGTCGCTCCCAGAACTTAAGGGCTAAAGTGTCGAGCTGATAAAAGACCTCAGCATTACATAAGACTCAATCACTCCTTCAGCATGGGCAAGACTAAGGATAAGGAGAGAGGACTATAAGTCACTCACTGAGCCTAAGGGCTATGGTGTTGAGCTAACAAAAGACATCGACACAATAAAAGACGCAGTCGCCTCTTCGGCATGGGCAGATAAGTCCTAGTCGCTTCTTCATCATAGGCGTGCTAAGACCTACTCGCCTCTTCAGCATGGGGAAAATCAAGGATAAGGAGAGTGGACCGCGAGTCTCTCCTAGAGCCTAAGGGCTAAGGTGTCGAGCTGATGAAAGACCTCAGCACCACATAAGACCTAGTCGCCTCTTTTGCATGGGAAAAATAAAAAGCAGTTCGCATTCAACACAAGAAAGAGAACAAAGGAAAGACTAATTCGCTTTCAGCACCATGATAGACACAAACTTAGTTGATCTCTTCATAGTAGACCTCCACCTCGATTTCAGGCTCCGCATCGAACTCACTGGCTACTCTTTTGAGAACCATCCCAAAGGATGCTGCGTCAAAGTCTACCTAGGTGGAGCGACCTGATAAAGTAGTCACACAGAACCCCCTATTGAGGATGGCATTATAAACTTTGCTCTTGCGGTAACGGTTGGATTGTAGAACCCCTTGACGGTTCCATCCCTAATAAGGTAGATGTCTTCAGGGCACCTACTCCACCTCTCCTCGAGTGGATGAATTCGCTCTCGTGCCCCAATAATCAGGACGGCAAGGTCTTACATAAGGCTGCAAATACTTGGACTCTTTCGACCTAAGAAGCAAATTGGGTCGACGCTTATGACTACAAGCTTATCGAATCAGTCATTCTGGGCCAAAAGGAGCGATCTACTCCATTCGTCGAGCTACTTTCAATTTGGGAGTGGGGGGCAATTGATGAGGGTGGATTTGGCCCTCCAATGGCATTGTGACACATGGCATCCCGAAACAGTTGGACGACACCCAGATGCCACCTGGCAACATGCCTTTACCACCAACCTAGCGACTTCGACCACAACTTAGGCCGGATAGGAGCACCTCGTCTAGGGCCGACCTGTAGCACCTCGTCACTGGCCAATGTGACCTTGACGCAAGGAGCGACCTCCCTCAAGGGCTTGCCGACCTGACTGAGGTCCAGGAGGCGATTTGTGAGTTGGACTCGCCGACAAATTTGGTATGGATATCCTAACACTCCCAAGCTTCTCGGAAGTTGGCCCACATACCAAGTGTTCTGGAGGATGGCCAATGTGCGTGGAAGTTACCTCCGGGGATCTCGAACCAATTAGGCAACCTCCCAGAAATCTCAGATGCGGTGTGTGAAGCCCACGCCAAACAAAGCCTACATAAAGGCACCAACCCCAATGACATGAAAAGGTACGTGTGATTACTTGCACTCAAGCTCTCTAGCATTCATACTTAGTTCGCAAATACAACAGAGTTATGACTTAAGCATCGGAGCGGCCTCACTAGGTTTTCCACCCCGGTCTCTTTGAGCCCTATTTTGTAGATTGATCTAGCTCGCCATGCGAGTACGTCTAGGCAATTCTCCAGCTAGGAGCTTCCAAATCACGCACCATCAATAACTATTACTTTATTAATAATTTATTTATGAATTTAAATAATTTAGTTTAATTGTCAATATTATTTTTATTCATAGGTAATTAATTAATTTACTATTAGTGCTTTTCATATTTAGTTTATTATTTTCTATTAATTATTAATTTACTTAAATAATTAAATTATTTTTTGATGATTAGTTTTAATTAATCATCAAAAATGAATATTATATGATTATTAATTATATCTATTTACTTTAATAAATTCTTAATTATTAATTTACTATAAAAAGTAATTAATAAATAATAAATATTTTAAATGAATATTATATGATTATTATTTATGAGCTAGGAATAAAATGATTGTAGCTAAAGATGATTAACTTCGTAATTATAGCCACGAAATTTTTAGTTATCTGTGGCTATAGTGATAAATATCTTTTAACCACAGACAAAATAACTTTTAACCACGGAAAAATTATCCATAGTTAAAGCTCGACTTCTGCTTTTGTAACTTATAGCGACAGATACATTATAACGGTGGTTATAAATATTTTCTAGCCATGGGCAGAATAACTTTTGACCACAAACAAATTATTTGTAGCTAAAGCTCAACTTCTGCTTTTATAACTTACAGCCACAAATACATTATAACTGTGATTATAAATATCTTTTAGCCACGGATAGAATAACTTTTAACCACGGACAAATTGTCCATAGCTAAAGCTCAACTTTTAATTATAGACAAATTGTCCGTAGCTAAAGCTGAACCTCTACTTTTGTAACTTATAACCACAGATACATTACAACCGTGATTATAAATATCTCTTAGCCACGGACAGAATAACTTTTAACCACAGACAAATTGTCCATAGTTAAAATTCAACTTTTTGCCACGAACATCAAATTGTCTGTGATTATATTCTATGCTTTAGCTACGGTTTTTTGACCGTAACTAAAGTGCCGTAGCTATAACCCCACTTTCCTGTAGTGCTGGAGCAAACCAGCAACATACCAGCAAACTCGGATAGCTTTGTTTGTTCATTTTTTTCCAAGTTTTGGAATAATAAGACTATAAGAGTAGCATTTGGCAATGCGTGACTCCTATCCTGATCTTACCTGGGCATGGATCGGAACATTTGACCCATGACCCAGTGATCAGAACAGTTTTGTGTCTATTCCGAGTCCAGAATATTGGTAGGAGCTTTTGGAGCTACAGAGTTCTTGCCGGCTGCTTTCATGACTTTTCATAAATAGCTGGTTGTCAATAATCCCTTCCATTGAAAACGCAATCAGACACAATCTAGTTTCAGCAGCAACTAGTTTTTTTATTTTGATATCATACAACGTTACTGAATCTAAAATCATTTAATTACATTAATGGCGTCAAAAAACAATTACATTAATATATAATCATTTAATTACATTAAAACAAGATAACTAAAAAATAGAATCAAATACCCGTGAAGAGTGAAGACCCCATCTCCCATTGCAGGACAGAGATGAGAAAAGCGTGCGTCAGGTAGTTAACAATGTTGAACTTCAACGGCCCAATAAGACAATAATAAATTGGACCAGTCCAGGCTTAACGATCGAAAGTATTTATTGGATTGAATTAGATTGAATCCGATTCATCTATAATGAATTTATATTGGATTGGGTTGAATTTAACCAATACCTGATCTATTCATACAAGATAAGAATACAAATGTCGGTTGACTAGGTTTGCATTGGGATCAATCTAAATTAAAATCAATTTAAACAAATTGAATCAGTGTTTTAAAACCCAATCCGGAAATGGAACCATCTTTCCCTCCGGATCACAGATCAACGGTCCAACCATCTGGATCGATGGTTCAACATGCAATTATGTTATAACCATTAGATTAGGAACATTGAATATCATCCTCTCGATCTAGCTAGGTTTGCTGAATATATAAGAAAAACATGAGGGGAAGAGAAGGGAGATCGAAGGGAGAAAGAGATTAACAAAGGTGGGAGGGAGGAGAAAGGCCACAGCCAGAAGCTAACAGAATGGCTTCTTCGATAGTTACAATTGTAGTAGGACAACACCTCGTATCTTCATGGAGCAGGAGCAAAGGACAAAAGAGAGAAGCAGCAACAGCCAAGTATCTTCATGCTTAGAGACATTTCTGCCCAACTCACGCCGGCAACACCCCTCGTATTCTATCGGTAGTGACAACAAATCTACAGTGGTGGGAAAATATAATTATTAGATTATTATGGATACAAATGAGATAAAATATGATGGTTATTTCTTTAAAAGAAGCAACATGTTGGTGTGAAAGGAAGGGAGAGAAAGAAGAGGAAAAATAAAAAGAGACGAAGGCCATGTTTGGTTGCTTAAAAATAAGTGATTATTTGCGTCGGGACCACATCATTAAGCACTTATTGGTGTTTGGCAAGTAAGTCCGAAATAAGTGTTTATATTAAAAATAAAGGCTTATTTTTTAATCCCAAATTTTCAGTTTTTTTTTTTTTAACTGCTTATACAATCAGCACTTATTCAATCTTTTTCTTCCAAAATTATCTCTAGTTGAATCTTAAAATACCACTTATAAAACTATCCCTAGTTAAATTTTATAAAAGTACTTTTATAAAAATGCTTCTTAAAAGTGCTTTTATAAAAGTATTTTCGTAAATGTGCTTTTATTAAAGTGCTTTCATAACAATGCTTTCGTAAAAATACTTTTATAAAAGTACTTCTGTAAAACTGTTTTTATAAAAGTACTTTCATAAAAGTGCTTTTATTAAAGTGCTCTCATAAAAGTACATTTATAAAAGTGCTTTCATAAAAGTGTCTTCACAAATGTACTTCCATAAGAGTGTTTTCGTAAAATTAAAACAAAATGGACATAATAGTTACAAATGTTTATTTAAGTGCTTATTGGAGAAAAAGACTAACCAAACTCCTAATATGAAATAAGTGCTTGTCTTTTAAAATAAGCACTTGAAAAAGTTGGGTATCGATGCAAATAAGTGTTTATTTTAATAAGCACTTATTTTTAACATAAGCACTTAGACATCATGTTTTGGGCTGAATAGACCACAACCCGCAAACAGTTCAAGCAGTTTACCGGTTAACTGCCCAAGTCAACGGTTTTCTCTCAAATATCGGATTTAGGATGAAATTGACTTGCTTTTTTGCCTGGAAGACGGTTTGAATGGTTAAATCGGGCAGGTCAATGATGGGTTGAAAAAACTTGGATTGAATGGTCTAGACATTGACTTGGGCTTAGTCCAAAATTGTCCAAAGCATTCATCAGATTGGATTGGACCTGGTCCATCTATCATGGACTCATATTGGAGTGAACAACATTGAATTGGACATGGTCCATCTAACGACTTGCTTTTTTGTTCTCTTCTCTCAAAAAAAAAATAATAATAATAATCTGCTCTAAATTAGTTGGAGAGAAGAATAGCGAAGTAGTTGAGGTATATCCAGTAATTTGGTATATGCAAAAATGTTCCCTAACCGAGTCAGTTAAGGGTTCTTGTTAGAGCCTAAATTACAATTAAGGGTGTCAATGGACTGGTTTTGGACTGGACCAGTCCAGTCCAAAGTCAATTTGGACAGATTGGATGGACCAATAAGACATATTGAATTGGATCAATCCGGTCCAAAATATTTATTAGATTGAACTGGACCTGGTCCGTCCATAATAAATTTATATTGTATTGGATTGGATTAAGCCAATATATGATCCATTGATATAAGATAAGAATATAGGTGTCAATGGATCGGGTTTGGGTTAAAACCAGTCTAAATTAAAATAAATTTGAACAAATTGAATGATCCGAACATTAAATTAAACCGGTCCAAAATGGTCCAAAATATTTGTTGAACTGGACTGAACCAGGTCCATTTGTAATGGACTCACATTGGACTGGATTGGATTGGACCAAATCCAGTCCAATTAACACCCCTAAATTCTGGGATGGGCTTAGATTTAAGGCCAATTTATTAATTGCGTATGGCCTGGGCCTGGGCCTGGATTATAAGGCCCAATAAGATATGATGTTATAAACAGACATGATGGATCTGAATTGAGGTTATTATGATCTGCGGTTAATATCATAGATTAGGCTTCCAAACCAATTAACCAATATGTAAAGCTATTAAGAATCATGTCTTGTTTGAGATGGACAAGACAAAGAGAAATTGGAGTACAGGAAAAATTAGCTAGGTGGAAAATTCGTACTTAAATTCCCGTACCCGAATTTGGAACCAGATCCAAACTCGATCATTATGATCGGGAGTCGGGACGCATACTGCAGACCCAGAACCCCCATAATTGGACCGGTATGGTTTGAGTCTGTTGGGTATGCCCGATCCATTAAAATCTCTAGAGTTGAAAAGGAAATTTTAAAACCTTTTTAAAAAAGTTGTGACTTGAACATAAAATCTAAAGCTCAAATTAATTAACCTTGGCCTCCAAAATCATTCTCAGATTTGTTACGTAGATTTACAGTGACGTCTGGATTTTCTACAAATAAATACGTGTATAAAAAACCCACATATGGATCTCGTAATTAGGGGTGTCAATTGGAGTGGATTTAGTCCAATCCGATCCAGTCTAATGTGAGTCCATTACAAATGGACCTGGTTCAATTCAGTCCAATGAATATTTTAGACCATTTTGGACTGGTTCAGAGACTGTCCAGTCTGTTCAAATTCTTATTAATTTAGATTGGTTTTAAGTTCAACTCAAACCTCGTCCATTGACACCTATGTTTTTAGTTTCTATCAATGGACAAGATATTGGCTCTATCCAATATGTTGCATTGGTCCATCCAGTTCGTACGTCCAAATTCAATGTCTTATTGGTTTATCAAATTCGCCCAAATTGATTTTGATTTTGACGGAGTCCAACCCAAAATAGGTCCACTGACACCCCTACCAATACTAGCATATTCATTCATGATTGATTAAGAGCACGTAGGGGTGTCCACGGTTCGGTTAACCGAACCAGGGCACTTTTTTGTAAACCAAGCCAGTGGTACCGGTTTTTCTAATTTTCCAAACCGAAATCGAACTGGTACCACCGGTTAACCGGTCTGTCGGTTTTGATTTTTGACCAGTACCGTTCTTCGGTTTTTTGGTTTTTTATATTTATAATATATTATACAAATATATTTATAATATTATATAATAAATAATAAATGATATATAATATATTATAAATATTTGAAATATATATAATATATTTATAAATAGATCATTATAGATATATATAAGTATATATTTATATATAATATATAGAAAATTTGTGACATATATTAAAAATATATATAAAATATATATATCGGTCACTTTAGTTAACTGTCAATTTTTTTATAAGTTAATCGAAAACCGAACCGATCATTCGATTTTCTCGATTCGATTCGATTTTTCGGTTTCCCCTAAGAACAGGTCAAGAAAGATATATGGTAAGACACAGAATTACATAATAACACATATGAATACGGCATAATACCATATTTGATCATCAATTCTTTTAGTTAAGCTGTATTAATCAAATGATGCCTTTTCGTTGGTTTTGATTTTTTTTTATTACCTGGTTATATATATTAATTCTCGTTTAATATATGGACTCTAAATGTGAGCCAACATCTTGGGACATCAGTGGGTTGGAATTGGATTAAGTGGTAAACACTCATGGAGTCATGGGTTAGCCTTAATCGGGTTTTAGGTTTGGGTTGAGGTGAATCCATGTTAAACGGGATTTATTGACATCACTTGCAGCATTGAGATATATAACTGTATACATAGACTTGATTGGGTACAGGTGTATATGTACTGGACGGGACGGGTTAGGTCAAATTTGATACCCTTCTTTATTTAGCCGGGTCAGATAGGAATTACTAAAAACCAGATTTGGGTTGAGCCAAACCTGACCAATTGACCCATTTTGCTGCAGCATCATGGGCACTTAAATCATTTGTCATTATTCATTGACCCATTGTGTATGTTTGATGGCAAAGCTAGGATACAGTCGTGGATGAGCTTTCAAGCAAAACAAGATTGTTAATTGTTTCTCAATCAACCTCCGACCTTGATTAAAAGACATTCTCTCACACCAGTACACCACCAACCAAGGGGCAAAAGATGACTCCTCCCTTCGCCATCTTCGTTCTCTTCTCTCTCTCTTTCTTTCTGTGTTGCTGCTTCAATGGTGCAATTGCTGCCGATCTCATTCAGGAAACTTGCAAAAAATCAGCACAGAAAGACCCAAACATCAACTACAAATTCTGTGTGACCTCCCTCGAAGCTGTTCCCAAAAGCCACAACGCGATGAGTCTCAAATCACTTGCCCGCATTTCAATCAAGCTGGCCAAAACCAACGCCACCCGCACCAGATCATATGTTAAAAAGCTCTCGAAGAGCAAAACTCTCAACCCTCGCGATAAGCCTCCCTTGACGGATTGCTTGGAGCTGTACTCAGATGCTGCCGACTCGCTAAAAGCTGCGGTCAAGGCTTTCAAATCAAAGGATTATTCAAAGGCCAACGTTGAGGTGAGCTCCGCCATGGATGCACCTTCAACCTGTGATGAAGGTTTTCAGGAGACCAAAGGTGGGGTCTCTCCATTGACGAAGAGAAATAAAGATATGTTTCAGTTATGTGCAATAGCACTATCTATCATTAACATGGTCAGTAAGGAATTGATTTTGAAAGAGGAGTTATAAGAGATACTATTAGTAATGTTTGGTTTGTGATCTGGGTTTTTCCTTTTGCTTCTCAAAAATTGTTTGTATACCAACGAAGGAAATAACATATTTCTTCCTGAATTCATCATTTATATAGGGTTTGAGATTGTATGACAATGACGATTTATATGTTTCCTTAATTTTGGTTCATTTAGTTGTTTGAGAATTTCAGATATGTATGAAAACCCTTTGGTATTCCAAAAATCGTTATTTGATTTTTTTTCCTGTAGCTATGTCAATTTTTTGAGGTTATAAATTCTCATAATGATTACTGAACCCAGAAAAAAGAATTGATGCTAGCAATTTTATTCATAAATTCAGACCTAATACTGATTCTTAAAATCATAAAATTCATCTAAATTAAATCTCTAAATGCATGCCAAACACAGTTAGAGGGTTTGTGGCCCCCTAAATATATTTTATTGATGCAAAATATATTGGCTGAGGGGCCCTAAATGATCGCAACAAGGTAAAATGGAAAAATAAGTGAGGGTTTGTGGCTCCATAACTTGCCAGTTGTTCCTTATGACAAGAATATCTGTATATCTTTACTTTCCCTCGGCTGATCATCAAAAAAGGACCCATAGATACAGGTGAGACCGTGAGATGGCACAGTTGGCAAGTAGGGGTGTCAATGGACCGATTTTGGATTGGACTCATTCAAATCGAAAGAGGGATTGGATAGATCAATAAGACGTATTAAATTGGACGTAAAGTCCAGATTTAATGGTCCAAAATATTTATTAGACTGGATTGGAGCCGGTCCATCCGTAATGGATTTATAGTGGATTGGGTGGGATTGAATTAATATCTCATTCATTGATAGAAGACGAGAGAACACAGGTGTCAATGGACCTGATTTGGGTTTGAACAAATCTAAATAACAACCAATTTTAACAGATTGGACCAGTCCAGAATATTCATTGGATTGGATTAGACCTGGTTCATCTGTAACGGATTCATATTAGACCATGTATGTGTTTGGTTCCGTTGGCGTTTATTACATATGAAGTAAAATGAAAGAACTGTTTGGTTTTACTGTTTATCAAATAAACCGTGATTCATCTACTTAGCTAGCATTTTAGGCTTTGTAAAATGCAAAACCTTGCATTTTGTATTACTTTGTATGCATTTGTACTGTACATATTTGTATTTGTACTCCTTCCAAACTGTCTTGTAAATTATAAAATGGTGGGTGGGGTTCGATTGAGAGATATATGATCCAATCTCAACAGTTTCCCTATTCATCTTCTCTCTGTTTATTTATTTAGTTTTTTTTCTTCTTTGCTTTCCTTTTTTCATTGCTATATAAATGGAAAAACAATTCTTCAAATAATCTGTCGGTGATCATTTTCAGTCTGACCTCTGTAGGGCTGCAAACGGATCAGACCAGATTCAGTAAAGGCATATCCAATCCGATCCGTTAAGAAAATCCAACTGATCCGAATCCAATAAGGATTCGTCGGATTTTCAGAAGCATGGTTGGAATTCGAATTCGAACATATTATCCAATATCCGATTTGAATCTGATTCTATTAGAATTATATTTATAATATGTAATATGAATTATATTATATTATTTATATAATATAATATATTAAAATATATAATATATAATATATAATATTTCATAATTAATGGATCAGGTCGGGTCACAGCGGATCGGATCAAACAATGTCCGAATCCGATCCATTAATTTAACCGATCAGCTTTTCTGATCCGGTCCGATTTATTAGGTTCAAGAGGAATATCCGAATTTACTTCTTTACAGATTGATCGGTATCAGATTTGAATCGGATTGATCCATTTATTTGCATCCCTAAAAGTCCGGTCCGACCCAGCCCAAAACAATGTAAAATGCTAACTTCCACCTATCGGAGTTGCACCCCTCGTCATGGTTTGAGTGAGAGCCGCTAAAAAAGATTAGGCTGAGTTTGGAAGGAGTACAAATGCAAATATGTAGAAAGTGCAAAACCTTATATTTTGTATGTATTTACGTTGTGTAAATTTGCATTTGCACTGCTTCCAAACTGAGCCTTACATACCTTTACATGTGCCATTTTTAGATAGCAGAGTTTATAAGGTTTTATTAACATGGGTTAAAATGGTTAAGAAAGAAGATTTATTGATGATAGGGCTCCACTATTTACTCTTGAAAACTGAAGTTTGTTGAGAGATTTGTGGAAGAAGCCAATCCCGTGAATTATTATTTAAACCAACCAAGAAAGAGAACAACTCACAGTCCCCATTAATTATTAGGTCGCAGTAACCATGAGCAACCGATTCTTCTCCGAGTTCTCTCTTCCTCTCTTTCTCTTTACCTTCTCTCTTATCTTTTTGCATGTTTCAAATGCAAAATCCCACAAGGGGCGTGCCCTCATCGAAGAAACCTGCAAACAATACTCAGAGAGCCCAGGGGTACCAGATGGATCCCAGAAGTTCTGTCTCACTACTCTAGAATCCGTCAAAAAGAGCTACAAGGCGAGTTTCAAAGGACTGGGCTTAATCTCCCTGGAGCTAACCAAGACAAACATGACGCATGTGAAGGCATACGTGAAGAAGCTTTTGAAGGACAAGAAGAAGTTCAACAAATATGCGAAGATGGCGTTGAAAGACTGCAGAGACCAATACTCAGATGCAATTTACAACATAAAATATGCCAAGATGTTGTTCAAGAATAAGGATTACGGTGGAGCTAATGCTTATATGTCAGCAGTTCTTGACACCCCATCAGATTGTGAAGAAGGATTCAGTGAGAACAGTAGGGCAGGAGGGTCTCCTTTGACAAAACAGAATGATATTCTCAACAAGTTGGCTGGTTTAGCTATTTGGTTTACTGCTGTGATTCGATAGCAATTTAATATCTCTATTTTTGTTTTTGTTTTTGTTTTTGTTTTTTGTTTTTTTGCTTTTTTCTTTCGGTGAGTGTTTTCCTTGACCAGATGGGTTTATTGAGCGATGGTTGGATTCAGCATTGGAGGTGGGTGATTAGTGAGTTTTTTTTTTCTTTATTTTTTCATAACTTGATAATCTCTATTTTAGTAAACAATAATTATGAATATGAATAGATTTTAGGAAATATTCTTTGAGGGGCACTTTGGTTCAAATCAGCTCTTTTTTCACATTAAAAGGTTGATAAAGCCATAAAGGTATGAACAAGTTACAGAGGTTGCTTTTACAGTTAGAAAGATAAAGTTCGGATTTCTTGAAATTTTAACAAATTCGCAACCCAACCCAACCCAACTCGCACCCTTCTACTCTAGGCCTAATAGCCTATAATGAAAGAAATGGAATGTTACAAAGAGAGAAAAATGACAGCAAAAGAAAGCTTTAGGCAGATCTCCTACCCACATTCCATTATAGCCGCACAACAGGATCATCTCCCTTGTCATTCATGAAGTGATATTTCCAACGTGCAGCTGTGGTGTGTTGTGAAAAAAAAAAAAAAAAAAGAAAAAACGGGGCTCATCAGCAGAATGGCATGGGAACTCTTTGATGAGAAGTGGAGAATCAATAAATCCCATCAACCCAGACCGACTCACAGAGAATAGGGTGCAATAAGTTATGTTCAAATGTTGATGCTGTCTTAACCAATTTCTTATTAATAGACGACAGATCGCAAGTTTTAGCAGAGTTTACAGGTACTTAACAGCAGAGAAGAGTCCCTGCTATTGACTCTTCAAACAGCAAGTTAGTTGAGAGATTTGTGGGAGAAGTCAATTTGCATGAACCCTTATTTAAAATAGAAACAAAGAAAACAAACAAAGTTCACAACTCAGAGTCCCTGTTAATTAGATTGTTGAAGTAAACATGAGCCAACTTCTGTTCTCTCCCACTCTATTTCTCCTTGTTTTCAATCGGGCTCTCTTCTTGCATGGTGAAAAAGAAAAACCTGAAAAGGGTCTTGCCTTAATCGAACATCCCACACTTTGATGGTCATTATGATCATTGGAACTTGCTGATGGAGAATTTCTAAAGGTCCAAAGAATATTGGCAGGTCGTCGAAAGTGGCATAAAGGAGGCAACAGCTGGAGTTGTTTTGATAGATGCACAAAAGATAGAACAGGAGGCACAAAAGCTGAAAGATTTGAAGGCAAAAAATTATCTCTTTCAAGCTATTGATCGTTCAATCTTGGAAACAATTCTTTGCAAGGACACCTCCAAGCAAATATGGGACTCCATGAAGAAGAAGTATCAAAGGAACGCAAGGGCGAAGTGTGTGCAACTCCAAGCTCTTCGTAGAGAGTTTGAGCTTCTTCAAATGAAGTCAGGGGAGTCAGTTTCAGAGTACTTTTCGAGGACAATGGCAATTGCAAACAAGATGCGGATTCATGGAGAGAAGCTAGAGGATGTGACCATTGTTGAAAAGATCCTTCGTTCAATGACACCCAAGTTTAATTTTGTGATTTGTTTTATTGAAGAGTCTAAAGACATTGATACGCTTTCAATAGATGAATTGCAAAACTCTTTGCTAGTTCATGAGCAGAAAATAACCCAGCAAGACAATGAAGAACAGGCACTGCAGGCAGCAACAAGCTCAAGAGGACATGGAAAGGGTGGATGGATAGGCAAGAATACACACCAAAGACAAGGAGACAAGAAAGGTGCTGAATCTCAAGGAAACTGGAAGGCTCGTGATGCTCAGAGTTCAATAGGATCTAAACCAAAGTCAGCTAACAAATCCAAGGTGGAATGTTATCGTTGTCACAGGTATGGTCACTATCACTCAGATTGCTGTACAAATTTAAATAAACATCGAGGGGAAAAGTCTAACTTTGCAGAAAAGGAAAAAGAAGAAGTTTCTCTCCTAATGGTGTGTCATACTATGGAGGAAACTCACCCGAATTTATGGTACTTGGATACGGGCTGCAGCAACCATATGTGTGGAGACAAATCAATTTTCTCTTATTTGGATGAATCATTCCGAGATACTGTTAAATTTGGTGATAACTCTAGAGTATTTGTTTTGGGAAAAGGAAGTGTTATACTTCAAACCAAAGGAAAGTCTCATTCTATTTCCAATGTGTTATTTGTTCCAAATCTAAAAACTAATCTGCTTAGTGTTGGCAAGCTTCAAGAAAAGGGATATGAGATCTCAATTAAGGATGGAGTTTGTCGAATCCAAGATGACAAGTTGGGTTTAATTGCCCAAGTACAGATGACAGCAAATCGGATGTTTCCTTTGTATCTCCATCACATAACCCACAAACGTCTCACTGCAAAACTAAAAGACACAGTATGGCTATGGCATTTTCGCTATGGTCATCTCAGTTTTGGTGGTTTGAAGACCTTGCAGTAGAAAAACATGGTGGCAGGCCTTCCCAAATTTGAGTCTCCTTCAGAAATCTGCGAAGAATGTGTTGTTAGCAAACAACATAGAGATGTTTTTCCAAAAGGAAAATCTTGGAGGGCTAAGAAGGCGCTGGAACTAGTACATTCTGATTTGTGTGGGCCAATTATACCAACATCAAATGGAGGTAAACGATATTTATATCATTTATTGATGACTTTAGCCGAAAAACCTGGGTGTATTTTCTACAGAAAAAGTCGGAGGCTTTCGCAACCTTTCAAAGGTTTAAAGCACTAGTTGAAAATGAAGTTGGCAGTCCAATTAAGATTTTACTTACTGACCAAGGTGGAGAGTACAACTCACAAGAGTTTGCTGATTTTTGTGGCAAACATGGAATTAAAAGACAGTTGACCGCAGCTTATATGCCTCAACAAAACGGTGTAAGCGAGAGGAAAAATAGAACGATTCTCAATATGGTGCGAAGCCTTCAACAAAGAAGTGGTCTTCCTAAGAGTTTCTGGCCTGAAGTAGTCAATTGGAGTGTTTATATTTTGAATAGAAGCCCCACACTAGCTGTACAAAATATAACTCCGGAAGAAGCATGGAGTGGGAATAGACCAGTTGTAGATCATTTACGTGTGTTCGGGTGTATAGCATACGCCCATGTTCCAAATCAAAGAAGAAGAAAGATAGATGACAAAGGCGAAAATGCATTTTTCTTAGTTTTAGTGATCATTCAAAGGCCTACAAATTGTATAATCCTATCACCAAGAAAATTGTTATTAGTCATGACGTCATTTTTTATGAAGAAAAGACATGGTTATGGAGCAACAATACAAGTGGACAGCAACTTCCATCAGATTTTGATGAGGGAGATGCAGATGAAACGCAACAGCAGCAACAACAAAATGCTCCAACAATTACAGCCCCTCAAAATACTCAAAATGACATCCCTACAGCCTCTAAAACTTCACCACCAACAACAGAATCAAATGAACAACTTGATGCTACAGCAGGTTCTTGTTCTCAACGTGTCAGAAGAAGACCAGCATGGATGTCAGACTACGAAGTACCCAACATAAATGATATTGATGATCCACTTACACATTTTGCCCTATTTTCAGATTGTGATCCTACAGCTTTTGAAGTTGCTGTCAAAGAAGAAAAATGGCAAAAAGCCATGGATGAAGAGATTGCAGCTATTGAAAGAAATAAAACCTAGGAATTGACAGACCTTCCAAAGGGACAAAAGACGATTGGTGTTAAGTGGGTTTACAAGACGAAGTTGAAGGAGAATGGCAAAGTTGACAAGTACAAGGCAAGTTTGGTGGTCAAAGGTTATAAGCAAGAGTTTGGTGTGGACTACAAAGAAGTATTTGCTCCTGTAGCCAGACATGATACAATCAGATTGATGATTGCATTAGCAGCACAAAACTCATGGCCCATTTTCCAATTGGACGTGAAATTTGCATTTTTACATGGAGATTTAAAAGAAGAGGTATTTATTGATCAACCTCCTGGTTATGTGAAACTCGGCAGTGAGCATAAAGTTTACAAATTAAAAAGGACTCTATACAGACTAAAACAAGCACCTAGAGCTTGGTACAGTTTGAACAACCAAGTTCTACCCAGACTAAAGGAAGGTTTCAAAAAAATGCCCATACGAGCATACACTTTACACAAAAAATGAAAATGGAGGAAAATTGCTTATTGTGTGCTTATATGTAAACGATTTGATACACTCTGAAAATAATAGAGCAATGTTTGAAAACTTTAAACAATCCATGATGGTTGAGTTTGAAATGTCTGATATTGGGATA
The DNA here is from genome assembly GCF_056320005.1 of Nelumbo lutea. Classification (NCBI taxonomy): domain Eukaryota; kingdom Viridiplantae; phylum Streptophyta; class Magnoliopsida; order Proteales; family Nelumbonaceae; genus Nelumbo; species Nelumbo lutea. Next base: position 208,646,612 of record NC_142684.1, read on the forward strand.
ATGCATTACTTTCTTGGCATAGAAGTAGTGCAATCTGATGCTGGAATTTTTGTGTCTCAAAAGAAATGTGCCCAAGAAATTTTGGACAGGTTTGATATGAAGAACTGTAACTCAGCCACTACACCAATCGAGATAGGATTAAAGCTTGTGAAAAATATAGCAGGAAAAGGGGTTGACAGCACTCTTTACAAGCAAATGGTTGGAAATTTAATGTACTTGACAGTAACACGACCTAATTTAATGTATGTTGTAAGTGTTATTAGCAGGTATATGGAGCAACCAAAGGAAATTCATCTTCTAGCTGCAAAGAGGATTCTTCGGTATTTGCATGGTACTACTGAACTCGGGCTTTTATACAAGAAGGGTGAACAATCATGCTTGATTGGATTTATAGACAATGACTATGCTAGAGATGTGGATAACAGAAAAAGCACATCTGGATATGTTTTTATGTTGGATTCTGCAGTTGTTTCGTAGTCATCAAAGAAGCAGTCATTAGTTATTTTGTCAACAACAGAAGCCGAGTTTGTAGCAGCAGCTTCTTGTGCTTGTCAACCACTTTGGTTGAGAAAAATTCTCAAGGAGATGCAGTTTGAGCAACCAGGTTCTACCCAGATTTGTTGTGACAATAATTCAACAATTAAGCTCTCCAAAAATCTTGTTCTTCATGGAAGATGCAAGCACATAGACGTGAGGTATCACTTCTTGCGTGATCTCACAAAGGATGAAGTCATTGATCTCGTTTATTGTAGAAGTGGGGACCAAGTTGCTGATGTTTTTAGTAAGCCCCTCAAATTAGCTGTTTTTCTAAAGTTGAGAAAATTACTTGGAGTTTGTAGTCTGGAAGACTCAGTTTGAGGGGATTCTGAATGTTTTAAACTGGATGTTTGTAGACATCAATTTAAGGGAGGGTTTGTTGAAAAAAATCTTTATTTTTGTTATTTGTTGGTCAGTTGTCCTAGTTTTTAGGAAGATAGTTATTAGTTGGAGAATTGTTGAACTAGTCTTCAGCAAGTTTGTTAAGTGGTTGTGATTTTACCAAATCTTTAGCTTAGTGGTTACTGGTTCCTATTTTTTTTATGCTTCTATCTGTTGATGTAGGTGCCTATTTAAAGGTCATTCCTTAATGAAATTATGTAGTGAGTTATTTTCATTCACCAGATATTTCCTACTGTATTGCCTCTGTTTGTTTTTTTTTTTTCAACACAAAGTGCATATAATCTGTTATTATATATGCACTACAAAGTACAAACAATATCTTTGGAAGAGCTCTTTCTGATATGACACCAGTCTTTGACACCCCATCAGAATATGAAGATGAGTTCATAGAAGACAGAATAACAGGAGGATCCCCTTGACAAAACAGAATGATATTGCAGAAAAGTTTGCTGATTTAGCTCTTTGATTTGTTTATATGCTTAATACCTAGCAATTTATTAGTAGCTCATTTAATATTGGTTGGTTAATTTTGTATCTTTGTTTAGGAGAGCAATTTTTTAATTAATTCATGAGTTGTTTATCTGATAGAGAGGTGATTAGTGAGTCGGTTGTATTTTCTGTTATTTTCTTTAATTCATGATTAAAGAATAGTCATCATTTTGTTTTATATTTAATTTTTTGGATAGATTACATAGGTACCTTGTACTTTAGGGGTAGTGATAGATAGGTACCATAATCTTTTAATTGCAGTACTTGATACCATGAACCCTTAAAAATAGACACTTGGGTCCATCCATTAGTATTCCATTAGTTAAATATTACATAATGCCAAAAATAATCTTCTCATGTATTTTTTGAGTTCATTCTACGGAGTAAAATCATCATGGAGAATGCCATAGGCTAGGCTGGTCCGTAGGCCTAACTGTAAACCAGGCCAAAGCTATTTATTTAAAAAAATTGAAAAAAAAATTTAATTTTAAATTTTATATGAATTTTGATGTATACAATTGTTTATATATACAACAATTAAATAAATTAGTATAATAAAATTGAAAAAATTGTTTATTTTATTAATTTATTATATACTATATATTATTATATAATTATAATTTATATAATATTATATATTATGTATAAATATATATATATGGGCCATGTCGGGCTAGGCTGAGGCACAGGCCAAGTCGTGCCAGCCCATGGGCCACAGGCAGCATGGCACGACAGTGCGGGCTATGCCGGCTCAGCCTGTCGACCTAAAACCCCAAACCCAGCACGACCCATACAATCATGCTATGCCGCGACACAACCCATGGACCATCGGGTCAGGCCGGCTCAAAATCGTGTCGGGCTGTGGGCTACACGGCCTCATTTACACCTCTAAGTATTTCCCTTATTTGTTGTCTAAAAGTCCATAGACCCAAACTTTTGTCTGTAGTCATCTTATTAACAATTTAGAATCTCCCTCCACCTCAAAGCTCCGAAATCCCCATTATTGGGCCAATCTCAAGCCTTGTAATAGAGCCATAATTTCAACTCTTAGAGACTCTCTCACACCTATGGGACTAGAATATAGTGCCATCAATCCGCCCTCCCCATCCTTGTTTTATATTTAATTGGATAAGAACTTATTATCTATAATAAGCCCTAATTTCTTTGGTGAAAACCTAAGACATTTGAAATAGTAATCTCTCCAATCAAAACAATAAGAATATATAAAAGAGAGTTTTGAACTTGGGTCCCTTCTCTTGGCTAGAGCACCATTCAGACTCAAGTTAAACAAAGGGAAAACTCACGAATTTGTTTATGGTTATCTTTTAAAACACACACACATATAATCCTTTTTATTTTATTTTATATTTTTATTTTTAAAATTTATATTGTTGAAGAGGAGAGGTAGGGGTGGACCAAATATAACTTGGGTGAAAATAATAAAAAGTAATATAAGCACCCATGGATGACACAATATAACAGAGTGGCGAAACAGAATTTGTGTACCCAACCTCATATAATTGGGACAATGCTTAGATGATGATGATGATAACATTTATATTTGATCTTATTACTTCTCCAAGCCTAAGACAGTCCTTTAGTTTCATGAGAAAAAGTAGACAAGAAAAATCTAGTTTGTCACAAAAAATAAGAAAGAAGGAAAATGTTTGAGAGCACCTTATTGATAGTTAAAGCACCTCCATCGTTGCACTTTTCATGAGATTATTGGGTTTCTATGTACATGTAGAAAATGGAATCAACCATGATTGTAGAATTTAATGGGTTTCAGTCTCACCTCAAACAATCAACTCACAAGTTGATGTTTCCAGTGAAATTTCCAAGTTTGTTGACATGATTTAAAGGTTAAACCATTAGTGTAGTAGATAGAGGTCCTGTGCGGAGATGGCTCTCTGCCATTTGGCCACAAAAAGAATGTGAATTCTTTCTGGAGTGTAAGGTCACATCTGCTTGTTTGGCCACAAAAAGCAAAATGTAGTTTGTGTAATTGTGAGTTGCGAATATGTAGCAAATTAAGGGCCACTGGAGGGTTCTACAGACCACAGTAAAATGAGCATAATGTATAACAACTAAAATTGGAATAGCTGAATGTAAGGGTGAGCATTCGGTTTGTTCGATTCAAATTTGAATCGGGAAAACCAAAATTTTTACAACCGATCTATCATAGGCTAAAACTGAACCAAAACCAAAATTGGTTGAAACCGATCAAACCGAACCAAATTTTTATTTGGTTATTTCAGTTATTTTGGTTAAAACCCGAAATAAAAATCCACCCCCAACCAAAACAAACAATCCCTGAAGATGGTTGCAGGTTGCAACCTCTCTCGTTCATGGTCTGTCTGCAATCTTCACTCATCACTCTAAACCGATTAGGACTTGGGAGACTTGAATTCTTTGAAAGTTTGAGAGTTTGAGGCTTGGAACTGGAGGAGCTTGAGGAAGAGAAGAAGACGACGAAGAGGAGAGGGTTAGAGTTTAGTGAGTATAAACTAGATTCTAGAGAGTAGAGATTGACATGCTCAAGAAGAAAAGGACTCTACAGACATTTAGTTAAACTTTATAGTCTTTGACATTTAAGTTTCCTTATATTGGGTTGGGCAGCTTCCACTTTCTATTAAGTCCTATGCAAGTATGCATCGATCTACGTTTCAATTATAAATAATATTAAAAAATTTATATAACTTTAAAAATAAATCAGATTTTTCAGTTAACCGAAACCGATTAAAGTGAACCAATTAAACAAAAACCAAAACCCCAATTCTAATTTTCAGTTTTAACTGAATTATGCTCACCCCTATCTGAATGCAATGGTTATGTAATAGGCTGTGAAATCAATGATAACACTGCACACGGGTCAGGAAATATACATGGTCCACAACCACCCATTTTCTCGCATAACACTTAGGCCTCATTCATTTACAAATTTCTCATTTACCCTACTAATTGTTCCCTAAATAACACTTACCCAATAATCCTTTTACCCATAAAAAGCTAATGTTAAAATGAATAAACTTGTCTCATTATATTTTATAAAGTTTTCCCCCCAAGTGGATAAGTAACTTTTCCACTTATGAGATGGATAATTTTTACCTAATTAAATGAAACTCTCTTTACCACGCGATCCATTACTTGTTGCAAAAAAAAAAAAAAACTGTAAAATTGTTCAATGGGAAAGAGATACCCATCGACCAACTTTTCACCTTTTATTTACCACTAAACGAATAGTCTTATGGCTAACATGAAGCTTAATCATTGATACCACAACCCAGGAGACTGAATTTTTTTTTTTTTTTGTGTCCTATGTATTTTATGCCTAGCATGGGGCATTGTCATTGGTTACACAGCCAGATAAACATTGTGTTCAGCTATTTCAACTTCACCCTATCACATTCAATTAATCCAAAGTAGCAAGTGAACACTGGAACTAAATTGCAGCACAACTTAGGGCAGAGCAACAGTAAAAACTATTGATCGAGGTTGAGATGATTGAAACAGGAGTCTTGGGGTTGTGGTCAGTCCAACTGTCCAAGGGATGAATTCACATTGGTACCCAACAATGCCTGCTCCATAGCACATTCCAACCATGTAATGGAAACATCTCCCCATGACAAGTATGAGAGATGTTCCCAATGCAGGTTGAGATGTGCATGTGGGGCATGTGTGGGGTGCCAATCTAAACTCTCAAGGAATCACCAATAGTCCCAGTTGCAAGCATGGATAATGATTCAATTATAAATATCAATATTTTAAAAACAAAATCATAATCGGAACCGCTTTGCCCACCAGTTTCTGAGTCAGTAATTCGACCGTCTAATTCAAACAGACAACCTATTCTAAATTTAAAAAATAAAAAATAATTAAAATAAAAAATAACTAAAACCATTGTCCGAGTCAAATGGATTGATGGTTTGACCACCCGGATCAACAGATCACTGACCAAGTCAACAGTTTTTTGCCAAATAACGGGTTAAGGGTGAATCAGAACCAATCTGGACGGTTCCCAAACAGAACGGTCCGACCGTCCCCGTCACTGATGGATATGATGGTTTGTCTCTTTTTTTTCTTCTTCCGGATATGATGGTTTTTCTCTTTTTTTTCTTTTCCTGGATATGATGGATTTTCTAGTACTCATTGTTGGATTTTAATCTCATAAGAGATTAAATCCAATGGGTTTGATTGGTCAATTAAATGAGAAATTGCACCTGTACACTTATTTGAAAAAATCAGTTTTTCTCTTACAAAAACCCAATTTTGAACTTGTCCCACATTGGAAAATTATAAGTTTTGTTTTCAATATTTCAATAGGAGCTGATTTACACTCCTTAGAATTAGTAGAGGAAAGTATGGGGATTCGATACCGCACAATGCGCACGTGTGTGTGGCGCAATGAGGCACTTTAGAGGCGCACTTTGCTCGCACTTCGCGTGGCTTGCGATGGGCGGCTCTGGTTTTGGTACGTTGATGACCGTTGATCACCATTGATGAGATCAACGGCCACGATTCGATCGGGTGTGATCAAGAGGCACAATTCAAAGTTAACAGTCACCAATTGTTAACAACTTTTTAAACAGTCACAATGGTTGAAATTGTGACTATTCAATGTGCCTTCTCTAAACCAGCACCTACCTTTTCCTCATACCTCTTCACAAGTTATTTAAGGAGCACGAATCAGATTCCAAAAACACAATTTTCGAAATTCACTATCTCTCTCTCTCTCAGTCCGGTCTGCTACAGTCTCACAGAAGGTTTCTTTGGAGACTCTTCAACTTTGCTGGTTGCAGATTCTCGCCCAAGGCTCTGTTGTATCCTAGGAACGAATTTGCTTGTAACCCAATAGCAAACTCAGTAAAACTGAGTGGGGGCAAATAACGTTCTAAAGACAGTGTCTTCAGACGCGCCTCAGAGCTTCTCCACCCAGTTCGGTGGAGAAAATTTCAGCCGATGGCAAGACAAAATGATCTTCTTTCTGACCACACTGAAACTATACTATCTGTTGGACCCGAATCTGCAATCACTTCCTGAACCCACTGACAAAGACTCTAAGAAACTAAAGAATGAAAGAGCAAAACGGAAAGAGGACTCACTTCTGTGCCGAGGACACATACTGAATGCCTTATCAGACCGGCTCTACAACTTCTACAAGGAACTTGCATCTCCAAAAGAAATCTGGAAGGCCCTGGAATTCAAATACAAGGTGCAAGAAGCAAGTACGAATAAGTATCTTATTGTAGAATACTTTGACTTCATCATCAATGACCATAAACCTATACTGGAACAAGTTCATGAACTACAGGTGATAGTCAATAAAATTCGATCCCTTAACATCATCTTTCCTTAATCTTTCCAAGTGGGAGCAATCATTGCCAAACTTCCACCCTCTTGGAAGGATTACAGGAAGAAGCTTCTGCACAAGGCTGAAGAACTTACCTTGGAGCAAATTCAGCAACACCTTCGTATTGAAGAAGAATCTCGAATTAGAGACAGTAGGGATAAGACCCTGACCGGTATGTTGAACTCTAAGGTAAATTTTGTGGAAAACGGATCGAAGAAGACTAACCCTGCATTACAAGTAAAGAGGAAGGATGAGAACTTCAAAAAGAGCAATAATAAGAAAAGATCCTGCTATGTTTGTGGAAAGAATGGGCATTATGCCCGAGTCTACCGACATCGGAAAAGCGGAACCAAGTCTACAAACATGGTAGAAGACAATCTCGTGGCTATGATTACTGAAGTCAACATTGCAAAATCGTCTTCTGGATGGTGGTTTGATTCAGGCGCCACAGTCCATGTTTGTAAGGACAAGTCCTTATTCAAGACATATGAAGAAGTGACTAATGGCCAGGAGGTACAGATGGGAAACCAAACATGTGCCAAAGTTGCTGGAAGAGGCAATGTAGAGTTGAACTTCACCTCCAGAAAGACACTGACTCTCCTGAATGTTCTCCATGTTCCTGACATTAGAAAGAACTTGGTCTCAGTAAATCTTGTTTGTAAGAGGGGATTCAAAGTTGTCTTTGAATCCGACAAACTAATCATATCCAAGAATGGGATATTTGTTGGAAAGGGATATGATTGTAATGGTATGTTCAAATTAAGTATTAATGAAAGAAAAGTTTCTGCTTATATTGTTGATTCTTTCTCTTTATGGCATTATAGATTAGCACACTTGAATTTTAAATCCATAAAGAACAAGAGCAAACTAGGTATAATTGCTTATAGTAATGAATCAACTGAAAAATGTGAAATATGTGTAAAATCTAAAATGGCTAAGAAACATTTCCCTAGTGTTGAGAGAAATTCTCAACTTCTAAAATTAATCCATTCTGACATCTGTGAACTCAATGGTGTATTAACTAGATGAGGCAAAAGATACCTCATAACATTTATAGATGACTTTTCTAGGTACACATATGTCTACCTTATGAGAACTAAGGATGAAGTCTTTGACATGTTTAAACTATATAAGACTGAAGTTGAAAATCAACTAGAAAAGAAAATTAAAACCCTTAGAAGTGATAGGGGTGTTGAATACTTTAAAAATGAGTTTAATTCTTTCTGTGAAGAATTTGGAATAATACATCAGTGTTCTGCTCCCTATACCCCTCAGCAGAATTGTCTGACTGAAAAGAAAAATAGAACACTTATAGAAATGATAAACTACATGTTGTTAAAAGATAATGCACCCTTAAACCTGTGGGGGAAAGCACTCCTAACAGCCTGTCATTTACATAACATAATTGTTTCTAGAGTTAATAACAAATGCCCATATGAATTATGGACAGGAAGAAAACCTAATTTAGCATATCTAAAAGTGTGGGGGTGCTTAGCATATTATAGAATTCCAGATCCTAAAAAACCAAATTAGGACTCAGAGCTAAGAAAAGTATGTTTGTTGGATATGCAGAACATAGCAAGGCCTATAGGCTTCTAGACTTAGAGTCCAACATAATAATTGAAACTAGAGATGTTTAATTCTTTGAAAATAAACTGTGTTCTGAACCTGTAGAAAATGAATCCACAGGAAATGACAGAAAAACTCATATCTCAATACCTGTTGATAATAATGAGACTAAAAGAAGAAATGACACAACTATAACACCTACAATAGGACTTAGAAGAAGTCAAAGACAAAGAATAGAGAAACACTTAGGTTTAGATTTTATCTCTACTCAGTCAATTGTATTTTTGGTTGAGGCTGATAGAGAGAAGATTTTAAATAAAATACCCATTGTCCTAAGCATTGAAAACGATCCAAAAACCTATAGTGAGGCCATGACCTCTAGAGATGCTGCCTTTTGGAAGGAAGCTATAAATGATGAAATTGATTCAATAATGTCAAATAACACATGGGTACTAGTAGATCTGCCTCCAGGATCAAAACCAATAAAATGTAAATGGGTGTTTAGAAGAAAATACAACACTAATGGAACTGTGCAAACTTTTAAGGCTAGATTGATAGCCAAAGGATTTAGTCAAAAGGAAGGGATTGATTACTTTGACACCTATGCACCAGTGGCTAAAACAACTTCTATTAGAACACTTTTAGCATTAGCATCCATTTATCACTTATCTGTTCACCAAATTGATGTTAAAACTGCTTTCTTAAATGGTGATTTAAATGAAGAGGTTTACATGGAACAACCAGAAGGATTTGTTCTTCTTGGAAACGAGAAAAAAGTCTGTAAACTGGTTAAATCACTATATGGATTAAAACAAGCACCTAAACAGTGGCATGAGAAATTTGATTCTTGCATTCTAGCTTTTGGTTTTAAACAAAATAGTGCTGATAGATGCATCTACTCAAAATTCACTAAAAATTATGGAGTAATTGTGTCTTTATGTAGATGATATGCTTAGTGTGGGTACAAATATGGTTGGCATAAATGAAACTAAAAACTACTTATTTTCTGTTTTCAAGATGAAAGATTTAGGAGAAGTAGATACCATTTTGGGAATAAAAGTTAAAAAGAATAGTAGGGGCTATGCACTAAGCCAATCACATTATATTGAGAAAGTACTTGAGAAATTTAAGCATTTAGGGTTTAAAGAATATAGCACGTCATATGATTCTAGTATAAAACTAGTAGAAAATACTGGTAGAGCAATTGCACAACTTGAGTATGCTAGTGCAGTAGGGAGCTTGATGTATGCTATGCTTTGTACCAGACCTGATATTGCATTTGCAGTAAGTAACTCAGTCAGTTTACAAGTAATCCCGGTGCAGAGCATTGGAAGGCAATTGGGAGAGTTCTTGGGTATCTCAAGAGAACCTTGGAACTTGGCTTGTTTTATTGTGATTATCCAGTTGTACTAGAAGGGTACACTGATGCAAGTTGGATTACCGGTAATGGAGATAACAAGTCCACATCTGGATGGATTTTTGTCCTTGGTGGGGGTGCGACCTCTTGGGCACCCAAGAGATAAACTTGTATATCTCACTCGACCATGGAATCCGAATTCATAGCCTTAGCGGCTGTTGGAAAAGAGGCTGAATGGATTAGGAATTTATTATTAGATATAAAACTTTGGCCTAGTCCTATGCCTCCAATTTCCATTTACTGTGATAGTGAGGCAATTCTGTCAAGGGCCTACAGTGGTACCTACAATGGTAAGTCCAGACATATAAGTCTGAGACATGAATTTGTTAAGCAACTGATTCAAGATGTAGTCATCATTATAACCTATGTGATGTCAAGTAAAAACTTGGTTGATCTTCTTACCAAGGGTTTAGTCAGAGAATTTGTAAGAATGACAACCAAAGAGATGGGATTAAGACCATTTACTTAGTCACCTATAATAGTAACCCAACCTGAACTGAAAAGCCATCAGTATTGGGTTTAATGGGTAACAACAAGTTACAGCAATGTGACTGTTAGCACTGACATTGAGAAATTTTCCATCACAACATAAACAGTGTTGTCCGTTATGATGAGAGGTTGAGATAAACTCTTAATGAAATTCTGAAAAATGTCAAATAACGGAGCACATAGTGGAACTTCACCTATGTGAACATAGAAGTGGTGCCGCTTCTCATGAGGGTTTGGGTTTGCTCTCGGGATTGTTCATGAAACTAGGAAAGAAGCACATGGTCATAACAGTGCTGAGCAAAATTTGAAACTCCTGCAGAGACTGAACATTTTTATGTGTATAAGTGTCTCTGGTCTGTCTTGAGAGTAGTTAGTTTAAGGTCTTACCACCAATAACTTTGACAAGGCTTTGAGATAACTATACTAACAAGAGGTTTAAGTTGATAAACACCTTTTGTATGCATAACTGTGTCATAGTAGTTTGGATTGAGAGAGAACTATGTAATTGATCAATCAATGTGGAGGATTGTTGGATTTTAATCTCATAAGAGATTAAATTCAATGGGTTTGATTGGTCAATTACATGAGAAATTGCACCTGTACACTTGTTTGAAAAAATCAGTTTTTATCTTACAAAAACCCAGTTTTCAACTTGTCCCACATTGGAAAATTATAAGTTTTGTTTTCAATATTTCAATAGGAGCTGATTTACACTCCTTAGTATTAATAGAGGAGAGTATGGGGATTCGATACCGCGCAACGCGCGCGCACGCGTGTGCGCACATGTGTGTGGCGCAATGAGGTACTTTAGAGGCGCACTTTGCTCGCACCCGTGTGGCTTGCGATGGGCGGCTCTGGTTTTGGTATGTTGATGACCGTTGATCACCATTAATGAGATCAACGGTCACGATTCGATCGGGTGTGATCAAGAGGCACAATTCAAAGTTAACAGTCACCAACTGTTAACAACTTTTTAAATAGTCACAATGGTTGAAATTGTGACTGTTCAAGGTATCTTCTCTAAACCAGCACCTACCTTTTTCCTCATACCTCTTCACAAGTTATTTAAGGAGCATGAATCAGACTGCAAAAACACAATTTTTGAAATTCACTATCTCTCTCTCTCAGTCCAGTCTGCTACAATCTCACAGAAGGTTTCTTTGGAGACTCTTCAATTTTGCTGGTTGCAGATTCTCGCCCAAGGCTCTGTTGTATCCTGGGAACGAATTTGCCTATAACCCAACAGCAAACTCAGTAAAACTGAATGGGGGCAAATAACGTTCTAAAAACAATGTCTTCAGACGCGCCTCAGAGCTTCTCCTCCCAAGTTACAGTGACCCCATCTTCACCAACACTCATAATACCCAAGATTGACAAAGGGTAGGTGATGTTCTAGAACTGCTAACTTCCTGCTTGATCCTCTTTCGCTAGTGGGAGGCTTACCCAATTTGCAGATTTAATTGCAAATTTGGAAGAATCTCTCTATAATTGCCATTCCTCTAGCAAAATTACAGAGTTTCGAGTATTAGCTATCCCCGAAGCCTGGAGGCTGGAACCCATGCTCTCTCACCCATTAAAAACCATATAAGATTTAACTATCACCCTTGTTAGTAAGAAGGATGAATTAAATCAACACCCTATCTGTGTTTGGAAAGTTCTCGGACCTCCCCTCTTTCGGAAAATGTTCATGGCTCTTGATAGTAGTATTGTGAAAATTATAATCATATCGTAAATTATGGTTGAATCAAATGGAATCATGAATTGTACCTTAAATCATGAGATTATTTGTTTTTAAGAAATTTATTAAAATTTGGGTAAAAGACTTAAACCTCCTTCCAAATTTCTCCTAAATACTGAAATCTCCTCTCACATTTTAAAATGGACTAATAATTCCCTTGTCTTAGTTATATCCAATGAAAGCATTAAAAAGCCTCTTGTGTCCTTATTAAATCATTAAATTTTTAAAATTATGGAATCGTTTGAAAACATAAAATAGAACATCTACTAGTTTTGATACGACCTTGGTTTCAGCTATATATTCGAAACTGTCACTTTTTTTCCATGGTTTTTAAAATCAAACCGGAGACCAAACCGATCAGGGTCCGGATACCAGGTTTAACGGTCCAACCATTCAAACCCATTCTGACAAAAAAATTAAAAAATTAAAAAATAAAAAATAAAAAACAATCAAAACCATTTGAACATTTAATCGCCTGGTTTAACAGTTTGCTAACCAAAATCAACAGCTTTTTGAGAAAATCCAGTTTTGGGGGGAAATGGAACCAGTCCCAATTTTTCCAGTCCAACCATCCCGTCCGATCCAGTTTTGAAAACCATGTTTTTTTTAACACTTTTACCACAAGTTTATCTAGGTTCCTGAAATTTTTTATCTTAGAAAAGTTTTACACTATTTGCTCTTTGCTTGTTTTTGACATTTCAGATCTAGCGATTTCAAGGAAGGTTTGGCTTTAAATACTTGTGTAAATTCAATTGGAGTTTTTATTCTGGGTATAACTTAATTTGGCTTTAAATCGTAGAACTCAAATTGTCAAATGTGTCAATATTTGATTTTCACAATCTGTTGACGATGATGGTTTGGCATTAACAATATAATATTTGGTTTCTTACATTATATGAAACGTTATATTCTTAGATTTTGCATGTTGATCTTTACTTTAAGATCCATTTGTAAAACACCCAAATTCCAATTTTGCAAGGATGTAAAGAATCTGCAGATTGAATCTTATTTGCATCATCAAATCTTGCAACAGTTTCAGCATTCATTGGAAATATTAGAAAATAAGAACATCAGATTTGTTTCGATATTTTTTTCTTGCTTCATCATGAAAATGGCAAAAATGGGTTTTTGAAAAAATTTAATATTACAGGTAGGCAAATCTTAACAAATTACTAATCAAAGGGAGGCCTTTGTCCAATGACATCAACTAATAGGGGAGGTTTTAGTCCATGTTGAGAGGGGAGATTTCAGTATTTATGTGAAAATTCAGGGGAAGTTTAAGTCTTTTACCCTTAAAATTTTAAAACATGAATATTAAAAACTTAAATATACAGAAAAGTAAGAAATGATTTAGGTGCTCATAATTTAATAATGGATATGGCACTAAAGAACATAATGGCAAAACAGGATTCATGTAGCAGGATCCAGAAGTAAGCCCACCTCAAAGCTACCTGCAACTAAATTCTGAAGTGGAATCTCTTACAAGGTGAAGATGGTAACATGAAAAGCAGTGCACTAAGGAATTCATGAAAAAAACCATAGAAAATATGAGATATGTTAAAAGTTTTAGAAATCAAAAAGGAACCAAAGCACCACATATAACTTCTAGATAGGGAAACCATGGAATCCCAACAACTAAGCAGAAAGCAGAGTGGAATGTTTATTTACACAGAGAAGCATAGAAATTTAAGAAACCTTGCAGTTTTTCAATGACTTTGACCAACATCTCTTGCTGAATCAGATGGAGATTATTTTTACCATTACAAAGATCAGATTTTAACCACTGAACAAAGACAAAACGCAGGATTTTCTCAACTGTTGTGTTCCAAAGGGAATCTTAAATCATGAAATGAGATGAAAGAAAAAAAAAAAGGAAATTAACCCACTCTCCTGAAGAAAACTAGCCAACCATTGGATGATTATAAACGTATTCAATGGCAAGTTTACACGAGTCTATCTTATCTGCCTCCTTATCTGGAATCTCCAGTTTGAACTCCTCTTCTATAGCCATTACAATCTCAACATTGTCCAAGCTATCCAAACCTAAATCCTTTTGGAAATGGACATCAGGAGTCACCTGCAGATATATAATTATGTTAGGAAGAATAAGGCACATAAACCCTAAGCAAATGGCAATGCTGAAAGAAATGGATGGACAATGTGGATAATTGGCAAATGAACCCATTAAGATATATAGGCGCAGAAAAACATACATGAAGAAGCTGAGGCCATTTGTATTAAATGAGATGAATGTGGAGGAATGATCACAATGCAGAGACAGACAGACGTAGATACGGAGGCACATGATATATATGAACTAAAAGCTTTAACTGAAATATGAATCCAAAACAAAATAATACAGCAAATCATGTAAGATGTTCAAAAAATCTACAAATAATAAAACTATATTTCAGACAAAAATTACGGCGGTGAAGAAGATGAACAATAGGCAGCAAGCATACAACACATAAATGTTGAGGTGGAAAGAATAGTTTATACTTCTGACATAACTCAAAAATGGAAAGAAAGAAAAAAAAAATAGATTAAGAATATCCAGGAAAAAAAAGGTGAGTACATTTTCAGTAAAGGCCTTCAGGCATAATTAAGGAAGGGAAATAGATCGATGAAGGGGGGAAAAACATCTTTTCCCTTTGGCAAGGTTTGATTCACAACCAACAAAAAGAAGAGGAAATCAACGCTTAAAATAGTGAATCAGTGAATACATTAATGGAAGAAAAAAAAAAACAAATTTGGTACTTAATAAAGATACAGAAAGCAATATACCGGATCAAAATGGGAGGAAGGGTGAAATTCCCAAGTAGAAGACAAAGAAAAGTTTAGTTGAAGAAAAGACAAAACAGAGTTTGTAGTGGTAGTTGAAGAGAACCAGATTTTCCAGGGGGCAATCAAGAAACTGTGTTTCGTTCCTGGGAATCAATGTATATGTTGCCTACTAAGATACAGATCCACTCAAGAAATAAAAGAAAAGCAGTAGGTTTGTTTCGGTTAGAAATTTGCGACTAAGCTAGGGAATTTGCAATAAATGCTGAGCTGAATTGCGTTCCCAACAAAACTTAGGGATTACAAATGAACGCAAGGGGATTTCCCTGAGCATTTGAACAAGAACTAAATGTTAAGTAGCAAAGACAACTAATTCCCAGAAAGAAATAAACAACAGATACACCAATGGGAAGGGAGCAAAGTAGAAAAAGAAGATCAAATCAGAAAATGGATGAAGAAAAACTAGGATTACAGGATTTGGGAAGAAGGAACTGACCTTCGAAGGATCAACCTTGGGGAAGCTCTTGACGACGGAGAGAACTCTCTCGATCACTTCTGCCTTGTCGAGATGATCATCGTGAGAGGACATAGACCGAATGGAGTTGAAGAGATTCCATGCCTCCATCCTCGATCCATCTAGGGCTAGGGTTCGAGCAGGGACCCGAATGTGGCGAAGAATTGCAGCTCTCAAAGCCATCCTTGTTACCCTCTCTGTCTCTGGCTCGGCTCACTTTCTCGTTCTCCAAATTAGGCGTTGTCAATATAAAATAGGGTTGTCAATGGATCGGGTCTATCCGACGAACTCAATCCGATTATAAGGCTTCTGATTCAGGATTTTGTAATTCTTGTTTGTCCCAAATCGATTCAGATCCAGAACTGATTATTTTATTAAATATATAATTTTTTATAATTTTTATTATATTTAAAATTTAAAATGATAAATTTGATAGATAATAAATAAAATAATATTAATTTAAAATGTTTAATTTATTAATATATAAATAATTTAGTATTTTTTATCATTTTTATTAAGATTATATTATCAAATTTTAAATTTTAGATTATTGTTTAAATAAATAAATATAATTTTCAGTATAATCAGATCTATCAGGTCCAAGGCCGATAGACCCGACTATTAACTAGGGTGACTGGGTGTATTGATATTGTCGCGATTAATAATCAGTTCTGGACTGATTCTACCTGAACCCGACTCATACCCAACCCGTTGACAGAGCTATCAATAAATTTAGAGAGCAAGGACAGTTTTGGCATTCAGCAAAATACAATCTGACCATCCATCCGAACTGGTTTTTTACACAGTTCAAGCTAAATCAACCGGACAGAGGCCAGATGTGAAGTAGATGCGTACGTAGTGTTGTACTCGGGTCGGATTTGATCGGATTCAGCTGCATCCGAACCCAATCCAATTTGGGTTTGATATTTTAGATTCTAATTTAATTCGGCTCCATTATATTATCATTGAAATAAAAAAAATGAAAAGTTAATTATTTATAAATTATATAGAAAGAAATATATACTATTATATTACACAGTCAGACTCGGAATTTTGTCAGATCAAATAGGGCCAAAACCACATCTAATTAGGTGATGTTGCGCAATCCGGGCACTCCTAACTAGCAGCTTACTGGCTCCTAGCTGGCAACGGACGGCACCTGAGAAGAAGACGGTGAAGAATTCCCGGGGGACTTGCCCGGTGGGAATACTCCGATGCTTAAGTTAAAACGCTGGGGAAAATAGTAAAGAGTGTAAAGAGGCTAAGAGTGTAGGTCGCGCTAGATCAATGAGTGTTCAAAATTAGCTCGAGAGCAAGTAAGATGATTCAAGATGCAAAATCAGATCAGATCCTCTCCCCTTCGACTAAGGGGCTCTTATATAGGCGTTTTTGTCAAATCGGGTGTAACCGCCACTGGGCTTCTGTCGTAGCCCTTATCTGCCAGGGCTGCGCAGGTAACTGTTGCAGGGTACTACCCAATCAGGTGAGTGACACATCCCGGGAAGATAGGCACGCCACCATCTGTCGAGAGACGTGGGTGCAGTCTGTTGAATGGGTAGAGACTGCGCCGTCAGTCTGGAGACGTGGCGCAATCTGACAGGTACGGTCTTGTCAGATAGAAGCTTCCTGAGAGCGTCTCGTTGCTTAGTCGCGAGCTACCCTGTCACATAGCAAGCTATCCTATCGCGAGCTACTTCGTAGCGAACTCCTAGGGGTATTTCAAGGTGACCCTTCTCAAGATTGTCTTCGGGGCAATCTTTCTACCTAAGTGTTGGAACGAGCTGGTTACCCAAGCTCGCGAGTTGGGATAGTCTTGGAGTATTCCCTTTCAATAGCTCGGGGGACCTTGAGTTTGCATTGTAGCGAGCTCCCCCTATAGCGAGCTATGACATAGTGAGCTATCCTGCGGGCTCGTTACTTAGCCGCGGTCAGTCTGTGGTGCTGAGCTGTTGTTCATGCTGAGTCATGTCCACGTGTCATCGTCTCAAGGGGTCGGGTCAAATCACCCTCCATCAATTGCCCCCCACTCCTCAGGCTAAGAGTGCTACCTTAGCGTGAGGAGTTCATGAAGTGTGACGGGTGGATTTGACCGAAGTTCAAACTTGATTGACTGCTTGCATTAAATGTGTGCACGGGAACCAGAGGATTTCTGACTTTTCGAATGCTGAGAAACGCGCCAAAGTGGCTCTTAACTCCGGATGTCATGCAGCCATCATTACCTCAATCATAAGAGACGTGCAGCCAGTCACATTTCGATTTCAGAAGATGTGTGGTCGGCTTGACTGCGAACTAGGGGCACAGTGACTATAAATAGGAGGGCCCCCTAGGCCTCATTTTCTTTCATGCTAACTTGCTTTGTCTTCGGATTCTTAGGTCGCGCATCCTTCTAGTCTGCCCGAGCTCTTCTCCTATTCACACGGTTTCATCTTTTCAAGTGAGTCTAATCATTCTGTCAATCATGTTTGGGTATTCGTACCACGTTTATCCCCAAGATGGTAACCAGGACGACGCCCCCTCAAGCTCAGGGAGAGCTTGGGGGCAGGCTTTGGAGGCTCGGGAGGCCTCCGGTGAGTTGGCTTCTACTTCTTGGGGCAGATAGCCCGACACCTTTGGTCCCTCCTCTATGACGATGGAGAGACTTAGATCTCTAGTTCACTATTTTAGCCTTCTTAGGGACCTCATCTACAGTCTCCCCTCTGGTAACATTCCCTAGGAGCATGGTCCCAATGACATAGTAATTTTTCAGGAACATCTTGAGGTTGGCATGCGTCTTCCTCTACACCCTCTAATAGTGGAGGTGTTGAATCATTTCAACGTCACCATTGACCAGTTCCTCCCCAACGCCATCCGGAAGGTAGTTTGGACTATTTCTCTGTGCTATGAGTATTGTCTTCCCCTTGATCTCGATATATTTTCTACCATTCTCTACATCAAGAATGCTTCTCCCGGAGCACCTCCGAAAAGGCATTCCTACTACTTTTCTCCTCGCCGCGGCTTCAAACTCTTGCACGAGCTGCCGAACAGGGTCCTAGCCTGGAAGTGGGATTATTTTGTGGTCCGTAACCCCAAGGGGTGGCCCTTCCCAACTACCTGGAGGGCTGCCATCCAGGATTCGGGGGTTGAGTTGGACCCTAAAGTTCGAAAAATGCTACAGTCCTGGGTAGCAATAGGCCTTCATTGTTCGGACTACTTGACCGAGGAAAATCTCGTGCAGGCTGGCCTGAGTCCGGGTAGGTTGCCCATTAGGTCGCGTAGTGCCTTGTAAAATACATATGTACAAAAACATATATATAGGTTGCCCATTAGGTCATGTAGTGCCTTGTAAAATACATATGTATATATATATATTACTGGACTAATACCTTGTGATTTTTTTGCAGCCATCATGTCTGGTGTTGACGCGCACCGCCTTCTTTCCAGCAACCATAAGCGTAAGGCGAAGAGGTCGCGTCCTGACCGAGCTTCCACTTCTGGGGCACTAAGTTCAAGTCTACTGAGCTAGACTTTGTTTCTCCACCGCTAGAGGATCCACCGGTCCCATCTGAAGGAGTTGTCGGAGAAGGTGGCCACGAGGAGGGCGAGCTCCCGAGGCAAGGGGTGTTTCCTCCTGGGCCTTCCCGCCCATTCCCCTACCCGCAGTTCCCAGTGGGGAACTGGGAGGGTGTCAATGACTACCTCATAGCTGCGTGGAAGAGCCAAAGGGCGATCTACCACAAGGAGATCGCTAGGTGGGGGAAGATGGAGCCTAAGGCGCTCGTCGCTTCTCACTGTATGGTGGTAAGTGGTCTTTTCTCTTTCTTCTCGTTCTTTCCTTTCTTTTCCTATTTTCTGACCTTAGTCTCTTGTTGGCAGGTGAACTCCGCCATCCACGCCATGACCCTCCAGACCAACATCCACTCCGGCAACGCTTGCAATCAGAGGGACAATGTCTAGAAGCTCCAGGGCGAGCTCGATCAGGCCCGAGGTGAGATCCTTCAGGCTCGCAAGGGGAGCGAGGCCCAGGAGCTGCTTGCCCATGACTAGGAGGCGCAGATTGCCAGGCTTTCTGAGGAGAGCGCGCGCTACAGGAAGGAGTCATCGA